>NC_073744.1:10189428-10789428 GCF_029784135.1 Toxorhynchites rutilus septentrionalis | reverse complement strand
TAACGAAAATTGTTGATATTCAACGGTCAACGTGTTTATGAAATGTTTTATGAATTTTGAAGACTTAAACATGATTGATTTTGATTTTCTTGATTCTGAAACTCTATAAATTGGTAGATTTTATCATTTTGTGAAAAAAAAAATTCATCGCCAAATATAAATTCATAAATATTTTGTTCTATATCATATCTGGACTCTAATAATTGTCAGTTTTTGAAGTTTTTGTGAGAGACAATCAACATATCTCGCGTAACTTTTGAAAAGGTCCTATGTAACAAATGTAAACAAATCGAGTTAATGGATGCACGCTATTAGTTTTCAATCATTGAATGTATTACAAAAACAATCGTTCACGTATCTATCTTCTCCATCTTTTTGTCGCCGATACAAAAAAAAACCAATGTACAGATTCGAATTTTAAGCACCCGGCTGTTACTTCGGCCGCCACTTTCCTCCGACGGCCGAAACGTCCGAAGTAACGAAGCAGTCAATACAACTCGCAGTCGTACTTCGGTCGTTTTGGAATTTGTTTCTTACAGGTGTTGTTATCGATTTCAGTGCAATTCAACAAGTGATAAAAATAATAATCAGTCTTTAGAACGAAATGCTGATATTTGGATTATTGTTTATTAGTTAGTTTCAAATTTTTATAGTGCAACGTAATATGTCCAATGTGCAAACGCGGGCAGTCAAAACGTCCAATGTAACATTTTTCGCCCCGAGGCTTCAACCTTAATCTCAAATCACGGAACAATAGTTACGATTGGTTTTACGGAGTTATTCTTGACAGCTAGTGGTGAAAACAGTGATAAAGATTGATAGCTTTTAAGACAATTCGCGAAATAATGTTCGGGTCTTAACCTACGTTTTTCTCGAGTTGGTGAAAATGTTACATTGGACCTTTTCAAAAGTTACGCGAGATATGATCAATAAGTTTATTGTTTTTTTTTCTACATTTGCTGACTTCCATAGAGCTTAATTTCTAGCAAAACCTGTTTTCACTGTTCTGCTGACTCACGGTTATCCCGTGTTATAGGATAATTCGATTTCACTTTCTTCGAAATTCGCGTGCAATAAGGGCTAATCAAATTTTCGCATTCAGACTCAATACCTAGATTCTAGAAAACCTTTTTTTCGAAACAGCTTGTTTAAGGGCTACCGCCTGGCAACCCTGCCTGACGTGTCCAGAGCGGTTATTATCTTTCCTTTCAACGCGAGCGGCACAGGAAGCAAACCAAGGAAACCAAGAGTTTCGTAATGCATTCATTGTTCGCCGCTCTTGGTGGAATTCCCACAGGAAAACTGAGATCCCACAAAGCGAAAGGAGAAAAAAAAAACAACAAACAAACAAACAAGTGTGAGTTACGATAGCGACAGTTGTAGGGAAATAGGGTTCTAAGCAGCGCGGCGATATATTAAGGATCGTTTCAAATGTTTTTTTTTATAATCGTTTGGCGGGATTCTTCGAACGGATTCCATCGAAAACATCTCACATCAATTACTCATATTCAATATGGTGATGAGGGAAAAGATGGATTGCCAATCTGCAGGTAGCGATCTCCAGCATGCGATTTATGCCTCTCGCAGGCGCTCTTGCATACGAAATGATTTCGGTGTTCGTTTCACTACACTCCCAGCTGGCAGTGGAAGCATATATATGCGCATACGCGTGGGAATACAGCGTGATGAAACGGCGTTCCCACCCATGCGCGCATCATAACAATAATAATCGATTAAATATCTCTCGGCTTGTGGGAAGCGAACGGAAATCAAATTTCTCGGGGTGAGTTATGGAAGAAATATCGATGCGGTTTGGTTCAGTTCATACCAATAGATGTTTTAAGATCGGAAAGACTCACCATTGAGATCATAGTTGTTAATACGATTGCAACACCGGTCCACATCCGCAGTTTACCGATGCCCATCTTCGCTACACACACACGCGCACGCAAAAACAATTCACAAATCACTTATGTTGTCGAAAACGACAACAGTAACAGACAGAAACCGCTGCTAGACGGTTGCTTCCTTCACTGTTTTAACTGCTTCAGCTCGGTTCCAACAACGAGATCCGCTACTTCCGCTACCACTTCTTCCACTGAAACCAATAGTGCCAATTGTGTTCGTTCCGGACCAAACGACATTCATCACTTGTTCCTAATTACACATTCCCTGTTGCTACTGATCCGGTCAGTACCATTCTTTTCCCCTAATTTCTACACCTTGGTATTGGGTCAAAAAATTCTTCCGTTTTTTCTTCTCATTGACAAATCACCACGCAATAAAAATTAATACTATTTCCGACCAGCTGCTGGGAACTCTCGTTCACAGTATTCAATTTATTCCGGCCCTATTCCAGCCGCACTTCTGATCTTCTCGTTTCCACAAACATAAAACAACAACAACAACAATAACAACGACGAAAAAATCACTTGCGATCGTGCCACTTGCCAGGGGCTGTCGTCACTTCCCCACTAATGAGCGGCTGCACGAAATTTATTATCATTTTCCCTTCGGTCTGCTCCATGGGAGGGCACAATTGCCCTGGCTCTTCTCAGCTTCAGCAGACTATTTTTAGTACCGCTACTACTATCTTCGACCAGCCCGACCACGGTGTCTGGCCCCCTTGCGAAAGCGCAAAATAAACACCCGCAGACACGGCCGTAATTACGCGCGGGACACTTTACCCAAAACAATCACACATCACTAGTCCCTCGTTACATACAACTGCTCGGTGGCTTCTGCTTCTCGCTCTCGATCTCTCTGTCTGGGCAGATGAATCTCACCGCATCCGAATATCCATCCCAAACTCCCAAAGCTTTGAAGATCACCTGCTACCTGATCGAGATCGCCGACGGCACCTTGCCGCTTTGCATTGTGTCAAAGTAAGTAGCTTTATTCGTTTTGCTTCGGTTTCTCACGACTCACACGACGGACGGAACGAGCATAACGGAAATCCCGAGATAAGGAACCTTGTGCACACACATAGAGGCCAATACGCGCGCGGAATTTTGCCTTCGACCCAGAATCAGTGGGATATCCAATAAATTAGCGATGGTTATGGTTATGATTGCGAGATTATTGTCACAAACGCGCGCACACACACGCGAACACAGCCACACACGCGCGCGCACACAATCCAAAGATGGAACTTCTCGTGAGGATCGGTTGTCAGAGGCTGACGACAGACGATGATCAATTCCCACAAGCGCGAAACACTGATCAAACAGTTTACACACTTTGCGCAGCCAGAAGTCGTGAAGTAACGCGCGATACCAACTGAGCAGCGGTAAAACGTGAACTGTTTCTCCAAACGTCCCGCGGCAATGCTGCTGGCTCCGGGGCTGCTGCTGCTGCTTCCAATCGCCGGATTATGCTTTCTTCTCTCGAGGGCTCATAGCGTCATAGGACTGAGTGAATGAGAGGGCGCTCACACGGTGAGATCGCCGAAGGGGCGGAGTTGATTATGTAGCTTGTAGCTTGCGAGAGGGAGCAATGCTCCGAGGCTCGGAATCATCTGTGCATTCGTCTGGGCTGTCAGGATTTTCCCGCCGATGCGTTCCGCTCGCACAACGAAACATAATCCGTATGAAAGTGTGAGACCCGTGAGAGCCTGCGCCTCGAGGGTAACTCTTATCTGGCTCAGTACGAGAGAGGGAGAGGCCGAGGAGAGCGAAAGAAAGCAGCCGCACATTGTGCAATCGAGTCATCATTTTCGCCAAGGCACGCATACTCTTCTTGCTCTCAGCTGTGGAGCGTGCGAATGCCTCTCAGCAAGTCACGTTTTTTTGCTGGATTCTGCTATGCTCGCGCATTCGGTTGGTGTTTTTCGAAACGAGCGCAGTGTGGCCATATTTTGATGAGTGGATCATTGTTCACATCAACATGAGCATTCAGGATAACATATCGGAATAGGATTTTGGGCTGTCCATATACCACGTGGACAGAAAAAGCACGATTTTAGACACCCCCCTTCCCCCTCCGTGAACAAGCGTTTACATTTCTTATAACCCCTTCTTTTTTGTCCACGTGAACATTTCTTTTGACTTTTCTTTTGATATGCATACCAATCAAATCGGAAATTTGCTAAGATTTGTTTTATATGCTATATATTACAATCCCATAGTCTGTATATGGTTTAAATTGATGTGCTTCCAGCATTGCCATTTCCCGATACATTTGTTCTGTTTCTTTTGTCTGCATACCCGAACAGACCTGTCAATAACGGGCAACTTATGGAGCCGCTAGAATAGAAACAACGAAGAGGGATACCGAAAAGAGAAAAATTTGCAAAGTAAACCCCACCCTTGCTTAGCA
The DNA here is from genome assembly GCF_029784135.1 of Toxorhynchites rutilus septentrionalis. Classification (NCBI taxonomy): domain Eukaryota; kingdom Metazoa; phylum Arthropoda; class Insecta; order Diptera; family Culicidae; genus Toxorhynchites; species Toxorhynchites rutilus. The sequence continues at coordinate 10,785,111 of NC_073744.1, read as the reverse complement.
AGTAAGCTGTCGCTAGCGTATAAGTATTGCATCTCCTCTGAGGAAAATTGCTCGTTTTGTGTTTTATGTTTCCCCTCCAGCTGTGAGCGATAGCGAATATTTCTGTTGAAGTGCATCTGGCATTGCCATTCACACAACCATCCGAGCCATGGCAAAGCAGGCGAAAAAAGAGAACAGTGCAAATGATTTTAGGTCGCTTCTAGCCGTCAGTGTTTGGCTTTGTGTGTGTTGCTGGCTTTTGTTGCGCGAAACTTAGAACTTGTTCATTTCCTGTGCATGTGAATAGCACACCTTCGATACTATCAGTTGCCATTCGTATTTGCTCTCGTGCGCAACGGCTCTGTTCTGATGCAACAAGCACCTAGCTTTGTTGACGGTTTTGACCGAGAGTCGAGAAACAATTTTTCATAAACGGTCATTCTCGTGACGTTTCATTTTTATCGCTGTGTTTGAGGCTTTTGACGTAGGACTACGTCTTTCATTTCTATACCGGGGTGTAATATCAAAGTTTCGAAATCGAAAGCGTTACGCCGGAGACCGAGATTTTGAGCGTTAATAGCTCTTAAACAACTGAACGAAATGGTTTGATAAACACTTCATTCGAAAGATAAAATGTCTACGCGTCATATATTTGTTACTTTTTCATCCAAAAACTTGTTTCAATAGTCTTAAGTATAGAAGCTTAAGTATATAAGCGAGCGCCGCTCGTAAACCCACTCAGTTATAATTGAACAGTGAATTGAGCATGTTGTCGCTGTTGTGGTGAAGCTAATTTCGTTTATCATGAAAGCGCTGATGAACGGTGTCACCAAGAGCCTGTTTGTGCACCTTAGGCCAGAAGGGAATCCATCAGGAGGAGAGTGATGCTACGGTTCCGCTTGAAACATCGGAGCAGTCGCCACACACACACATACACGCGCGGAACTCTCGTTGCTATCATCGTTGCTGGAAAATAATCTGCCAGTTCCCCTGGGAATTGAAAAATACATTCATGCGAAAGAGTTTATTTTAATGTTTTCTATCCATATAACACTGCAACATTTGATTTTGTGATTTTTCAATCAATCGCAATTAACAGGAAAGCTTCTGAATATTTTTTTCCCCATCAGTGGAAAATTTCGTATCCAATATTGGATGCATAACATGAAGAACGGAAAATGTTTTACATCGCGAAAATCAAGTCATTTTCGAGCGATTATTTGCTTTCTACTCATATAATGCTGCGACCAAATACATTTCTTTTTGGATTTTTTCAATCAAGTGCGATCAACGTAAGACCACGTCTTTCGGAAATTTATTAGAGGTGCAATGAATCTTAAGGAATTCCCGCTCTACGCGCACTGGCAAACAATGTTTACTCAACAATTTCTCAAACGAGGAATGGGTGTTGTGCGAAAGGATTAGCGAACGCGAAAGCGACAAACGGGAGAAAGAGATGTTTGGAGGTTGAAGGAAATTGGCAGAAAACTTCTTCATTCTATCATTCGAAAAATGTGATTCAAACAACTTCGTTTTGCCAGAAAGAGATTATTAATGCTCAAAAAAGGAATTGAGTCCTCCGAGGAAATTACCCAACGCAAATTAGAGTCGACTATCGATTGCGGCATTCGTACACAAATAATTTTATAATGCAGTTTCACCAAAGTGATTTCTTCGGATATATTCACTACATCATGTCATGTATTTCATATTCTTCATTATGAAATCCATATCCATGGCACCTATCGGTATCGAATTATCATCGACACCACGATTTTCGCTAAATGCTTCTTTCAGTTCGGCCTGTAAAAAACTTTTCTGAACTCTAATCCATCAAATTTGGAGCCCTGAAAAGGGCTGTTGACTATATGCTAAGCTAATATAGAATGTTCTCCTTGGATTCGACGGGCCAGTTGAATGTCCTTGGGCATGATGTGACGCGTTTTGCGTAGAGAGCACACAAATTTGTATCTTCGAATAGGCCTCCTGCAGCGTCATAACCGCGGAACTTTGGAAGCGCAAGTCGGTTTTGAAGTCCTGAGCAATTCCACGAACCAAATGCTGCGCAGGTAGTTTGCGGATCAACAATTCGGTCGACTTATGATAGCGACGAATTTCACGCAAAGTTCCCGGTCGATAGCGATGTGGCTTCTTCACCTATCCTGCGGCTGGTGCGCTTATCCGAGTTGCTTTCGTGTGGCTTACCACCGAAAGACTAACGAGCTGTCTGCTGTGTATTGGAGATAGGAAATTACGTTACGTAAGGGGGGGGGGGGGAGGGGGAGGTGGTACAAAATCCGAATTTTTAGCGTTACGTAATTTGTGCACGACGCCTGAGGACATCGACAAGACAACATCGTTACTGAACGAGCTGAACGGCGAGGGATCGAGGGATTCATTACCTGGCCTGCCCTGACCTGAAATACAATCAGTTTGTTTTAACTGTGAGGGAGCGCAGAAAAGTCGATCGATCAGAAGGAGAAGAGAAGGTGACCAAGAGAGTATCAGCATCGAAATACGGTTCCTCGGGAAGACATCGAAGCAGCCGCCACACACACACACACACACATACAAGCACGCAACTCTTTTCGTTTGATGGTTATCGAGAAAAAACCTGGAAGGAAATGATCGTTGCTGAAAATAATGGAATTTGGAATTTCATTCAAGCGGGTTTATTTTAATGTTTTCTATCCGTATAATACTGCGACCACATACATTTGGTTTTGTGATTTGTCAATCAAGTGCAGTTAGCAGGAAAGCTTCTGAAGATTATTCTTCAGAACAAGGTTTTTTGTATCCAATATTGGATGCATAAAACCTTGAGCCTCCAACGTAACGCTCTCGTTTTTGAAGTCCCCCAAATATTCATTTATTCATTCATTCAGAATGGATTTAGATTCAACTTCAAACAAATGATCTCTAAATCAACGATAGTCCTACGTCACCCTTGCGGTTATACCATAGATATAACCCACTTCCTGTTTTTAAAAGGCGATGCACGGAAGATGCCTCTCGTTAAATACTCAGTGCAATGCGTGAAACAAATCCAACTATTCAGTTGTTTCCGAACCATTACTGAATAGTTGACGTAGGATTACTTCAAGATATTTGTTATATGTTGAGTTAGAATATCTTCGAACAAGATATGATGATGATCAATGAATGAAGATATTATGATGTTCAGAAAATGAAATAGTCACGGGTCGTGGTTATGTGACTTGTAATGTTTTATGGGTATATCTTGCGTTACATTAGGGAGAGAGGGCGTCCGAAATCCGCATTTTTTAGCGTTTGTTCTTTATTTTGTGACTTCATCAACATTACTGTGATTGTGTGTAGTCATTGCATTTGAATTGAGTTTTTTCATTGTTAAAAATCTGTATTTTTTTCTCTTTCGATACATCAAATGGAAGCCCTGAAAAAAAACCGTGTCCTGTATGAACTAGTATTCTTTAACGGATTGGAATCCGGAAGCACGTTCGTGCAACTGCTGTAGTGAATTGATCTTATTGGGTGCTAAGTTCTGCTTATGTATAGGAAAGGGAAAGGCGAATTGGCATGTGCATTCGAGAAAGTGAAGCGGGTTCCTGAGGAAGATATGTATAGGGAGCATAATATTAAGATCGCGACTACTCAAGCTATCATAATCCTTACGCATATTAGATTATGATAGCTTGAGTAGATACGGACGGGATTGTTACTGTATATCCCTTTTCGATCTTCTAAATCAGCAGCCAGTTGATTTCATTAATTGCATTTTTACATAACATGCTCGATATTATGACATCCTGGACCACAATTACATGAATTGTTAGTAGCAAGACCTACACGATAAAAACGTGAATTGAGCACGAATTGATTGGGCAACATACAATACAATAACTGATAAATGCCTATTATCGGTAAATGGAGAATAATTCATTATACGCATCAATCCACATTGTGAGCTAAACGCCTGAATTTAGGCAAAAAGATTGCTCGTTCGTCGGGGAGGAGTGCGAGTGGTTAGTGCAATTGAAAGAAAATATACCCGTTTTATCGTAAAATTGTTAACTTATTTCACTTTATTCATTGTTCATGTTTTAAGCAAAAAAAAAATACTGGATAAATTTCCTGTTTAATGGTATATAACACAACATATGTCGCAATAACGTTTTTGAGTGATATGCGTTCAAAAACTCTTAATGAATCATTACATTTTTCGTTTTCACGCTAGTCGATAATCTAAAAAAGCTACAGTAAGTGTATTCGATAGCTTCGCTCACATGTTCGTTGAGCCGTTCTACATTGATACTCGTCAATCAGTAGCCAACTTCAGATCCCATTCACTTAGCTGATCCACAGATTCATCTTTCCTTCGAAATAAGTTTGGAATTTGTATCGTCTGAGCAACAATGATATACCCCGCCTCTACAGAACACAAAACTAGGCTGGGTAGTGTACTAATTAGGATTGGGCGATCTTCATAAAAAGATCGATCTTGTCGAATCGATTTTCCAAACGGCATAGGGATTGATCCACTGATTTAATCGGTATCAAAGAATCGATTTTTGCTGAATAGATCTTTGGAAAACTACAAGCTTTTATTTCGATTTATCTGCTTATTCCATATGAATACCGTCGTTTCGTTAAACAGGGAATACAAATTTTCTCATTTCTTTTCAAACATCAAAAGCATTTGGTTTTGTTCCTCAGCACGCAGCCCATATCCACCGGGCATTCAAATTTTCCCGCTAGTCAATCGTTTTATTAAATTAATTAATCAAAAAGCATTACAGTAGAACCCCGATTATCCGCAAAAAAAGATATTTCAGCATGATAGCTATGTTTTATCTATACAGGAATTATTGAAGTATCCATCAGTAAGGTATACACCAGTGGCCAAATATTGGGTTGGGGAAAATGTCGTATATATGGCAACACTTAAACATATCTTGTGTTGTACTTATCGCATCGGGTCATACTATACGGCTATTCAAAGACGACAATCTGTGCTACAAGTGTCGTTTTGACAATGTTGTCATTGTCCTTTTCAGTCTCAAGTTATAGCGCGTCAAAGATGGAGTCCACCAAGCAAGAAATTCGCCATATTTTACGTTTTTACTACCTGTGAGGTAAAACTGCAACGAAGGCGGCCGAAAAAATTCGTGTAGTTTATCGACCCGATACTGTAACGATTCGCACAGCACAGCGTTGGTCGAAGATACACCCCGTACTGGTAGGCCAATCGTCGTGGAAACCGATAAAATCGTTGAAATCATCCAAATAGGCCGGCATGTGAGCACTCGCTCGATTGGCCAGGAACTGGGTATAGACCATAAAACCGTTTGGAACCATTTGCAGAAGATTGGATTCCAAAAAAAAGCTGGATGTACGGGTGCCACACGAGTAGACGCAAAAAAATCTTTTAGACCGATTCAACGCCTGCGATGCACCGAACTCGACCCATTTTTGAAGAAGATGGTGACTGGTGATGAAAAGTGGATCACGTACAACAACCTAAAGTGAAAAAAGTCGTGGTCAAAGCGCGGTGAGCCGGCCCAAACCATCGCCAAGCCCTGATTGACACCCAGGAAGGTTTTGCTGTGTCTTTGTTGGGATTGGAAGGGAATCATCCACTATGAGCTGCTCAACTACGGCCAGACCCTCAACACGGTTCTCTACTGTGAGCAGCTTGACCGTTTGAAGCAGGCGATTGACCAGAAGCGGCCAGAAATGATCAATGAGAATGGTGTTGTTTTCCACCAGGACAACGCTCGGCCTCACACATCTTTGATGACCCGCCAGGCTACGGGAGCTCGGATGAGATGTCCTATTGCACCCACCGTATAGTCCGGACCTGGCTCCAAGTGATTATCATCTCTTCCGGTCCATGCAAAACGCTCTTGGTGATACTAAGTTGGCCTCAAAAGAGGCTTGCGAAAACTGGCTGTCTGAGTTTTTTGCAAATAAGGAGGGGGGATTTTATAAGGTGGGCATAATGAAGTTGCCTTCCAAAGGGCAACAAGTTTGCGAACAAAACGGTATGTTAAGTATGTTGAATAAAACGTCAAATTTCGATCAGAAATACGACATTTCTTTTTCCCCAACCCTATATAATTGTTATCTACGTCGAAAATATGCGGTCGTGTCCTAGATACAACCCCTTACAATTTTTTGATATTTTTCTGCGGACAACCATGGCTTCTTAAGTGCTACTCTGCCCTTAAGATCTTTCTTATGAAGACGATTTCGTACGGATTGTGAAGTCAGTTGAATGGAAAACTCGCATACAATCTGTTTCGAAATTTTCGGAGCTGATAGCCCCCGGTCCAGCTCCGCCTTCTTCACGATAGATCTGTCAATTCCGATCACTTAGTTGGTGAGATAGAACCACGTTTTTGTACATCTGCACAATGCTAGCGACCGTATCTTCGAGAAGCTGGACAAGTTCGGCAATATCATGGTAGCTTTTACCAGTTTTGTGATGTTAAAAATTAAAATATCGGATGCTGATCGTAATTTGTGCTTTTTTGGGCAGTTTTCAACAAGTAACTTCCAATTTTGAACACGAAACAAAAATTTTGAGCATGAAAACTTCAAGATCACTAAATGGCAGCTAGACACTATGTTTGCAATCGAGAAAATTGCAGAATAAACACTAAAACTCTGCAAAACACTCCTAAATTGTAATATCCGTTTGGGAGCGGATAAACTTTTTTGTGTAATTTTTTTACTCTTTCTCATAATTCATCACATAAAATCCCAAGAAAAGATATAATATATGTTCAATATTTTTAATGACAATGTGATAAATAAGCATAAATTGATAAATCAAGGAGGAATACTCATCAAATTAACCTGTTTTTTCGCCACAAACACGAGATGCATCCTATATTGTGACGAAATGAACTTGATTGAATATTTTTTTTTTCAAAACCCAAAAATCTGGCACCACTTCTCCCCCAGCTCTCACTCAACCAGCGTTGCCAATGTTCCAGTTTAAACTGGATCCTTCCACTTTTTTTTCTCTCGATCCAGTCAAACAGTTTAATTCTGAAATCTTCCAGTTTTTCGAAATATTGTCCAGTTTTATCCAGTTTTTCATATGTGTGCTTCATTTTTATCCATTTTATTTAAAATTAATTCACAATGTATAAATATTATCCCTCTCAGGGTTGCCACAATAAAATCTGTGTTTTAAATCTAAAAAAATCTCCGGGTATGTTTTCATTCAAGTTTATTTTTTTATTCGAACTTTCTTTGTTGAAACATTTGACGATTCCGCAGATGTCATTTTTCTGCCTCGTCCAGTTCAGTAGCTTTTGTTTCTATAACTTCAACACCGATGTAGATATATTTGGCTTCTTTAGACAGGTTGTCAACTCAAACCTCGATAAAAATTCCCTGATTTTCCATCTATTTTTCAGAATAAACCAGTTGTAGACTAGTAACTAAAATTTCTACTAGTTATGTAGTTATAGTTTTTTAAAACATTTAATTAGCTAAAACGATGAAATTTTTGAACCTTTGTCGATATCTTAAAATGAATAAATTGTTTGTGATTTTTGATTGCATTTCACGAAACTATTACGATTTTAACGAAATTATTTTTTGCAATCTTAGGGCTTCCTTCTCTGCATTTTCCAAAATACCCTACGTTTCACCTCGAGAAATTTCACTTCTGCTTCTAGTAGCCGTTTCATTATTTTGTATTATTTGACGCAAAAGCTCTTTTGTTCCGACTTTCCTTGCCTTCTAAAGGAAGTGAATGAAAATTTATCGTTTATCGTTATCGTACTCTGTTTTTCTCTTATGCAATTTGAATTAATTAGCTCGACATTTTTATTTATGTTATATCCCTCCAACGTGAAACACATGTCGTATTGCACAATAGTATAGTATCTACTGGTACGTCGAAAATCCGTCAAAAGCTTCTCGTTTTCAACCCAATCAATCCAATTTTTGATAGGCCTCAATGACGGAAAGGTCGAGAGAGGATACGATTTTCGTCGTAGGATACATCAACGCTTCACAAGTTTTAAAAACAGTGCATTTAACATCCCTTCGCATCCCGGATGAAATTGCAAGGTATATTTCTTTGGTACCATTAAACTTTTTAATTAATTCAATAATTAATTCAATCGACGGAATTGCATTTTTGACGAAATTCCCTGATATTTCCTGATTTCAAAAATATTCCAGATAGTCGCTGTTAGATGCTGTTAAAAATCACCAAAGTCTAATCCTACTACTTTAGATTTGTGTATTATTGTGGGCATATATTGTTCAAGAGAGAAAGATAAATTGTTGTGGTTTCTGGATTAATCTGAGTAAATTCGGGCGTTTCAGTTTGTTTTTCCGATTTAATAACCAATAGCGAAACGTTTAACAAAACACATGTTTGGTCTTCGAGTCGTTCAAATGATTCAAAGTTAGTTTCACTATTTGGTTTTGGTCGCAGTTGAACTTCTCCAGGTTACGTTTAACGACGGATTCCAGCAAGAGCCATCTTGTTGCGAACGAATCCAGTATTTTCAACATGAGATAGACCTAACACGGTCTTGTATGTGTTAGGGAAACAACCCGAATCTATGGGGAGTTAAAAGCTCTATTTTCAACGCTGTTCGCTATTTGCCATCAACTATACGAAATTGGATAATTAAATTTTGTGATTGAATTTTATTAAAAAACATATCAAAAATATTCCTCATGAAACGATGTGTAAGCTCAGATTTGGACATTTTTTATGACCTATTTTTTTCATTTTCACTTGTTTCCAGTTTTCTTCCCGTTTTTTTAGGAGCAATCTTCCAGTTTTTTGAAAAATATTATTGGCAACCCTGCACTCAACACACAAAGCAAGTGGCGCATAAACGCATCCAAGCGGTCATCGCCTCCTGCGCTCGAACGAATCCCTTGCAGGCTGCAATCAGCCAGGCCGAGAGTCGGGTGTTGCACAGTTTGCCAGAGGGGCTGCTAGAGCACGAAGTATGGTGCAAGAGGGAAACCCAGAAGGCAAGGATTTCGTTCTGATGCAATAAATGCGCTTATTCTAGAGTCGGGTCATCTGGATCAAATCGAATTAGCGGCGATGCTCTCGGCCTTCATTCGTTTCCGTTTGTTTCCGCATGAACGCAAATATGTGTTTGCTTATCCTTGTCACCCTCGGTATCCTCGCGTTTGGCGGCACGCGAACCACTTGTCTGACATATTTATTAGTTGCATACGGGCTGCTGTCCCAAATTGGTTCGATCTGTTTTGGAAGGACGCGGATGGGAAGGGGGAAGGACGAAAAGGATATGAATTATTGGCTGTTGTTTGTGCGCGGTTGTCGGTTGCGGTGGGGTGAATGAGCAAGTTCCGGATTCCGGGTAATCAAGTGTTCTTTTGTTGGTTTACGCATTTCGGGGCGAGAGATGTTATTCCTTCGGCTCATCCGCTAATGGATGATTGCACATGTCGATTTTTTCCGGCTACCGTTGGAAATCGGAACAAAGGACATAGAGCGAGAAGAGGAAGTGAGTGGTTTTTGGGATTATGATTCCGGGTGGAGTGGAGGGTGGAATTATTTGGGATAGCTAGTGTACAGATGTACATAAATTATGATTTGTTACTAAATGTTGCACCAATTGTGCAGTTGACATATGGCTCAAGAGCTGTCGGCTGGTGAAGTGGCAAACGCCTTCCGCGCTGATTCAATAGCAATCCGCCGAAAGCTTGTGTGAAAAGGGCAAACTGTGATACGGCTTTGTGTCTGTCGTTTCCTACGATTTGAATATTAATGAACGTTTCATCATTGTACCCGCGTTGATTCTCCAGAAACAATCAACTCCCCTCTGGTGTCGCAGCCTCATTTGACATTTCCCCCGTCTGGTGAGAAAAGATCGGCGAACACACGATTGGCGTAGGCTCTTTGGGCGCAATAAAATTAGAAACGTTTGATTTATTAACTGCGCCAAAGTCTAAAACATAGACCAAAAAAAAAAAACGGCAAAATCGCCCACGGAGAGCAGCAATTAGCAGCTCGGAATCGGAACAGTGACAGCCTTCGAGCCCACACGGGAGCAATCACCCGATTCTCCCCGCGAATTCCCGCAAAGAAGGATTGATGCGCGCCGCGGAGAGTAAAACTTAAAACACAGACAATTTGTGTGTGCGACTCTTTGGCGCAATAAAAATCACGCGTATAACCTCGTAAATTCATATAGCGATAAAACTGTTCTCAGCGCATAAATGCTATGATTTTTTTTCCTCTCTCTCTGCGCTGAAAAAGGGGCATTTTGGGCCTGAAAAAGAGTTTATTGTGTCGAAAGAGTTGATTTCGGTTTACGACCGCCGACGGACCAGTGGTTGTTGATTGCGGGAAAAATCATGAATTAGGATGAGCCTTTGCGGCGAGAATGGGATAATTGTTCCGCCGTCTCGCGTCGGGCAGAAGGATTCTTGGGAAGAGGCCGAAAAAAAATCTACAAACACACGCTTGCAAACTTGATTGTTCCCGAGGAACAGGTTCTATGTTGGAGCCTTGTCTGGTTCCGATGATTAGATTAGGGTAAACGGCACGCAAATGGCCCCCAGGGGGAACTAACCGAAAACGGTTGCCGAAATAAACGGTTATTAGCGTTGGAAACATTCGAATATATGAATGAAAGGAGCCCAACAGAGAGCCAACTTCGAAGTTGTACACCGTCTCACGAAAGGTTCACACGAAAGGATATGCAAATATCACGTGCTAGAGCGCGGGATGTGTGAATGAAAAGCTTGGCCTGTGTTTGGTGTAGAGGAAAGTGAATTTTCTCCCCCGGGTAAGCCAAGCTACAAGGCCAACAGAGGTTTTTTACCTTTCCGGTTTTTACGAGTAGCACTTTGGCGTGCTTATTTTGCCTGACCAATTTTGGATGGAAGGATAAGAAAATATGGGAAAAGCTGAACCATGCATAATTCAGTGCGCTAAAGTTCTGATTTGGTCGCTCTCGATAGATAAAATATGTAAAAATGGGCACTCAGCGTATAAAAATTGTACTTGAATGTTAATCTACAGTGATTGGCAAAATAAAGTGTTCATAAAACGTGAACACATCGTAATTATTCTTAAAAATCTCATTTATTATGTTCGTTTCAAGTTTCATTCATGTTGCACTGAGAAAAATAAAAGTTTTTCTTATACAAAAAACAGTTTCTATTCAAAAAACAGACGGGTGGGTAATGTCGGGGACATAACCGGAGTGACGTAGGACTATACAAAGGGGACAGCTTTTGTTAAATATATATTTTAAATATATTGTTTTATTTTCTTATCCTACGTGAATACCTACCTATCTACCTGAAAAATGGATTAGTTTACTGTTTACTCTTTATGAACATGTTGATGGTTCTGAAGAGAACCTCTGGTGTTGTGTTTTTGTTATCACTCGATATTCCCATCTTGTTCGGTTAAACCTTCCTGTTTAGCTATTGCGTTTGCCATTCGCCACAGCTTTCACAGTTGGAAAATTTCTTCCCATCCAGCTTGTGACATGTTGTTCAGTAAATTACATTTAATGCGATGTGCCGGAGAAACACTCATTGTCGCATTGGAGGCGATTTTAACCTGTAATTGAACATTTCCGATGACACTGGTACAGTGTCGACTTTCAATGTGGGGTCATAATTTGGACCCCGAACTCTATGTTCATAAAAATGTCGCATTACAGGTCCATCCAATTATCTAAATGTCGAGCTAAATATAAATTACTGTACTTTCAATCTAGAAGCAATTTAAGAATTGGTGAAAATTGAATAATCGGGAAAGTCCCCAACCTTCAACAAGCTCAGCACAACTGCCAAATTTTCATACTCATCATATCCTGGCAAACAAATTATGAAAAAATCAATTTGTGTTTTATTATTATTTTGGATATTATTTTAGAAAGCATTGAACTGTATATCGTAAACTCTTTTTTAGAAAGTTTAATGGCCCTGAAAAGCGCCTTGTTTTATGGAATGGTTCCAATTTAGAAAACTTAGTACTCTTGGTTTTGAAAAAACCCATTTCGAACGCCCTCGATGCTGCCTTGTTCTGGATTTGCCACCAAAGCAGTTTATATAAATAACAAACTTTTTTCTTCTGCTACCAAGAGACGAATGAACTCTCAGAGTTTAAAGTCTCTCTAATTCAATACCTTCCTTCCTTCCTTCTGCTACCAGCTGCCGTTTTGCGATTGCGTTTGCCACTCGCCACTCGCTGCAACAGCCTGTTGTCTTGATGTCCACCGAACCGAATGTGTTCTGTTTCGAATGCGGATTTTCTTATCGTCGCGAGCAGCTTTGCCAGCTAACACGATCAGTTTGGCGGTCGAAACTATATAACGTCGGCTAGGTGGACTGGTGCACTGGTACTAACGCGCTCGGCCTAGCTACCCTTGCGGGGAACTCCAGATCAACACGGTTCCTGCGGGATTTTGCCTTTCCCTTCACTTTTCCTCCTTTACCATGTCCAGACATGGCTGCTTGGGTTGGTTTGTTGATGTGTTGTGATGCGAACCGATATGGTGTACGGTTTGAATGAGAATGATCGTTACGGCAGCGGAGCGGGGATTTTTAAGCGTATTGGCTGGCTCGAGAATTACGCATGTGTGAGACTGCGACCAATGTTTAGTTCATTTTTTTTTTCTTTTTCCTTTCCAATCGTGCTTCGCTGCTGCTCTGGTTGCCCGTTTTGGTCGGTACGATTTGAGGAGCACAAAATGGACCAATCAAAAATGGGCACATAGTGCATTTTGACAATGCTTGATATTTCACAATTATTCAATTATTTATCTCAAGAAAAATGAAATGTTATTCGTTATGATAGATGCGTAGATATATTTCCTATCAATTGATGCAAAAACCTTTGCGATCTATTGAGAAATGCTCGAGTTATAAGCGTTCCAAATCTTGCATTTTTTCCTACTTGTTCAGTGCCTAGATTTCCATTTCACCCCCTATATCTTCCGGTTAGACGTAGTCCTACGTCAAAAAGTCACAGGAGGGTTGTGTCCGAGACACGACCGCATAGTTGACATAGGATTCCGTTAGGCTATCTGTTGATTTTGGAAATGTTTGAAGAATTATATCGTTAATCTCTTTGATAGTGATTTGGTTTTAATGTCTCTGTTAAGGAACACATTTCGGCAGGAACAAAAATTCCTCCTACTTCCATGTATTTGCAATGTTCTTCTTTTTTTCCTTCGTTTACGAAGACTTTAAATCTAGTGATTCATTCGTCTCCGGATTTGCAATGTTGATTTCCCCCAGGCAGCTTGGTTGTGATGTCTCTGTTAGGGAACATATTTCGGTGGGAACAAAAGCTCCTCCTACCTTCATGTATTTGCAATGTCGATTTCCCCCATGCAGCTTGATTTTAATGTCTCTGTTTGGGGCCCGCCGCATGTGTCGTCAATTTCGACCATCTGGGTATTTCCGTTACGATAGGGGTGGAGATTTTTCAATTGTTCGATAGTTAGTTTCATGACATATATTATTTTTTTCAATATAAAAAATTGTTATGGAGTGCCAAAATCGATTGACGCAAAAATTTTATCAATCCATCATGAAATGACTGAGCAATAAGCGTTTGAAATTGGACAATTTTCACGATGTGCTCGGTTTTCGATTTTCAATTTGTACCCCAATTTGTTCCCGAAAGACGTAATCCTACGTCAAAAACAGTGACATAATAAAGATTCCGCTGTGAAAAGCGATATATTTCCGATAATTTTCCATTGTGAGACCCCTCAATTGTTTATGTTTTGAGTATTATGACGTTTTGGAACAATTGGCTTCACTCTGGAGCATTTGTACACGTGTTCGCACTTGTTGAAGTCGAGAAAAATAAAAAACGCGATTATTCCGAAAACGATTTCTTTGTGCAACCCGAAAATTGACCGTTCGAGATGTCGAAAACAGCGAATCGCACCGAGCGATTGCCAAGAAGTACGACATCAGCAAGGCAGCGGTCGGATTTTTTTTTGACGTAGAACTACGTCTTTCATTAAGGGTGCCAAATCAGAAAACAGGTCACGTTTTTATGGAATAAAGTTAACGTTAATAACTATTTTTGCCGTGAACGGATTCTGGCGATTTACATACCAAACGGATCGGGAATTCCCTAAGATTTGTTTGATATGCTATACATTACAATCCCATAGTCTGTATATGGTCAAAAATTGATGAAAATTGGAAGCATTCCCATTTCCTCACACATTTGTTTTGTCCATTTGTGAGCTTTCCCGAAGAGAGCTGTCAATAACGAGCAACTTATCGCAATGAAGGGGAAATCGTAAGATGTGGAGTCTCGGTGAACAAAAAAAAAGAAGAACGAAGGGGAATATTTGCCTGGAGTATAAACAGTGAATCTTGCTGAGGCAAACTTCATATATATTTAACATTGAGTTGAAACATCTTAGTAACAACTTATATGAAATCATGACTTCTGTCTTCAACAGATGTCTATTACTTGGTTACTTCCCCTCGAGTTGGAAGTTGGCAAATGTGATCACGATACTAAAACCCGGAAAAGATCTTTCTTCTTCAAAGAGCTATCAACCAATTAGCCTCCTCCCAGCATTTTCGAAAGTATTCGAGAAAACTATATTAACGCGCATTCTTGCTTTTACAAATGAGCACAATATATTTTTGGATGAGCAGTTTGGATTCCGAAGAGGCCACTCTACCATTCACCAGCTTCGTAGAGTATACAACATAATCGGACGAAACAAGTCAGTTTCAAAATCATCTGCCATGGCACTTCTTGATGTTGTAAAAGCATTTGATGATGTTTGGCATAATAGTCTCATTTACAAGCTTCAGAGCTTTGGTTTTCCTACATACTTGATAAAAATGATCAAACATTATCTTTCTGATAGAGCGTACAATGTGTCTATAAACAATATTTCATCAGAGAAATTCATCGTGAATGCAGGTGTTCCTCATGGATCCATCTTGGGACCAATTCTTTTCAATATCTACACTTCAGATATTCCCGAGCTCCCGTCTGATGGGAAACTGTCATTATTTGCAGATGACACTGCCATCATTCTGCTTCTGCTCTTGTAGAAGTATCACAGAACTAAGATCTAAACTTCAAAGAGGATTAGACGCTTTGTCTGGATATTTCAATAATTGGGAAATATGCATATGCGGCAAAGACACAAGTCATATTGTTTCCCCACAAGAACACTACAAAGCTTGTTCCTCCTCAAAATATGACATTCAGTCTTAATGGCAATAGTATTGAATGGTCTTCGGAAGTAGTGTATCTGGGTCTAACTTTCGATCGAAAGCTTACCTTCAGAGCACACATTGACAAAACAGACACAAGATGCAACATTTTAATCAGGTCATTGTATCCCCTGACCAATAGATACTCTCGATTATCTCTAACGAATAGGCTTGTAGCTTGAGCTTGAGCTTGGGTAGACTGCACAATTCGTAGTTGCTCTCCGTGATTGACCTGAAACAACCAAATTGCACAAAGAACACTCAGAATGACGCTTGGGACTAGCAAATCATTCTCGCAATTTCTGATGATTCGAGCTTTAAATGGTCAATAACGACGCCGGCCACGTCCTTACAGTCACCAGGGGAAAGGAAGGAATGTTAGTATGATATTCGCCGCCCAGAAGGCCAGAAGGGTCGCCTCTATAGCGTGGTTCCCTAGCGAATATCATGGAAGGGATTGTTGTTAGTGGGGGAGGTAAGAATCAGGATTCACTGAGGTAAGTGATGTGAACGGAACTATCGACCACTCGACGAAAAGAAAACTTGGAAATCAAACGCATTTCGTATCGACATAATATATGAAAGGGGGACCTGAAAAGGTCTCCTCTGCAATAGGATCGTAGCTCCGGCAACAGATTTGATTCTCTATGCGCAGAAACAACTACTTGATGAAACGCAAACTCGAAAATCAAATATAATTCGTAGCTGTTGAAGATATTGAAGGGTGACCAGAAAAGGTCTCCTCTGTTCGACGAAACGAACACTCAGAACTCAAATGAATTTCGCAGCGGCTGAATATCCTAAAGGATGACCTGAAACGGTCTCCTCTGCAATAGAACCGGAACTCCAGTTAGTGATTCGGTTTTGTAAGCGCGGAAACAACTACTCGGCGAAACGAAAACTCGAAAATCAAATGCGTTTCGTAGAGAATAAAGATGTTATAGGGTGGCCTGAAAAGGTCTCCTCTGCGATATATTGGACTGATAATGTTCTTTGTGCCTAGTCGCACGTAATTAATCTTCATTGCATCACACGGAGGTAACCTTTGGGCAATCTTAGAAGGCAACCGAGAAAGCTCCTTCCATATATATCGAATTGGCAAAATATTTTAAATGCTAATCTATAAAGGCAACCAAGAAAACTCTTCTAAAATAGATTGGATCGGCGATATATTTTTTGTTAATCGCGATCTATAAGGTAGGGATATAGAAGAAGGTACACAAAAAGAGCTTTCCACAGTAATAAGGACCCAACCACACAAACAGAGCAACGTAAACGCGCACAAAACCGCTAGAATCACATGTCCCTGTATAAAAACTTTTGTGCGATGATGTTTTATTTGCAAATACGCAAATAGCGACGAGCCGACAAGACTACAAGTGGTGTCACCAACACACATAGGCAGATACTGGACGTTGTTTGATGTTACTACACAGCCAAGTTTATCACGATGCAAATACGCACACACTAGTACCACACATGCCAAACAGACGTCCGACATGGCACGCATACACTGTTGTCGCTTGAAGTGAGAAAGAAAAGGATGGAAAACTTCTTGGCAGTAAACTTTACACTACTGCCACAGAAATTCTATATGTGAGAATTCCCTTGTACAGCACTTGTGTCGTTCTTGAAAGTGCGCTGATCAACGAATCACCTTTCCGCATGGACGGATTTGCACACTTTTTTGGGACACTTTCACCATGAGAACCGATCTGAGCTCTTTCCCATTCTTTCATAATCGTGATATCTTCACTTAGAACACGATTTGATATTGACACTGCGAAGACTAAATTTCAATGCATATACAAAAACACACACACGGCAATTACGCAGAAAAATGAGAAACATGTTGTAACACGAAACCAAACGAGAAACTAATACTCTCCGCCGCACACTGCACTGCACTTTTGCACGGCATTTTCCGCAAATATCCAGGAAATCTGAACAAATTCAACAGGATTTCAATGTAGCGATGAAAAAAGCGCACTTTTATATAACACTAGTGCATCTTTTATTGAAACGCCTAAAAATTTCATCGAAATAACAGCGACACTCAAAGGAAAAACACGGAGCGCGAACGAGCACGTCTAATCGGCACCGTCGCTCAACCCGAACTCTATCTCTAACGAATAAGCTTGTAGTATAAAAACAAATAATATTTCCAGTTATCGCATATGCGATGCCCGTTTGGGAGTGGTGTGCTCCAACACACAAGTTAAAACTTCAACGCATACAAAACAAACATCTTCGTATGATTCTAAACTCTCCTCCCAGAACGCGAAATTCGGAGAACGCGAAATTCGGAGCTGGCTGGGACTAAAACCCAAAAAAAATTTCATACATCATCAATAATAATTGTATGAAATTTGAACAGAGTTGCGCTCTATCAATACACGGGATAACACAAAATCTGTATGATTATGCTACCTGACTTTCTAGGTAACGGCTCTGGATTAAGGTAGATATATTTATTTCCAGTTAGATAAGTAGTTTAAATTGGGGCAATGTAAATAATTTGGGGAGAGTATGGTATAAGTTAGATTTAGGTATAAAAAAGGTAACAAAAAACTAGAAGATTTTAGGCACGATTTAACAATAGTAATATGAAACAATCGGATAATGTGTATGATAAAAATCATTACAGAATTTGACATTGCAACTTAAAGATGTAGAACCCTAGGTTGATCACTTGAAATGTCGTATTATATTATAATGTAAACCAAATTAAGAAACAAAAAGAATTTAGGTGAAAAAAATGCAAACTTCATTCCTCGTGAGGACACCGACTGGACAAAACCGTTGCTAGGCGAGCTGGACGGCGAGGAATCGAATGGTTTTCTCAAGGCAATGGTGGTGGAGGAGTAATATGAGAAAAGATTAGAGTTTTCCAAGGGCCTTTTTGAAGGCTAGAGACGAATGAACTGAAGAAGTTTAAAGTCTCTTTAATTCAACAAGGAAAGGAAGGAAAGGCAAACTTTCAGTATCGTTCTAGATACGAAACAATGAACATCGCTTGTTCTTCCTTGTTTTGCGCCATCACATGTATCCGTTTCAGACTGAGCCGTGGACGCGATCAAATTACTCACTCGCTGATGTCTCTGGCATTGCAATCATTGCATCAAACTTACGCCATTGCATTAATGTTTTGAGCTCCACAATTGTGGGGGGAATCATCAAGCTAGGCTATCGTCAGCTCACCAAGAAAATAAATGTTCTGGAATTTTGTTAGTGATTTGGTTTCGCATGACGGTAGGAAAACTCTCTCTCCACAAAGGATGGCAGCTAAGCTAATCTAGACTGGCAATATTAACAGAAAGGGCTTCTGTTGAGAAGAGCGCAAAACGGAGATAAGTGTGTGTATATTTAGTTGCTGCAAGCCATCGATATATGGATATTTGTGTACGACCCTGCGTGCTTCACAACCCGTACGTAAAAATAGCGCATCTTCGCTACGCTGAAACCCCATTTCTAATGATAATCAATGCATTGAACTAACGCTATGGTGAAGCAGGTGTTAAGGTTGTGCACCGGAAAATTATTTGGGGTATACCAAGTTATTCAATAAGTTATAATAAGTCATTAATTTATTTGGGTTTGCGTGCATATAGAATTTATTTCGCTTATTTAGTCATCAAGAAAGTAAATGTCGTTCTGGAATTTTGTATTTGATTTGGTTTCGCTTGCCAGTAGCAAAACTTTCTCCACTAAGGATGACAGCTGCACTTATCTTGAGCATGTATTATTCTGCGAGCACAAGAATGAATCATCAAACAATTATCGTCAAATGATTCCACAATAAAAAGAAACATTTTAGGGCGACCAAACTGGTAGAATGGTTATTTCAAAATTTTCGTAGCATTATAAAATAATATCCGCAGTTATAAACAAGCGACTTGAATTAAACTACAGCGTAGTTCTACGTCAACAATGCGATCTTGTCTTGAAATCAACCTCCTATAATTTTTTTCAGAAGCTGAAAACGTTCAACACGGTGGTGAATCGCCCAGGCAGAGGAAGGTGCCCCAAAACAGATCATCCGGAATGTAAAGTAAAATCCGAAAGTTACCATCCGGCAGACCCAGGAAGAACTTCAGCTTCCGGTTTCGCGTCGGACCGTTCGTCGTCACATCGAAACGCAAAGGTTCAGCCGCAGGATGGATTCGAAACGGTCTTTCATTAGCAAGGAGAGAGAAAAGCCAAATGGCGCAAATCCGTCAAGGAGCACGCTGATAAGCCGCTGAAGTACTGGAAAATGGTGCTGTGGACAGACTAATCCAAATTCGAGCTTATCAATCGAATGAGGTGGGTTCGTGTGTGGTGCAAGTCGGGGGTAAAGAGCTGCAGGAGCGTCACATCCGAGGGACGGTCAAGCACAGAGGAGGCAACGTGATGGTGTGGGATTCTTTTCATGGGATGAGGTGGGCAGCTTGATGGAGATTGACGGAATGTTGACGGCAGAGTCGTACCGGGACATCCTGCGTGGAAATCTCGAGGTCTCCCTCATCCAGACGGCCCTTGAAAAGCGCTTCGTTTTCAGCAGGATAATCTGCCGAAGAACACGGCCAAGGTAACAAAGTCATTCTTCCGGTCGTGTCACATCAAATCTCTTGAATGGCCCGGATATTTACTCTATTGAAAACCTTTTTTGTCAAACCGGTGTCACCAATAACTGTCGGCTACTGTGTTTTGACGTAGGATTACGTCTTTCGGGAACATATTGGGGTACAAATTGAAAATCGAAAATCGAGTACATCGTGAAAATTGTCCAATTTCAAACGCTTATTGCTCAATCATTTCATGATGGATTGATGAAATTTTTGCGTCAATCGATTTCGGCATTCCATAACAATCTTTTATATTGAAGAAAATAATATATGTCGTGAAACTAACTATCGAACAATTGAAAAATCTCAACGCCTATCCTAACGGAAATGCCCACTTCTAATTGGTCGAAATTGACGACACGTGCGGCGGAAAATCACCCAAGGAAAATTTATACAGCGAAAAAAATTGGACAAGCGAAGAAATATTAGAAAAAATGATTTCCCATATGAACTACATATAGTATTAGGTGTTGTTAAGCCAATTAAAATTCGCATTGGGTTGAATAAACACTCAGAAAGTAAAAATTATAAAATAAAATTACCTTTTCCATTTCAAATATGTTTTCTCTATATTAAAGTAACATGTTTTCACTGATGAGAACAATTGATAATTGTGTTCGGTATTGATATTTATCTTATATTACATTGGTGAGTTTTTTTTCTTTATTTCATCCATACATAACACAGGAGGCATCTCGTCTAGGTTTTCATCATATCTCGTTCAACTTCGGTATATTTCATCCGATACGCACCATCCAACGACTGTTTACCATCATCCTGTCATCATCACTCGGTAAACACTGGTGGAGTGAACAAACAATACCCAACAACCAAACAAAACGGCCCTTTTCAGGGCCTCTAAATCATTATCAGATAGTTTAACGATGTAATTCTTCAAAGATATCCAAAATCAACAGATAGCCTAATCCTACGTCAAATATGCGGTCGTGTCTTGGACACAACCCTTCTGTGACTTTTTTTTTCTCATTATAACAACAACAAAAGTAAACATCTAAATCGACTAAGCAACGATCACAATATTGATTTTTTTAAATTTGATCAAACAACATAGGGTAACTCGAAATTTTTAAAAATGATACAATCAAAGTTTAACAAACGTATTTATAACAATCATCAAACAAATGAGTAATTTGCGACTTGAGTACTATATTTCAACAGATTTTTCTATGCAACAAATATTTTGAATGGTACAGATTGCGAAGCAGATCTTCGAAAGAATCAGTACAGATGAGAAAGATATCAATACAGACTGCCCTCAAAAATTTAAAGACAAAACAAACTTCTGTTGCTCTATTGTTTTTGGAGTACATTTGCCCTAGATCAACATGATTCGCTGCTTCACTCTATCGAGTCTTCGTTGAATTGTCGATTTTCATTCGGTGTATATTTCCGTCGCCGCCGGGTTCCGAAAAGTTATCTGCGCATTGTGTTGAAGTTGTGTTAGCTGAAGTTTAATAGAAGTGCAATTCAAAATGAAAAATCATTTCTCAAAAAAGCAGAAAAATGTCCGAAAACCGCATTTGCGTGTGTAATTTCCATTCATCGAAATGGCGTCTTTTTCATCGTTTTTGGAATTTCTTGTGTGAAATTTAATCATTTTGCATAAAATCAAAAAGCAAAAAGTGTGCCAATATTTTCCGGCCTCGCAGGCCGCGTATGGAAGTGGAAAAGTGGTTCCTTCCCGTGTTCGCTTCCCGATTGGGCAAACGAATAAATGGTCGCCATGACAGTCATCGGCCTGCTTATATGATTTTTTCCGAATGAAGATCTTTTGAATATAAAGTTTGTCATTTTTCCCGGTATTGATATCGCATCCGCGTATGAAACTGTCCTCGCCTGTACATACTGGAACATTTTCATCGTGTTCGTTTGGTTTTTTTTTAAATTCAGTGATAATGAAAACAAAGGATGGTGAATTCCAGCCACGTAGGTCGCGATTTGAAGCAGAAGTAGCGATGTGCCGGTTTCATTTTATATATTAACACGATTAGTTACGACGGAGCAGGCTTCCGACAGTGCCTTGTGAACTGATAGTGTTCATGGGGCTCAACGTATTGAGGAAGAGTGCACGCATCGTTGATAATAAAGAAGAATAGAGAAAAATTTCTGATTCGCGATGACAGTGGTATAGTGTCGACGTCTGGTGGCGATTTTCAATTAGGGGCCATAATTTGGGTCTCAAACTCGTTAGTGTCATCTCTATAAGATTAGAAGACACGGAGCCAGCATTCAGGTGTTATATTCTAATGAGGATTTTCACATCATGTTGTTTGATTATTTGAAGCACGTATTTATGACTTTAGTTTAACCATTTGTCTCGGTTAACTTCTTAGGTTTTCTAAGAAAAACTCACCGCAGTCGTGTTGGATTTCGATAAGAATATGTACGATAAATAATAGCATACACTCTGTCCAACTTCTATAAGACCAGGTGATGATCTTGCGGGTTTGTGTCATTGTAAACAAACAATGCTTCAATTTATATTCTAGTGTGTAGGTATTGGTGACTACCATACATTGCATGATTTTCATATGTGTTTGTGCAAGCTCTGAGCCTAAACGAATGTTTTTGTATTTTCCAAGTGTCAAGTTTCGATAAGACCAGTTACATCTCCCGTTGCTTTAGTTATTTCGATCAAAGGCAAAAGTGAAAAGAAAAGCAAATCGTTGCATTTCAACAACAACCAACATTTATCAGAGAAATTTCTCGTCGGATTGGGCAATTCCATCAAGTAGTGCTCAATTATTTGGCGAATCCTCAAGGATACGGTAAGAAGGAGAGAGCTCCAAGTAAATCGATGCTCTCTGACCGGGAATAAGCAGGAAATAAAGGGTGTGTCACATCAAATTGCATCACGGAAAAAACGCTGTAGAAATTCGCCCAGTAGACCGAACCTTTTGAAAATTTTAGACAGTAAAATAAAAACTATTAAACAACTTTTGGCATTTTCTTTTTATTCATACTTCGAACCCAAGCCCGTATGATCGCACCTTCCTCTTTACCCCGTCCATAAGGTTCTGTACAACGTCAGGTTGTAGTTTTTTTTGAACAGAAATCCATTTTCTCTTGAAGTCCGCCTCCGATTTGACAACTTTTGGGTTCTTCCGGAGGGCCTGCTTCATAATCGCCCAATATTTCTCTATTGGGCGAAGCTCCGGCGCGTTGGGCGGGTTCATTTCCTTTGGCACGAAGGTGACCCCGTTGGCTTCGTACCACTCCAACACGTCCTATGAATAGTGGCACGAAGCGAGATCCGGCCAGAAGATGGTCGGGCCCTCGTGCTGCTTCAATAGTGGTAGTAAGCGCTTCTGTAGGCACTCCTTAAGGTAAACCTGCCCGTTTACCGTGCCGTTCATCACGAAGGGGGCACTCTGCTTTCCGCAAGAGCAGATCGCCTGCCACACCATGTACTTTTTGGCAAACTTGGATAGTTTCTGCTTGCGAATCTCCTCCGGAACGCTGAATTTGTCCTCCGCGGAGAAGAACAACAGGCCCGGCGGCTGACGAAAGTCCGCTTTGACGTAGGTTTCGTCGTCCATTACCAGGCAATGCGGCTTCGTCAGTATTTCGGTGTACAGCTTCCGGGCTCGCGTCTTCCCCACCATGTTTTGCCTTTCGTCGCGGTTAGGAGCCTTCTGAACCTTGTATGTACGCAGGCCCTTCCGCTGCTTGGTCCGTTGGACGAATGAACTTGACAAATTCAGCTTATTGGCGACATCCCGGACCGAACTTCTCGGATCACGTCTAAACTGCTTAACTACGCACTTGTGATCTTTTTCACTGACGGAGCATCCATTTTTGCCGTTCTTCACCTTCCGGTCGATGGTTAGGTTCTCGAAGTATCGTTTTAGTACTCTGCTGACCGAGGATTGGACGATTCCCAGCATCTTACCGATGTCCCGATGTGACAACTCCGGATTCTCGAAATGAGTGCACAGAATTAGTTCACGACGCTCTTTTTCGTTCGACGACATTTTTCCAAATTTACGAAAAATTGACAGTGAAGCATGGCCAACGTGATCTATACACTCTTATCTGATTATAAGCGAAAGCTGAAGATATAATTCCTAAAAATTAAATTTCTACAGCGTTTTTTCCGTGATGCAATTTGATGTGACACACCCTTTAGCTAGAACCAAGACGGGTCTATGGGACTAGGTGAAGCCGTTTCGTCACTAAGTTGGTTAGGGGAGCGGTATATGAAAACAGTACGGAAGAAAGCAGAAGGGGAATTATTTCCTTGAAGCGTGAAAGAGACAGACTGATCAGGAGCGAGCTTCGGCACTAGCGTATTATGTTTTGTTTACAAACAAAACACAGTAGACTTCCAAGATGGCTGAAGAGTGGTTTTAGCAAGTTGGCCCACCTTAGGATATACTTCTACGCGCCTTGGCTAGAACAGCTTCGAATACCTCAAAATCGCTTATGCAAATAAAGCAATATTTCAATTTAATTGTTACTCGGGTGACAATTCGTCATGTTTTGGTAAAAAATCCTCACATAAAGAGGACATGAAAGGTTGAAAGTACTCATCTTACACCATCTCACATCGTAAGACGTCGGAGTTTCCCCAAAGCTCACATAAACCGACAGTGGGACATGGTATGTTATGACAAAGAATGTTTCCAAAAGAATACATTTTGCTATATATCATAACGAAAAGTTCTTCAATGTAAAGGTTATCTTTAGTGACGAAAAAAAGTTCAATTTGGATGGTCCTGATGATTTTAACGGGTACTGCCGTGATTTACGGAAGAAGGAACAGTATTTTTCAACCAGGAATTTTGGTGGAGGCTTGTGCACGGTTTGGGCGGGATTCTATGCAACCGGAAAGCTCAAGATAGCTTTCACATCATTCAAGAATTACATACATGTTCTGGAATCCACTCTCCTACCGTTTTTGCGTGGATATCGTCACAAAAAAATCACATTCCAGCAAAATAATGCTACTATTCACACCAACAAGGAAACTAAGCAATGGATTAAGGACCAAAAACTTTTTTTTTGGACTGGCCGGCTCGCTCTTCAGACTTGAATCCTGTTCAAAATCTTAGGGGATCCTTGTACGCAGAATCTACACTGAGGGAAAACGGTACACCACGATTGAAGAGTTCATAGAAAAACGGAAACATGGAAAAATATCGAGAAGTTCGTTCAGCAGAATTTGGTAAATAGTATTCCAACAGAAATTTTCCAGGTTATTAACCGAAATGGAAAGGTTGTCAATTATTCACATGTAAATCAGCCGATCGTTTTGAATTGTTCACTCATAATACTTATGAATTTTGAAGTGGTCTTATAGAAACTGGACAGCTGAAATTATCATATTTAAACACAATAAATAAACAAACAACTCTTTTGGACGAAATTGACGTTAAATATACTTTATTCTAAGCATTCAACAATGTATTAATGTATCTTGTTGAAATTCTAACTGTTTGTGTTGCCACAGAATAGAATCAGGGTGGTCTTATAGATGTTGGACAGAGTATATATAGATGGAACAAAAATTTTAAAGGTTTTCCTTCTCAGGATACCTAAAGATATCTGCGCGGCAGTGACACATGAGATTTTCGGATTTTCATTTCATCTAGTGATCGATAGTTCGCGACTACATAATCACATCACTTACCTTAGTGAATCCTGATTCTTAACGCCCCCCCCCCCCTAACAACTGTCCCTTCCTTGATAATCGCTAGGGAACCACGCTGTAGAGGCGACCCTTCTGGCCTTCGGGCGGCGATTATCATACTAACATTACTTCCCTTCCCCTGGTGACTGTGAGGACGTGGCCGGCGTCGTTATTGACCATTTAAAGCTCGAATCACCAACACTTGCACAATGAGAATGATTTGCTATTCGCAATTTGTGCAATTTCGTTGGTTCAGGTCAATTACGGAGAGCAACTACGAATTGTACAGTCTATCCAAGCTCAAGCTCAAGCTATATTTTGCCCTAAATCAGCATATTGAATTGTTTGTTGCAGACTGTAAAACCTGAATTAGTTATGCTACATGAAGAGCTGAAAGATTTATATCTAATCAGACTTACTAATATCTGCGAGAAATCCTGCGTAGTTTCAATGTCCAGTTCTGGTGAATTTCAAATGAAAAGAGGCAAAAATATTTATGCTGGGAAGGCAACAGAAGAAACTATCAGATCAATGAATGGCGAAGACAAATCATTTTTAAGGATATTTGTAACAACTTTTCCAATTTAACAAGCATATCGGTTGTATAGGAAGCGTTTCCAGGGTTCTACGATGTGATTTTACAAGATCTGGAAAACAAATTCCGTACCCCAAAAGTAAAATTGCTCCGGAAGAAAATCATCGTTTCAGAAAACAAATATTTGCGAGATTGGTGGACACGAATTGGATGCCTAAAAAGAATTAACAGTACGCTCGCATTTACGTCACTTCGATGCATTGTTTCTAATGAACTCGCTATACTTCACTCATTGGCATACGTCGAGCGAATTTTTCCGAATATAATCAAAACCAGAATAAGTTTCAAAATCGGCAAAACGACACGATGAACACAATTTCAAAATCACAAGATTTGATTGAACATCGTGGTGGCAGATCGAAAATTTTATTGAATGCTATGCAATCTAAATTTAGAAAGACTATGTATGAGTGATTCGATGCTTGCAAATGTTACTCTTTTTATGTGGTACTAGCTGACCCGGCAAACTTCGTCTCGCCCAAAATTTATGTTTCGTTATCACATCCACGTTTTCTTACTAAGCGCACGTTCATGGGTCCAGCACCCCATGCCCGTAGAGAGGGGGTAGGTGTGTCGAACCATCATAGAAACGTTTCGTGTCCCCTAAAACCTCCACATGCCTCCAAATTTGCTTGATTAGTTCTCGAGTTATGCAGAAATTTGTGTTTCATTTGTATGGGAGCCCCCCTTAAGAGAGGGGGGAGCAGTTTAGAAATACCATAGGAACGTTTATCGATCCCTAAAACTTCTACATGCTAAGTTTGATTCCATTTGTTTGATTAGTTCTCGAGTTATTCAGCAACCTCTTTAGAGAGGGGAAAGGAGTGTCCAACCACCATCAAAACATTTATTGCTCCCTAAAATCTCCATATGTCAAATTTGGTTCCATTTTCTTGAATAGTTCTCGAGTTCTGCATAAATTTGTGTTTCATTTCTATGGCAGCCCCCCCTTACAAAGGTGGGAGGTGTGTTGAACCATTTTAGAAATGTTTCTTGCCCCCTAAAACCTCCGATGCAGGAATGTATGCTTCATTTGTATGGCAGTAATCTCCCCCCCCCCACTCGGAGAGGGGGGAGTGTCTATTCACCATAGAAACGTTTCGTGTCCCCTAAAACCTTTGCATGCCAAATTTGGTTTCATTTTCTTTATTAATTTTCGAGTAATGCAGAAATTTGAGTTTCATTTGTATGGAATCTTAAGGCTACCTGAGGTGTTTTTTTTATCCATTTTGTTTATTTTAGGCTCATTGGCATTTTAGCTGTAACAGAGCCGAATTTTAATCGTGTACATGTCACATATTTATCATATCTATAATTAGCACATTACACAGTTGCCATTTTTCGGCGTTAGAGTATTCCCTTCTATACCATTGCAAATGGTACAAATTTACACAGTAGCCATTTAGGCGTAAGAGTTTTCTATCTGTTCTTCCATTATCCAGTTAAGACTGGACAGCGGAGACAGTTGATTGATCATTGTTGAGTTATTTATAGAACAGCAGCCCGATGTTTCTTGCAGAGCAGAGCAGTTGTATGGATGAATCGATCTTATTTCGACCGTGGATCGATCTCCATCGCTGATGATTGTTGCGTGGACGTAGTTATTCTGTAACAACACAAAGATGGTCAATGGGGGCCCTGAGTTTTGAACTCACGATCGATCGCTTACTAAGCGAACGCGCAACCAATGTGGCTACGGAGACCCCCTACCTGAGGTGTTGGCAGTAGCAACAACAATCCTTGATGTGAATTGTATATTGTGTCATAATAGGAGCTCCATCAGTGCCGAGCTTTTAGAGTGTTATGAGCGCATAAAAACTAACCGAACATAGATTTTTTTATCAATTTAAAAGAATTTCAAGAAAAGAAAATAAGTAAGAAGCATGTACTGATCTTTACAGATCTTCACTTGAGTTGTTTGATGTGTATATGCGTTGTAGACAAATGACATTGCAACAAAAATAAAGCGATGTTGGTTTGCTTTCAAAGCTTCTATAGATTTTAAAAATATATTCCCAATAACAATCCAATCAACCTGATTATTTCGCTTCCATTTGATTCATAGAGTTTCAGTAAAACTATTTACCACAGAGGTATTCTCAATCGAATGAAAAATTATGCTTTAATTTTGAATTAAGAATAATTCATGAAATAATGAACGCACAGCATATCGGTGGCCAAAACTACCCACTGCAAACTTGAAAATATTCTATACAACGTCCAGTTGTTGCTATGACATTATTGTATTATTTTTAAACAGAGTTACAGCATTTCAAAAATCACTCAAATCGATGGCGCATTTTACTCCTCCATTTTTTGTCGAGTGTAGTTCTTTATGTAATTTTTAGAGGGTACTAATTGCGTATTTAATTATTTTCAATATATATTTTTTTTATTTTTCAACTGCTTATTGACCATTCTGCATTGAGTGTCTAGATGGCTTCCAATGTGCTCGTGGGGAAAAATTACATCAGATTTTTTACTAACCTTGCCCGAAAACTTATTTGTACTACTCTTTAGTTTCTCCCATTTATGCTGTTTTGATTTTCCTCCGCTTAAGTCCTTATCAAAACATCACTTGTGAGCTGATGTTTCAGGATTTCCCAAACTTTTTAGCATGCTCCCTGATATCCTGACGAACACTCGATTTATCCTGATTTTTCTGAAATGATCCTGATTTTTCCTGATTTTTGTACTCGTTACATTAGGGGCTGTCCACATACCACGTGGACAGAAAAAGCACGGTTTTAGACTCCCCCCTCCCCCTCCGTGGACAAGCGTGGACATTTTCATACCCCTACCCACCTTTGTCCACGTGGACATTTTTTCTTTTTATATTAGGATAAATAAGGAAATAACTGATTTGCGCCTAAATTCTATTTGATGTTTAATACCATTTAAGGGGGAACCTTGTCTGGAAGGTCGGAAAATAATGAATTTTCTTGGATTTTTTTTCGAATGTTACGAATAAAGTGAAGAGCTCGGGTATTTTAGTTATTGTTTAAGGTATATTTGAAGATGTATTTTTCATTTTTTAAGTGCACGAATAATGATTATTACGCTGTTGACAGCTGGATGCGTAGATGCTGTCTAAAAATCGGTACCTTGCTGGTGGTATCCGTTCTGAAGCAACGGGGTGTCGTAGAACAAATTCCAATGAATATTTAGAAACATTAGGACAATATCTAGCGTCACATAGGGGTTTTCACAAATACGGAAAACTGCCGAAATTGCGGCCATTTTTGTTAAAAATGAGTTATTTTTTATAAAAAATCGCTGTTTAGAAGCTCATGAAGAATCGAAAAAATGAGATATCAAAAAACGGCTTTGTAATAATCTTTAGATAATCTATTTTTACAGGCTGATAAACAAATTTCAGCCAAATTGGTCGAGTAGATCCTAAGATATTGATACCCCCAGTCGAAATAACACGGTATCGAGAAAAACGCGTTTCAAAATTCGTACAGTAATACTACATCCCTTGGGGTGAGGTCATACTTGTGGTTGTAACTTTCCAACGTCACTACAATAGATCAAACTAATGGTCGCAGTGGTACAATGCTCCTACAGAAGAACTTTCCAACGAAATCAAATATCGAAATGGGGCATAAGCTTCCCAAAAACGCAAAAAAATCATTTGTTTTTCGACTTTCCAGACCGGGGTCCCCCCTTAAATTGTTTTTATTTCAAATTTCACTACCTGTACTAGCTGTGGTCTATTGTTCTTGTATGGTAGAGAAATGGGTAGTATAACAAAGCACATGCTTCATATGAGTTTAATTTTGAAATACTTATGAGTATATGATAGTTTTTGTTTTTCCATTATAAGCGTATATATGAAGGCTATCCGGTTTGCTAACACGGAAACACGCAATGTACAGTTGACCAATGTGAGAAATAATTCGCATCTGAATATAAACTACACAACTTCAAAGATTGATCTTGAGCTTTACTAATTGTGCTTGCCAACCGCCAATCAAATAAAAATAAATGGATTTAAAAATATTTTCAAATACATTTTTAGTTCACGATTTTCTAAACACTTTCCAAAAAATGTGTTGATATCACATAGGCGCCAGTAATAATCCAATCAACTTGATTAATTCGCTTCCATTTGATTCATATGGAATTCCAGTAGAACATTTTACTACAGAGATGCTTTGTTTTATGGCCGAGTTACAGTGTTACTCAAAATTTTAGATGAAGAAATTCTTTGCCCACTCCGGAATATGATCGATCACTGCTAATGCCGGTTCATCTTCACTCTGGATTTCCGATTCACCTTTAGTCGGTAGCGCAATTCAAAACCTTTCCCGCCATAGCTCGGAGAATTTTCAGAGGGTATTAAAAGCGTATTAAGATATTTTATTATGTTTCAAATGCTTATAGACCATTCCGCATTGAGTGTCTAGATGACTTTCAAAGTGCTCGCGGGGAATAATGATATCAGACAATTCACGATTCATTGATCCCCAACTATGAAATCGAGCTCAAATCTCAACTATGAAAGTTGAACATTTCTTGAGACCCAGTTTTTGCCTTAAATTGATCCCAATTCAAAAGTACGCTACATTGAACAATTTAATTGAATTCATTTGAAAGATGAGAAAATTTTCCATTATATTCTGTTGTAGAACATTTGGAATAGTGATAGATTACAATAGGAATAACATTGTGATGTCGAGAAAAGAATTGTAGAAGGGTTAGAGAGCTTTAATTTTGTTGATAGACACAATCAAGTTTATCATGTATTTTTGAGGATAAAATGTAAATGTAAAAAATGTAAAATTAAAAAACGAAAAATTTGAAGTATTTTTTCACTTCTAAAAGGCACTTCAATCCATCAATTCAAATGTTTTACAACTGCAATCTATGCGAAATTCTCTGAGAAAAAGGAAATACTGGATCAATTGATCTAGTTTGATGACTAGTGGTGCATGCATCATTTCACGCAAATGTAAATATTAATTCCTAGAAATTGACAGGATTTCAATACTTTGAAAAATTCTGACTTTTCGAGAAAAGTAATCCGAAAACATGATTCTACACGAAATTCTGCATGAAAAACTATACAGACATTACTATCCTTAGGCTACTTGTTTTCTCGAGGTAGAACAAGCTCTATAGAAAATTGTATTTGATAAAAAAAACCATATGTGTAATATCATGGAAACTTAACCATTATGGAATCGCTTATTTTTTATAGGTTTGTGCTATGAACGTCTATACATAACCCGCAACTATAAAAGTTATAGGATCATACAAAGTAACTCGGTCGCTCACAGCTTACGGGGTTATTTTTAGGAAATGGATTTCAGTGAACAAGTTCAATGATATTAGAAAAAATATTATTACAGAGTTATTAATGTAGGAATACGTTTCAAAGTGTAAAATTACTCAAGAGAAAATTTTGGAATCCACAGTCAATATAACAAGATTTTATATGTAATTTGCTCGTCTGATTCAAAGTAGAACCAACTTCAATGATATGCTTTCCTCATTTGTTGAGTAAAGATTCATTCCAATGCATGGTGATGAATTCAATGAAAATTTGAAAATTGATTTCTCCGCAATTGACTGTAGTGATGCTGTAGGTTTCTCGGAAAAAATGTAAACGATCAAAAGGTCAGGCGAAACACTAGTATTTCCGCTTATGGGAGGATTTATACTTTACTTATTAATTCTTTTACATATCCGGTCTTCGCATGAAGGAAGATATACTCTGTTTCTGGTAGGATTTGGAAAGGATTCTGTACTACCAACTACTACCAAGCAACCTGTTTCTCACATGTATGGCTCGCAGTAATTTTCGACGAGGAAGCAAACACTGGGAGGACAGAATATTTAAGCTGTGTGAAAGATGACGAAATAGTGAAACAGAACTATGAATATAAAATTAAATGCTTTAATTGAAAATGATGTTTTTGTTTTCCCAAAAATCGACATTAACTTTTCGGACAACCCAATATGAGCCAGTCTGATTTATCCCTATTTTTATTTTCATTCTTCCTGCTTTTTTTAAATTATAGTTGGCAACCCTACTGGTTACTATAGAGCAATTCAACGCCAGATTAATCAGCCACTGCCCCGATTATTAAATATATTAAATTATTTAAAAAAAAAATTATAGTTCTGAAACCTGCTGCCTCATTGAAACAAGTTTTTTGAGAAATCAACAACTTTCAATTAAAATTTAAAGAAACTTTCTCATAAGTTGAATAAAATATTATTATATACAGGTTGTTAGGTAGTTGATCCGGAGTATTTCAGGTGATAGATATTTGATTTAAAAATTCTTCCACGCTTATGGTCAAATCTCAACTACAAAAGAATTATTGAAATTCCTTTTTGCCTTGAACTGACCTTAATTCAAAAAGTACGCTGCTAAAGGGTGTGTCACATCAAATTGCATCACGGAAAAAACGCTGTAGAAATTTAATTTTTAGGAATTATATCTTCAGCTTTCGCTTATAATCAGATAAGAGTGTATAGATCACGTTGGCCATGCTTCACTGTCAATTTTTCGTAAATTTGGAAAAATGTCGTCGAACGAAAAAGAGCGTCGTGAATTAATCCTGTGCACTCATTTCGAGAATCCGGAGTTGTCACATCGGGACATCGGTAAGATGCTGGGAATCGTCCAATCCACGGTCAGCAGAGTACTAAAACGATACTTCGAGAACCTAACCATCGACCGGAAGGTGAAGAACGGCAAAAATTGATGCTCCGTCAGTGAAAAAGATCACAAGCGCGTAGTTAAGCAGTTTAGACGTGATCCGAGAAGTTCGGTCCGGGATGTCGCCTATAAGCTGAATTTGTCAAGTTCATTCGTCCAGCAGACCAACCAGCGGGAGGGCCTGCGTACATACAAGGTTCAGAAGGCTCCTAACCGCGACGAAAGGCAAAACATGGTGGGGATGACGCGGGCCCGGAAGCTGTACACCGAAATGCTGACGAAGCCGCATTGCCTGGTAATGGACGACGAAACCTACGTCAAAGCGGACTTTCGTCAGCTGCCGGGCCTGTTGTTCTTCTCCGCAGAGGACAAATTCAGCGTTCCGGAGGAGATTCGCAAGCAGAAACTATCCAAGTTTGCCAAAAAGTACATGGTGTGGCAAGCGATCTGTTCTTGCGGAAAGCGGAGCGCCCCCTTGGTGATGACCGGCACGGTAAACGGGCAGGTTTACCTTAAGGAGTGCCTACAGAAGCGCTTACTACCACTATTGAAGCAGCACGAGGGCCCGACCATCTTCTGGCCGGATCTGGCTTCGTGCCACTATTCAAAGGACGTGTTGGAGTGGTATGAAGCCAACGGGGTCACCTTCGTGCCAAAGGAAATGAACCCGCCCAACGCGCCGGAGCTTTGCCCAATAGAGAAATATTGGGCGATTACGAAGCAGGCCCTCCGGAAGAACCCAAAAGTTGTCAAATTGGAGGCGGACTTCAAGAGAAAATGGATTTCTGTTAAAAAAAAACTACAACCTGACGTTGTACAGAACCTTATGGAGGGGGTAAAGAGGAAGGTGCGAGCATACGGGCTTGGGCTCGAAGTATGAATAAAAAGAAAATGCCAAAAGTTGCTTAATAGTTTTTATTTTACTGTCTAAAATTTTCAAAAGGATCGGTCTACTGGGCGAATTTCTACAGCGTTTTTTCCGTGATGCAATTTGATGTGACACACCCTTTAAGCACGATTACCATTTGAGGAAATTTTGCATAAAATTCTATTGTGAATCTAATAAAATTCTATTGAATCATAAAATTAGGCTCAAGAAAAGTTCAACAACTCTCTCCTAGTTGAGAAATGAGCATATACGAAGAAGGATCTTTTTCATCAAATATTATCCTTTATCACCTCCTGAAATATTCCGAATCAGCTACCTAATTCCATGTATATGTTTATCAGAATACTGGCTCAATTCTTTTAGATTTGACGACTAGTGGTGCATGGACAATCTCACGCGTAAATATTGATTCCCGGAACAGATATTACATCCTAATGGCGGGTTTACATTAGGGAGATCTATAGCTATAGATGGATTTATTCACGTGAAAATAGGTGTAAACGGGTGAGAAAAAACATGATACACTTATTCGAGGTATATATAACTTGAATAAATTCAGCATATGTAAACGCTTGTGAATTTCTCACTGGTGAGAAATCACTAAAGTTGGATGCAGTTCTACTTCAGGTGAATAAATTCACCGAAAATATGAATTTATTCATTATAGAAGTTCACGCTAGTGTGAACGGTTGATGCGATTTCTATAAATCTCATCATATTTCTTCACGTGAATATATTCTGCCAACCGCAATCAGCACTCGTGATTACTTGACCATTTATTATCAAAACGTCCGTGGTTTACGTACTAAAACGAACGCTTTGCTTCACTCGTTGCTCTCCTGTGATTTCGACGTGGTAATTTTCACCGAAACGTGGCTTCATTCCGACATTGCGAATACCGAGTTGGCAGCTAACTATACAATCTATCGTTGTGATCGGAATTCTCGCACCAGCTCATTTCAACGCGGCGGCGGCGTTTTGATTGCTGTCAATCCCAGACTTAATTGCAAATCTGTGCATCTGTTAGACAGTGAGAACCTTGAACAAATTGCCGTACAAATTGTTCTTCTACATCGATCGCTCTTCCTATGCTGCATCTATATTCGTCCCAACAGCCGTCTGGATATTTATACCAAACACGCCGAGTCTGTGCAACAACTTATAGATATGGCAAAGCCTCATGATTCAACTATCGTCGTGGGTGATTATAACCTACCAAATTTAGTGTGGAATTTCGAAGAAGACATAAACGGCCTCTTGCCACTCAATGCATCGTCTGAACAAGAACTTGCTCTTGTCGAGTCCATTTTGTCCGTTGGACTCAAGCAAATCAACGATCTAGTCAATGTGAATGGCAAGTTACTTGACCTGGTATTCGTTAGCGATTCAGACGGTATTGAGCTGTTTGATCCACCATCTGCTGTTTTAAAAATCGACGATCATCATAAGCCGTTACTTTTAAAACTTGACGTACATTCGCCTGGCCAGATCCGCCCGCCCGGTGTTCCAGCAGCTCGCAGTGAGTATGACTTTGCACGGTGTGATTTTAACGCTATCAACGAGCGAATCGGCTCGTTGAATTGGACAGAGCTTCTTGACCTCTCTGACATTGATGCAGCCGTCTCTGCCTTCTACGACAACATATATCAAATAATTCAAGACACCGTTCCTGTTAAAAGATGTAAGCCTTCCCTAAATTTCACACAACCATGGTGGAATTCCGAACTCCGTAATCTGCGTAACCGTCTGCGAAAAGCTCGGAAACGTTCCGCTCCAAAACAGCTGCAAATAAAACTGCTGTACAGTTGGCTGAAGCCGAGTATAGTGGTTTACATGAACTTAGCTTTAGGCAGTACATTGACAATTTGCAGAGTAGTTTCAAGATAAATCCATCATCTTTCTGGAATTTCGTAAATTCCCGAAAAGGCTCTGCACGTATTCCAGTGGACGTTACATACTGTAGTCAAAGCTCCTCTGACGCTGCTAGCTCTGCTAATCTCTTTGCGGAATTCTTCCGAACCGTTTACGAAGTCGATCAGGCTCCGACTCCGCAGGAATACATCGATAACTTGCCGAGTTTTGATATTCGTCTACAGCAAATCACCTTCAGCCACGACGATATTTTCAAAGCCCTCTCTTCTGTTGACGCCTCGAAAGGTCCTGGTCCGGATCGAATTCCACCTTCCTTCATTAGGAATTGTGCTGCCTCATTGACCATCCCTGTGAAGTTTATTTTCAATCGATCACTTCTTGACGGCGTCTTTCCTGAGTCATGGAAGCTAGCATCCATAACCCCGATCTTCAAATCTGGAAACATTCACAGCGTGGAAAACTACCGTCCAATCTCGATAGTGGACTGTTTGGCGAAAGTCCTGGAAAGACTGCTACACGATAAGCTGTACACGGCAGTCCGATCGTTAATCTCGGAATTTCAGCACGGGTTTATGAAGAAACGCTCCACCATTACCAATCTGATGACCTTCACTAACACTCTGGTTGGTGCCATCGAGAAGCGTCGTCAAGTTGATGCCGTGTATATCGATTTCTCCAAGGCGTTCGACAAAGTTCCGCATGGTCTCGCTATCACAAAACTGAGCTGCCTCGGTCTTCCTTCGTGGATTGTTCGCTGGATAGAATCGTACCTTTCGTCCAGGAAAACTTTCGTGAAGGTTCACGATGCCACATCGAATGCGTTTCAACTACCGCCCGGGGTTCCTCAGGGTAGTCACCTTGGTCCTCTCATCTTTATACTTTTTTTAAACGATGTATGCGACCACCTAAGCTGCTGCAAGCTCTTGTATGCAGATGACCTAAAACTCTACCGCATTATCAAGACGACGGTTGATTGCCTGGCTCTGCAAGCTGATATTGAACGCTTGTCATCGTGGTGTAAGATGAACGCAATGTTGGCAAACCCAGCCAAATGCAAAATCACCACCTTCAGCCGAAGTCGAACACCGGTCACGTTCGAATATTCGATGAATGAGTCACCACTTGTGAGAGTATGCTATATCAAGGACCTTGGGCTACTTTTAGACAGGAAATTGGGATTCAACGAGCACATATCGATGACAGTCACTAAAGCAAACTCCGTGCTTGGCTTCCTGAGAAGAAATACAGCGCAATTTGACGACGTACATGCCATGAAGTCACTGTACTGTTCTCTGGTTCGCAGCGTGTTAGAGTATGGAGTGCAAATCTGGGCCCCGTATCACAGTGTGCACGTAACACGTATCGAAAAAATCCAGAAACGTTTTATAAGAAGTGCATTACGGCGGCTCCCATGGACAAATCCCGACAATCTACCGCCTTACGAGCATCGATGTGCGCTCATCGGACTCCAAACTCTGTCGAGCCGGCGTCGTTTTCTGCAAAGGCTGTTCATCTACGACGTACTAATCAACAACATCGACTGCGGCAGCATACTGCAAAATATTAATATTCACGTTCCGAACCGCCAACTCCGAAGCACTTCCTTTCTCAGAGTTCAAGGACACCGTACTACATACGGATATAACAATCCGCTAGATAGATGCTGTAGGCTTTTTAACGATGTGCACGATATTTTTGATTTCAACATAAGTAGACTAGTTTTAAAGATAGAATTAAGAATGTCTAAATAGTCTGTTTGGTCTGTGATCAAAGATGGTAAATAAATAAATAAATAAATAAATCACTAGTCTAAACCCTCCCTAAGATTACTGCTCTCGAGATATAACAAAATGTTTAGAAAATTATATTTGTTGAAAAACCATTTTCGCATATCATGAAATCTCAACCATTATGAAATCGTTTATTTTTAAAGTTTTGGGCTATGAGGGTCTATGCATACTCCATAACTATAAAAGTTCAATCATAGGAAATAGCTTGGTCAATCACAATTTTTCTTTTTATTTAATATTTTTATTGTTCAGATTTTGCTGAACAAATTCAATGATATGAGAAAAAATATATGAACGTTTTACTGTGCAGCACTCTCGATTGATAACTGATTGACTGGGCAAGGTTTATTGATAAATACGGAGAGTTTTGAAATTATTGAACACGTATTATTTCATTTTATTTTGAATGTATAGGTGAATGTATTAAAAAATTTCTCCCTGTCCACGTGGACTCTGTTCATACCACCTCCCCCCATGTGGACAAGCGTGGACATTTACTTACCCCTACCTCCCCTAAAGTTGTCCACGTGGTATGTGGACGGCCCCTTACTTGATTAATTCTCGAGTAATGCATAAATTTGTGTTTCATTTGTATGGCAGCCTCCCTTAGAGAAGTGGGAGGAGTGTTTAACCACCTTAGAAACTTTTATTGCACCCTAAAACCTCCACCTGCCTAATTTGGTTTCATTTGCTTGATTAATTCTCGAGTAATGCAGAAATTTGTGTTTTATTATTATGGCAGCCCCCTAAGAGAAGGGGGAGGAGTGTCTAACCACCATAGAAACTTTTATTGCACCCTAAAACCTCCACCTGCACAATTTGGTTCTATTTGCTTGAATAATTCTCGAGTAATGCAGAAATTTGTGTTTCATTTGTATGGCAGAACTTATTTTGACTTTATTTTGACAATCACTGTATTGTTATGTATCGTGAATACACGCGATTTTAATGCCACTCATTTTCCTCGCATTTGAAGCAATACCATGTCACAAAGTTTTCCATAAATAAACGTTAATTATGCGTTAATAAACGGCCCTATCAACTACAATGTGGCCCAGTCTAGGTTCAGCGGTAAGGAACCCTCAAATATTAACCTGTTCTGCCAACAAATGAACCGAATCCTCATCTCACATCGATCGATAAGATCTCCAACATTCGGTACTCATCCAGCGTGAAATCCTTGCAATCCAGATCCGAAGGTTGGCAATTTTCCGATAGCACAGCTGCCTTTAATGAGTCCATTAATTAGCTCTCGCCGCAGTGTCGTCGCCCTTGATCCGCTCGGTGCTCTCCGGCGTCAAGATAAAACATAATAATGAGATATAAATAATTAATGCGTCCTCGAATCGATAGGATTCTTACCCAGCCGGAGACTCTCCGGTGGAATCTGGTCGAGGATAAGCGAAGACAAGGGAGCAGAGGGAGAAAAAAACAATTGGCGACCGACGAGCCGCAGATCGCAATCAGATTGATCGTGAATATATTGAGCGGCAAGTACAGAAACTTATCAGTGTGCACATTCCAACCTCAAAAACGGTTCGCTCCTTGGGAGCCTGCACAAGGCAAGTGAACCTTCCGCTCATTCTCCGAACCACCTCGAGCAAAACAAAAAAAAAGTGCATTCGTTTCTCGAATATTTTGCACCCGCGAATCCAATTTTCAAATTTCCTCCCAAATGTCACTAACGTCGTCCGATTAGATATTTTGAGAAATGTCTTCCGAACTGATTATTCGCATCAGGCGCGGATGTCACGACCAGAACCGAATAAAAAAACACATCGAAACAGAAGAGTCGCACACTCCTGCAAAACACACCGTGTAAGGAGCGAAAGACACAAAAAAAAACAACAAACAGACGGTAATCTTAAACACCATAATTACATTAGCTTTATTCTCATTTGGCCGGACTTATCGGTGGGAGCCGGGATTTACGAGCGACACGACCGGCCAAGGAGCACACAGCTCGAACCCCAGAGTGGACCCATCATCTTATCTATTGTGCCATTTTACAACTAATTTTTTTTTCTGTTAATAATATTCCCCAAAGAATCACACGACTAAAACGATGAGACCGCAACAGCATCCGAGGAAATGAACGAAAATGGTGAAAGGTATGAATGGAAGGCCAGGAACCGATAAAGCATTGACAAGATTGGGCACGGATCCAACGAACCTCGGCGGCAGTCCAAGAATTCCTTGCCATCCCCCACCCTCCCCAGTCGGGGAAAAAGAAATGGAGTGAAATGTTCGTAACACAACACGATTCATATCGGATTTTCATCACGATTCACGTGTTACATGTGGTGAATATTTTATTTTTTGTTGGGTGTGCATCCCACCCCCTTCCTCCTGCGCAGATGAGGACGGATGGTCGGAGGCATGTCGTACTACTTTGCTCGTGGTGCAGCGAATTTCGGGATCCACGGTTCCCGGGTTTGGGTTTGTATGGGCTTTTTTGCTTGCTTGCTTGCTGCCGTTGTCTTTCTTTTGGTCCTCTGCTATGCACTTGTCTTATCTTTTCCTCGCTCTCTCTCTCTCTGTCCCGGCGAAAAGCAGCGGAAGAGTTCGGGAACATACACGCGAACGAGACGAGAACGAGGAATCTCTTCTCGTTGACGTTTTGCGGGTCCTGAGCTCTCTCTCTCATCTAACGTGTGCACTGACTGCGCGTCGGTTTGGGGACGGCTTTCTCGAATCACGGAAATGTGGAAATTCAGCAGAAATCATCGATTGGACTTTTTTTTCGTTCGTTCGTTCTTTGGTTTGTTTCAGCCAGGAAGTGGGGACTGCGGTGGAGTTGGGGTCTGTGGTACAAGTCCCGGCGCCAGGCAGCGCGATCCAGGAGTACAGTTATCGGTGGCCGAGGTCAACACGAACTTGGTACGCGGATGGTGTTGGAAATTGCTCATCGCGATACTGCGCTAGAACGTGTTCCCAGGTGCGAGATAGTCTCGGTGTGAATATTTTCGACGCCAATAGAACGGATGGCAGTAGGCGCGCTGGAACACACGTGCTTTAATCATAGTAGGTCAGGCGATTCGCTTCGTGAACCAAATACAGGAAGTAATTCGATTTCTTCGACGTTTAATTATCACGATCTGTTGGTCATAGGGTAAATGATCTTGGTTTGTCCAATTTAGGGTTTTTTTTACGCAACTAGTAAATGCAAATCGATTTTTCTTCATGAAAATAACATATAATCGATACGAGTTTGAGTTTGTTGGAAAGCCCCAAAACTCTAGTTGCTAATACTACCATAAGGCGTTGAAATTACGAAAATTTTTATGTTTTTTAACGATTTTCCTCAAAGAGAAATTATGATCATGGTTTGACCACCTCTGATCATAGTTTGTCGAAAAAATGACCGTGTTTTGTCATTGCTTGAGTTTACTGTCATCATATTGATCCATTCATAATTTAGGCTTTCTTCAGAATATTGCCGTTTATTGGGCATTTTAAAAGTGTTCACCTCAACACATTCAACACAGAGAAACTTTATTTCTGCTATCCGCGAAGGACACAATAAACAAACTTCAGCGCGCCAAGCAATTGCCATAGAAATCATGTGGACAAAACAACATCTATTAATTGGACAACTCATGATCAGAATTGAGGTCATCAAAATGCGTTGATTTAATTGTTTAGCTCTGGAAATCTGATACAAATGGTGTGCAAGCATGATGTTTACAATATTTGTGAGTGTTTTAATCCAGAAAAGGTCTGAATACGTGCCAAATAATCATTTGGTGATTGATTAAAAGTTAGCTCAATTGAGGGGCGCGTTGACATCAATAGAAAGTGTATTTTATCATTCTTTAAAACATGTGAATCCGTAAAAATAAACTATAAAACTACTGTAAATCATGGAAAGGATTATTTCATTCATATTTTTTAAAACATTCGAATACCTGATTTGACAAAGGTGTGCTGAATTAGAGCATTCAAAATAGTGGACAAACCATGATCGTATTTTCAACTGGACAAACCAAAAGCATCTACCTTAGGGTGCTCATACACTGTTTGACCGAAGCCAAATAATTGACTCTTTTTGACAGATAAATTTTGTCCAACGTGTACTGATCAAATATATTCTACACAAACCACGGCAAGCAAATATTAAATTATTGGATGCCTAAAATATTTTTTCAGTCTGTTCTTCGAACCTGTCGGTATATGGTTAGGTTACCTTGAATATTTCAGTTGATTTTTTCCTTGTTCGGTGTTTGATATTGTTTACTACTGTTGGAAATTGAAGAGTGGCAAACAAAATAGTGTTTGTACAAATATCAAATCAAACCTTATCTGTCAAAAAATATCAAATATTTGACCTCCGGGCAAACAGTGTACGGCCACCTTTACATTTCCATGTAAAAAACATGAAGTGGGTTATATCTATGGTATAACCGCAAGGGTGACGTAGGACTATCGTTGATTTAGAGATCATTTGTTTGAAGTTGAATCTGAATTCATTCTGAATGAATATATATTTGGAGAACTTCGAAAACGAGAGCGTTACGTTGGAGGCACACGGTTTTATGCATCCAATATTGGATACGGAAATATCCAACTGATGGAGAAGAATAATCTTCAGAAGCTATCCTGTTAATTGCGATTGATTGAAAAATCACAAAACCAAATGTATTTGGTCACAGTGTTACATGGATAGAAAACATTCAAATAAACTCTTTCACATGAATGTATTTTTATATTCCCAGAGGAACTGACAGATTATTTTCAGTAACGATTAGATATTTCCACATTTTCCTCGATACTGGAAGCCTACCAGTGGTTTATGCTAACTCGATAACCATCTGTTAATAGCACTTGATTGAAACATATTTGGTCACTGTGTTACATGGACAGAAAACATTCAAATAAACTCTTTCACATGAATGTATTTTTAAATTCCCAGAGGAACTGGCAGATTATTTTCCGGATCTTTCTCGATGCTGAATGGCATCCAAACGGAAAGAATTCCGCGCATGTATGTGTGTGTGTGTGTGTAGCGGCTGCTTCGAGATCTTCCCGGGGAACCGTTTGTGGCATCACTCTCCTCCTGATGGATTCCCTTCTGGCCTAAGGTGCACAAACAGGCTCTTGGTGACACCGTTCATCCGCGCTTTCATGATAAATGAAGAGCTTCACCACAACAGCGACAACATGCTCCAATCGCTGTTCAATTAGAACTGAGTGGATTTCCGAGCGATACCGATTGGTGATTTCAATAGCCTGTTTTGAAAGCAAATTGAAGACTATTGAAACAAGTTTTTGGATCATAAAGTAACAAGTATAGAACAATTATAAAATCCACCTTCTGTTGGTGTCATTGCGCCCCTCATTTGAGCTAACTTTCAATCACTAGATGATTATTTGACACGTATTCAGACCTTTTCTGGTTTATAACACTTGCCACTTACTCAGTGTTGAGTGTGTTGAGGTGAGCACTTTGAAAAAGGCCCAAGAAAAGACAATATTCTGAAGAAAGCCTAAATTATGAATTGATCAATTTGATGACAGTAAACTCAAACTCAATAAATGCAACATCTACTTTTAAATTCGATTATTTTCATTCAAAAATTTTGATTTTTACAACTGGACAAACCATAATTATTTTTCGGACAAACCATGATCAAAGGTGGACAAACCATGATCATAATTTCTCTTTGAGGAAAATCGTTAAAAAAACATAAATATTTGAATAATTTCAACGCTTTATGGTAGTATTAGAAACTAGAGACTTAGGACTTTTCAACAAACCCAAACTCTTCTTGATAATTTGTGATTTTCATGAAGAAAATTCGATTTGAATTTACTAGTTGCGTGAAAAACACCCTGAATTGGACAAACCAGGATCATTTACCCTATACGCAGAAGTGGAGGCGAAATACGTATATGCCATATTATTTGTACGCGAATAAAGCCATATATAGCGATATACGATGCTTTTTACACTGATATACGATTTAACCGGACAATTCCATATGAGATAAATAGAATGTGCGTATATAATACTGCATATCGCGATACTAGGATGATCGTTATACCGATATGCGACTTAATCCATCATTTATACAGAAAATCGTGTTTCTGCGTTTTATTCGATTTCGAATACACATGATTCTTCGTTTGATATTTTATACGATTGTAATTTGATACGAATTTATA
Organism: Toxorhynchites rutilus septentrionalis; assembly: GCF_029784135.1. Taxonomy (NCBI): domain Eukaryota; kingdom Metazoa; phylum Arthropoda; class Insecta; order Diptera; family Culicidae; genus Toxorhynchites; species Toxorhynchites rutilus. The sequence continues at coordinate 10,741,663 of NC_073744.1, read as the reverse complement.
TGCGACCTAGAATGTGCAAAAGTTATACGATTTAATATTCGCTGGGGAGTCAATGAGATTTGTCTTTCAACTGCATTTAGCTGGAATAATAAATTTTTTTGCAGCTTTTTCCCCATGCTGTCTTTTTCTTCATGCTGTCAGATGTGTCTCTTATAAAAGGAACAAACGTTTTCGTGACTCGGGCTTTGTTTATTTACCGCATTACTCAGGTATATATCATAAAACCGATGCATGTTACACCGATTTGAAGCTTTATCTGTAGTGATAAATCAAATCGAGGTCTACGCATTTTATACGATTTCAAATGTATACAATGTATCCTTTGATCGACATTATATATGATTTTGATCGATCTCACATTATATGCAACTTAGATTATGCGATTATATGTTTTTCGGGGTTTAAAGCGAGCTATTGCCGAAAAACGTCCAGATTATGCGACACAAGTCGCTAATACTCCATCTATCCATCTGTTCCAACTATTTGGAGAATAACGGATGGGAAATGCTGGTTCACCAGCTTTATAGCTGAGAGTTTTTAAGCTTCATATAATATATAATTTATTTCATTTCCACTGTAATGAATTGTAATGAAGCGCTCGAAATAATTGAAAACTCTTGTAAATCTATCAGAAAATGACTGAACAATAATTGTGAGTACAAGAGGAAGCTTGTATCTCAATTTCGACTAATTATAACGAGGTATTTCCGTTTTGGTAACGGTTGATGTTTTTCAATTGCTCGAAAGTTAATTTCACGACAAATATTGTTTTATTCATTTAAGAAAATTATGGAGTGCCGAAATCGACTGACGCCAAAATCTCATCAGTCCTTCATGAAATGACTGTGCAATAAGCGTTTGAAATTGGACATTTTTCACGATGCGATTGATTTTCGTTTTTCGATTTGTACCCTCAATATGTTCCCGAAAGACGTAATCCTACGTCAAAATGAAAATTATTACACGAACGGATCGCAATTTTGCATGCTGTAATCCGTTCGACTCAAGTCCAATCGAGTTGTCCAAATATTATTCAGAAGTATTCAATTGTTTGGAAGACATAGTCTTGACCCTAACTTAACCATTTTTTTTTTTGAAAATAAATTTCCTTGTATTTCCCGAAAAAACTTTGTCCATGCAATAAAATCATTGACAGAAACAATTTTCGTTTTTTGCCACATTTAGGGAATGTGTTAGTCTGTAACATCAAAGAAATTTCCTCCGACTTGCACTGTGATCACGCGTATTCTAGAGCTTGCCACTCAGAATGCATTCAAGGCGTGTTATTTGGCATAGAAATCTCAACTAAGTACTAATAAAAATGACGCAAGTAATACTATGTTGAGACGGCGAAGTTCCTCTAGGAACGTTAGTGCCATTGAAGAAGAAGAAGAAGTTAGTCTGTAACATAGAATAAATATTTGACACAGGAGAACTTATTTTCACTTATAATTTTTGTTTTAAAAGCGTGGCAAAGTTGATACATTTTCTTTACTCGATTGGACCAGAGTCCAAGGGATTGCAGAATACAAAATTGAAATCTGTTCTGGTAGTTCTGACTCTATCGGATTTCAAAAAAAGGGTGAGTAGTTGATCGGCAGATGAATCTAAAAGTTCCGAGAAAATTACACTATCCATTACCTCAGTGCGTTTTTTTTCCACTAACTACACAAAAAATGTGTATATGAAGTAATCCTGACGTATATGTTTGCAAACGCGTTTGCCATTCAACCGAATACAACCATCAACGTGTGGGACCGAATACGTAAAATGTTACAATGAAGCTTATTAAAGATTTTATTTTTTATTCCAACACACCTGCTGTGATGTCATGACGATGCATGTTCTGGTCTGGTAATAGCAAACGCTGTGTCGGCGGTGCTCATGATAGCGTCTCGCAAGTGACAACAACGTAAACAAATTCGTTCTGTTTGAAAAACGAACGACGGATAAATTATTTGGATATTGTTTATGTAAAAATACTAAAATCGGTATGAAAAATACGGAACTTGTGGTTATATATATATATTTTTTAGGCCGAATTTATAAAAAAAAAAGATGAAATAAAAACTATGATGAAATTTTTTTCTTCTGCGAAGGTCACCATAATCGGTATCAGACGGTGGTCAAGCCCTCATTAACGGCCAGGAAGGTTCTGCTGTGTGTTTGGTGGGATTGTCAAGGAATAATCTATTATGAGCTGCTTCCCTATGGCCAAACGCTCAATTCGGACCTGTACTGCCAACAACTGGACCGCTTGAAGGTAGCACTCATGAAGAAGAGGCCATCTTTGATAAACAGAGGCCGCATTGTCTTCCATCAGGACAACGCCAGGCTACACACTTCTTTGGTGACGCGCCAGAAGCTCCGGGAGCTCGGATGGGAGGTTCTTTTGCATCCGCCGTATAGTCCGGACCTTGCACCAAGTGACTACCACCTGTTTTTATCCATGGCGAACGAGCTAGGTAGTCAGAAGTTAGCCACAAAAGAGGCCTGTGAAAATTGGCTATCCGAGTTTTTTGCCAATGAGGAAGCGAGCTTCTATAACAGGGGTATTATGAAGTTGGCATCTCGTTGGGAACAAGTCATCGAACAAAACGGCGCATATTTGACTTAAAACAGATGATTGTAACTAATTTTATGAACAAATGAAAATTAAAAAAAAAATACCGCAGGACTTTTTTGACAGCCTAATATAAATAAGAAGATAAATTCGCAATCATACAATACTGAAATGTCGCAAGAAAACGGATACTTTATGAAGTCATCTGATTAGGTCTTTAAGTGAATTAATCCAGACACAATGTTTTTATTTTCTGAAACTGACGGGATATATACGAGGATAATATCGACAATTATTGTGAGAATTTGCAAGTTCAACAGAGTACGAAAAGTGAAACTAGGAGTGACAGCGAAAGTATAACAATGTCCGATGGACTGAAATCTGAATGAGAGTGAAAGAATTTTTCTTCAATTCCGAAACAAACCTTTAGGATTCTCACATTTTCTTCTGAGAAAGTTATTCAACCCGTCGTTTCACAGCATTGCAATTGATGTACATCCACATTAGTGCAAAATTCCACTTCCTCACAGTGCAGCTAATTGCAGGTTAAAACCGAAAAAAGCATCCTCTCATCCGTTTCTATGCTTGCGGTGTAACAACAACACGGTGGAATCTCCGAGTCCAACCGATGGGGATGATCATCATCTGATGTGTAACATCTGGAATCAATTCGTTCGTCAATCTGTTGCCACCACCGTCGTCGTCCTCGTTGTCGTCGGATGGAACCGGATGCCGCCAGGTTGGCATCATTCTTTTTATGTATGTTTGTCTTCTGTATCAATGCGATTCCACCGATCGCTAGTTAAACTGATGAGAGTGAGTTCGTGAATGCTTTTTGCTCGCGCTTAATTCCGCCCCGTCGTCTGCATCCGTCCGGGGCTCCTCCGTTCTCGTTCTCGTTCTCGTTGCGCGATCTCGTCGAACATGTAATCAATCCAATTGCGCGATTGCAATCGCTTCTTCCCTCGCTTTTTCCTTCGCGCTCCTCCCCCTCCCTCCTGGCTCGGTACCTGGTGGGTGCATCACGATCTGGGTTCTGTTTCAAGACTCCGAAAATCGGCTCGGATCGGATCAGGCAGCAGGACACACGACTCCAAGGACGCGATCGTGGAATTAATCGTTTGCAACCGCAAATTTGTGGTCGATTTGTGGTCCAGCGGCGGATGCTGTCCGGGGAAAACAGCTTTGCGGTTTGTGGTCCACGCTAGCTGCTGCTGGCGGCATAGTATTTATTAGGGATCCCATTGAACTCGTTTTCCTACTCCAGTAGTTCTTCACAGCGCTGGCGATCAAGCGAATGATGATGATGATGATGATGATGCTCTTGAAGAAAGCTCAACAGAACTCAATGGAGGGAAGTCAAGTTGATCTGGCATGGATGAACTCTGCTGGCGAAACAACAACAACTTGACTCTCGAAGTCGCGGAGTGTGGAACTGCGAAGTACCGTAGCCCGGGGAGCGGGGAATAAACAGAAACAAACAAAAAACAGAGTCTGAAACTCCAGTCTCGGACTGCAGAAACAACAGCCAACTGACTGGAAAACAAGTTCTTTCTTGTCCGCTTTGGTCCGGACGGACGGATTGTGGTTCTGGCTCTTCTCGCCGAGTGCGTGTGAACATACAGGTATTTATGGTCCAGAGTCAGTGTATTATTTCCACCCAGCATAAATATGTGCGCGCGGTATATTCGTTTCATTTTTGCGCGTTGTTCGCGACTTAACCCTTGCGTCCTGCTATTGCGAACGTTTCGGTGAGATCGAAACATTGTTCGGATCGTGGACCACGGCACCGTAAAGGTTCAGCCACAACAAATATGTTCACTGGTTAAGGTTGGCAGCTTTCCGGGCGAATGCTGTCTGCGCTCAGTTTCTAGCCCTATCGGCTGCTCTTCAGAACCGGCTTCCCAGGAGGCATTCGGCAGCCACAGAAGCAGAAGGGAGGCATAAAAGCCCTAAGAAGCGAACCTGGGGTACAGACAGCAACAACAACAAAAAACGCAGCGCTCAGATAAATATATTCGATTCGATTTGATTTGATTTACCGCTGCCGCGCAGTCGTCGCGGTTACCATCATGGAAGTGCAGGTTGAAGCTGCGTTGATGATGAGGATACCAGAGTGAGTGACTTGCAGTGGGGCGTTGGAGGCAACAGCCTTTCGGTTTCGAAGCCCTCGCCAAACAGAAGGCCACAGATGGGGACGATGGAGAATTTTGTTTTCTTTCCCCCCTCCTCTGTGTTTTGGGTCATTACGAGAAAAGCTTCAAATTATCCTGATCTGATTCAACTGGTGGTGTGTGTTCTTTTTTTTTTTGCAGTCGAATTCGCCCTTTGGAAGCGGGTTTAACTTCATTAGACGCGATCGTGTGTTCACGCCGAGGATTGATCCTGATCCGATCGTTGCGTGAGCGAGCCCTCGAAGAGTGTTAATTTTAGGAGCTACGTGAGCCTTGGGATATCATTCTGGAGGGCGAAATGGCCGGCGACGATGAACGCGATCGGGAAGGAACGAGAGAACCAGTAGAAAATTAAAGGTTTAAGGTCAAGCAATTAATATTGGAAATGAATTGCGATTACGGCCACATCGCAGCCAATAATCTTCAGTCATACGTGGTGCTTCGGACCATGGCAGGAAACTAGACGAGTATTCTACGGTGAATGCACGATTCGGCATGCGGAATCGATTGCGGGAGGGAGCCGAAAGGGGAGCGGGGGGAGGACCCATCGATTATATGATGCACTGACGGCAAGAGAGGACTCGTTTCCCGGCTGCGCGGGTCTGGTTTAATAATCGCTCTCCCGATTACGATGGCCATTCCGGTTCGTTAGGGTCAGAGAAAATATGGGAATTATGACTGCAGGAAAAATTCTAAACCAGTTGCTAGAGCTATCAGTATGAGTTTTCTAGTTGATGAAGATAAAAATATTCTGAAAATCCAGTTCTTCATACCGATATATACCCCTTAAATGAGTCATCATCGTCGAATGGATCGCGAAATATTCGTAGCAAAGTTATATTGTTGTATCCAAAGCATTCCAGCCGGCTGCTGTGGGCTACAAAAATGCGACCATTGGCCTAAGGAACGGACGGGCTGCTAACGATGACAACGACGACGATCACGACTTGTGTGTGAGATTTTTCATCGCCATTTACCTTATAAGTCATTTGTTCTCACCGACCTGCCCAGTTCTCTCTCTTGGCCACAGCAGACTCCGAGTCCCCAAGCAACAGCAGCAGCAACAGCAGCCTCACCGTATAATTTATATAACGCTCCCCAACGTAATGAAAATAAGTTGGATACTTTGTCACTATTAGTCGTAATCTTTTGTTAAAGATGCTTTATTAGGCCCTCATCTTCGTTGTGTTGTCCCGTTGTCTATGTGGCGTCCGGTTCGTTCGGAACTTATTCCTATGCTCATACCGGGAAAGGTTTTGTCTCCTCGTGTTCTGGATTATACCTTGCTCGGCTGTGGGTGTTTCACTTTTCGCAGACACGTGAAGAAACCGTAGTGATCTCTCACAATATCAATTTTAGATGTCCTATTTATTTATTTATAATGACACTACAATCTGTCCAACTTCTATAAGAGCAGGTGATGATCTCACTGCCTTGTGTCATTGTGAACAACCAGTGCTTCAATTTATATTCTAGTGTGCAGGTATTGGTGACTACCGCACACTGCATGATTTTCATATGTGTGTGTGCAAGCGCTGAGCGTAAACGAATGTTTTCGTATTTTAAACTGTCAAGTTTCTATAAGACCAGTTACATTTTCCGTTGTTTTAGTTGTTTGGATCAATTAAATCAGGAAAATGCCGAAGGGAAAAGTCCTCACGGAGAGAGAAGAGAGACAAATCGATGCATTTCACAAAAAAAAAGTTGGTATCAGAGAAATTTCTCGTCGGATTGGACGATCCAATCGAGTAACGGGTGTTAAATAAAAAATGAGAATTTTTCAATACCTTTCAGTAACTCAAATAATGAGCGTAAAATTTTCTTTTTCCAAGGAAATTGCTCTTTGGGCTCCCTAGAAACAGTAGGCGTGTTTGGTTGTGCTAGTTTGAATTTAGTCAAAGCAAATATGGCGTCGAAACAGCACGTGCTCCGCGAACACATTGTACGGTTCTACGAAACGCATTTCCAGCAAGGAAAAAAGTTCACGGTGGCACATTTTAAGGAAGAAAATATACCTGTCAGTACGGTATATCGTATCCTGGGTTCCCTGAACGTAGAGCGGATGGTCGGAAGTGGTCGTCCGGTGACGATAATGACGAAGCAGAGGAAGACATCGTTAAAGAAGCTGTTTGACAACAAGGACGCAACCAGCCTGCGTGACGCCGGTCGGAAATATGGCTGCTCCCACGTATTGATCCATCGGACCCTCAAGATGGAAGGAATCGTCTGCAGGAAGAAGACGAGGTCGCCTGAGTACACGGAGGAGCAGATTGAGACGGTTAAATCACAGTGTCGGTGGATGACCAAAAAATACCGCTGGACGTCTTTCGTTCTGGACAACGAAAGCTATTTTCCGCTGTCCAAAACGCATATTCCAGGAAATGATAATTACTACTCCAGCGACAAGTCATCCACACCGCCTGAAGTGAAATACAAGTTCAAGCACAAGTTTGAAAAAAAGGTTATGTTGTACATCGCCATTTCCGACCGTCGCATCTCAAAGCCTTGGTTTAAGCCGAGTGGTCTGACAATCAACCTACAAATCTATCGAGAAGAGTGCCTCGATAAAATCCTGCTGCCGTTCCTCAACGAGCATCACGCGGATGGGAAGTACGTCTTCTGGCCGGACAAGGCGTCTTCCCATTACGCCAAGAAGACGCTGGCGTATCTTGAGGAGAAAAAGATACCGTTCGTGCCGAAAGATCGTAACCCAACAAACTTGCCCCAGTGCCGCCCAATAGAGGATTTCTTTGGCTCAATTGGAGGGCCAAGGACACGAAGCAACTGGCTACAAGAATGCGGAAATTGTATCCGGAAAATGGACGTAAGTGCCGTACAACGTTCTTGTGAGAGCATCGCGACAAAGTTGCGTCGAACAGCAGACCACGGCCCTTACTCAAACATTCACTGACATTTTTTTGAAGAAAATACATTATGTTATTAATAAAAATACTGCAATCGATGACAAAAAAAAATATTTTTTATATGTGATTGAAAAAATTCTCATTTTTTATTTAACACCCGTTAGTGCTCAATTATTTGGCGAATCATCAAGGATACGGTAAGAAGAAGAGAGCTCCACGTAAATCGAAGCTCTCTGACCGGGAAATAGCTAAAACAGGTTCGAATACCTCACAATCACATTTTGCTATATAGCATAACGAAGAGTTCTTCAATGTATAGGTTATCTTCACTGAGAAAAATGATGATGGTCCCACCTCTTTCCCCTACATAGGTTTGAGCTGGACGAGTTATCTTGTGGATAATTATATGGAGGAGTTTCTTTGTAATATCAAATCAACCAGTAAGCTAGTTAAAAACAAAAAACGGTCCGGTTGTACCACTGGCATAGATTTTTTATCAAAAGAACAAGTATGTCAAGCATGTCAGGCATGTCAAGAGAATTTCCAATCCGGGAAGACACTTGACCGATCGGGAATCGAACCCAATGCCTATATCAGCATTAGCCATGAATTTACAAGGGATTTCCCGCTTTACTAGATTCCCGAGAACGATCTACTAATGCGATCGCTTTCGAGTCCAGACAGCTGAGCAACCCCGAGCCTAATTCTAGCCGACACTTCAGGCCCAGTAACTCTCCCAAGGCATGTCAAGAGAATTTCCAACCCGGGAAGACCCTTGACCGATCAGGAATTGAACCTAATACCTATGTCAGTACCAGCCTTGAATTTACAAAGGAAATCCCGCTTTACTGGATACCCGACAACGATCTGTTAATCGTTTTCGAGACCAGACAGCTGAGCAAACCTAAGCCTAATTCCAGCCGAAGTATCCCTTCATTCAACCTGGGGTATAATCGCGTCAATCTGAATCTGCAATGAGATCTGCCACAACACAGAAAGATCTCGTCAATCATCTGTCAAAAGGATAAATTTACAAGTATTCCGGTTGAGCTATCCCTAGCTTCTATTCAGTTTCCACTTTCAATCCCTTGGAATGGATCGATCTTATTAAACAAAACAAAAACAAAGAAAAAAATCACTTTTGCCAATGTTCAATTTCAAATTTTACTATGCCGGTTCACGCGCGCGATGCTCAAAATCTTGTAGACTTCACAATTATTTTTAAACTAATCTAATAACTAAAATTATTAAAAATTGAAGAAAAAAAATAATAAAAACAACATACCATCATCATCATAGTCTAAAGATAAAAAAAAAACACACACACACCTAAAACAGTACTCTATTCATTATGTAATAATGATGACGGTCCCACTTTATTTTCCTACAACGATTTGAGCTGGACGAATTTTCTTTGATAACTATATATATATGGATTTCTTTTATAATACAAACAAAACCAGTATATTAGTTAAGAGCATATACATAGATTGTCACTCGAAAGAGCAAGTAAAGGCATTATATGAACGCTAGATATTCCAAGGCATGTCAAGAGAATTTCCAATCCGGGAAGACCCTTGACCGATCAGGAATCGAACCTAATACCTATATCCATACCAGCTTTGAATTTACAAAGGAAATCCCGCTTTACTGGATACCCGACAACGATCTGTTAATCGTTTTCGAGACCAGACAGCTGAGCAAACCTAAGCCTAATTCCAGCCGATACTTCAGGCCCTTCATTCAAATTGGGGTATAATCGCTTCAATCAGAATCTGCAATGAGATCTGCCACAACACAGAAAGATCTCGTCAATCATCTGTAAAAAAGAAAAATTTACAAGAATTCCGGTTGAGCTATCCCTAGCTTGTTCGCAATTTCCACTTTCAATCCCTTAGAATATGATTTTCTTAAAAACAGAATAATTTTTTTAGCCAATGCTCAATGTTTCTGACGAAAACCAGTTCAATTTGGATGGTCCTGATGGTATCAACGGGTACTGGTGTGATTTACAGAAGAAGGAACAGTATTTTTCAACCAGGAATTTTGGTGGAGACTCGTGCATGGTTTGGGCGGGATTTGGGCTCAAAATATCTTTCACATTATTCAAGGATTACACACATGTTCTGGAATCCTCTCTCCTACCGCTTTTGCGTGGATATCGTAGCATCAAGAATCACATTCCAGCAAAATTGTAGCAAAAAAATCCCATTCCAGCAAAACAATGAGTCTAAGCACTGATTGCCGCAGTACTTCTTTATTCACTTGCGGCACCTTCTTTCTCACTTCAACTGAACGCGAATTATTCTTGACTGACTCGAAACACCTGCACCGAATTCTCGAATAGTTTCTTCAAATTAAAACTTTTGAACACCGTCCGTTCGTTAATCCAACTTGTTTATATCGTCTCTATTTGTATACTGTTTTTCTCTTGTCTTCCTATTTACAATCGTAATTTTGTTGTGTCTGGTGGTTTTGTGTATAGTAAACAATGCGTGTTTTGTTGTCAGTTCTTGGATTCGCACAGTGTGTGCGGCGTGTAAAAAACTGGTAAGTATTCCATTTTAGTGTATCTTATTTTCTAAGTGTATGGTGAGTGTATTGTGTAGGTGAGTATTTATATATTTACAAATTTCATTTTAGTTTTCAGATATGTATTGAACACAATGCTTCCATTCATACCAGGAAGTAAACTAAGCAACGGATTAAGGGCCAAAAACCTAATTTTTTGGACTGGCCGGCTCGCTCTCCAGACTTGAATCCTGTTGAAAATCTTAGGGGGGATCCTTGCACGCAGAATCTACACTGAGGGAAAACGGTACACCACGATTGAGGAACTCAAGGTCGCAATTTAGGAAAAACGTACCAACGTACTCCAACACTAATTTAAATCGTCGAAATGACAAGGTTACCAATTATTGACATGTATTTAAGCACAATAAATAAACGAACAATTATTTTGAACGGAATTGACGTTAAATATACTTTATTCTAAGCAGTCTACAATGTATGAATGTATCTTATTGAAATTCGAACTGTTTGTGTTGCAACGAAATAGAATCAGGGCGGTCTTACAGAAGTTGGGCAGAGTGTACATCCCACGGCACGAAATCTTCGAAGATGAAAAATGAAAATCATCTCACTCACAGGACATCTTCGGCATTCGTCGTCAACATGACTTGAATTGGCTTGAAAATGAATATACGAGCGTTGAGAGCGAGGATGACTGATGAGTTATTCTAGTAAATGGTTTTTTTTTTTATCTGTATTATAGTGACTTTCAACTCATTTGGCTGGTTCGTCACTTTTACTTCCATTTTTGGAAGAATGTCGGGAGTGAGAATTGAACTCGTGACCTTGAGCGTGAGAGGCATGGATGTTACCACTACGTCAGATCGCCTCCACTAGTAAATGGTTATTCTAACTGACGTTCTAATGAATACAAATCTGCCTCTTCATTTAACCTGAATTTGCAGTCTGGGAGGAATTCTAAACAATATTTCAGTTAACTTCGTCTCCGTGTTAAATTTTGTGAAAAAAAATACATAAAAAACGGGTTTATATCAACAAAATTCACAAATTTGTCAGTGTTCCTGAACACAACACTGAATTTATTACAGTGCCTACCTTGATTTATAAAAAATATTGAATACAACGCAACGAGATGGCTTCCATTGGAGCCAGTTGTTAAGTGAAATCTTGAAAGAGTTTAAACTGTTCTTTTTATCGACTAAACCGATTGTTCTACCGCTCATCAATAACATCAATTGCACTTTTCAATCAGAAAGTTTTCAATTTTCCGAACTTTTGAATGAGACAAAAATGTTATTGCTGATCGTGTTGGGTAACTTATGTTTGAAGAGCTACGGCAACGGTTCCCTGATGACCCTGATGATGTGAAAGATTTTTAAGACTCTCTGAAGAAGCGTGAGGATGTTTACGTTGGTATCGATGCGAAGCTGGAAAAGGATTGGATGCAACTAGGAAGCTGACTTTCTGAATCGATTCATCGTGACTTCTATATTGAACTCGTGTAACAGATTTCAAAACGATTTGTTTTCAGCGACATGGTTACCAAAAACTACGGCCTTGAAAAGCCCTCACGATTTCGTCAAGCTACCAAACCTTAACGATTTGATGCCCCAATTTCTCCAATTCGTTGAAGCAGGCAATAGACAAGGCTTGAAAAACGAATTCAAGCTACTCAAGACAATTCTTATGGGCCAAAAATGAATGACTCAGACATAACTTGTTCCCAGCTGTTGGACGCCAAGAGGCGGGATGAGAAATTCTTGTATCCATTGTTAAGGTCGTTTGTAAGACAATTTTTGATAACATTCATCAGCGTGTGTTGAGCGAATATTTTCGCTTTACAATGTCAACAAAACAAAGTCCAGAAATCGGTTAGCACCCAGAATTATATATTCTATTTTGAAAACGCAGAACTGTGTATCGGTTCAAGGAGGAGCTTCAAGGATGAAATTGACGAAAAATTTGAAGGATAAGTTATTACATTTATAAACATACAATTCAGAGGATTATGAGAAAACCTTTCTATGATTGGTTTTGCTGTATTGATACGTATTTAACGACCCATGAATAATAAAAATAAATTCAAAATGAAAATAAACATTTATTTTCATTTTTGCCTTAATTTTTCGATACAGATTTTTTTTGTTGCTAAAAATACAGATACACAGATTTTCTAGAAAATTTACAGAATTAAATGTGGCAAACCTATATATATGTATATATAGTATATGTCTAGTATATGTCAAACCACGTTGAACTGAAACATCGAAACATGCATACGTGACACATGAGAGAGAGAGAAACGAATTTATTTTGGGGGAGTCACTTCAATATGCAATGAAGTCCATTTGACGGTGAAGAATGAAATGAGATGGTCGAGTAGTAGAGTGAAATAGCAACTAAACGTCCGAACGACTGTGGGGTCAGTTAAATTTGACTTTGCCGAGCCCTGCTACATCCTATTTAGAGATTAGATCTTCTTCACAATATTTTGCCAACTAAACCCGATCCATGACTGCAGTTCTCCAATTCCCGACCACACCGATTCTTGCCAAATCCAGCTCCACCTGATCCAACCATCTCGCTCGCTGGGTTCCTCTTCTTCTTGTTCCTACCGGATGTAGGAAGGAAGGAAGGTATTGAATTAGAGAGACTTTAAACTCTGAGAGTTCATTCGTCTCTCGCCGGATGTAACCGGTAGGTTCTACCCTATATGTGTCTTCAACACTTTTCATTATATCCACATCACAACACAACAAACTACATTCACAAAAACTACGCACAATGTGAGTACTGCACCCCCTTGCTCATCGATGGCAAATGGCTGCGTCGGTTTGAGCTGTCAAAGCCGCATTTGAAATGTTCTACACACCGCTCAATGGGCAGAGCTCTCAACCGGATAGCGAAGGTACAAACCCATTGTCGGAGTTGGGTTTTAGAGACCATAGAGAACAACCAAAAGTCCCAAAAGGTCGATTTTCGGCGAAAAATTTTTTTCCTCGACGTTTCATGCATTGTTAAGTCATTTGGATTCGAAAAAAATTTCGATTTTCTAAATTTACTTTACTCGCCCCTTGGAAGATTTTCGATGATCAAAAAATCAAAACTTTGAGAGCTTTTAGACACCCCTAAATCATGTCCGATTGAGCTAAAACTTTGCACAAATAATTTGTTTTGACCAATAAACAAAATGTATAGGAGAAGTGTGTAATACGCACCCCCTAAGCGATAATGGATTTATCTTGACCGTGCTCTTGGAATTTAAGGTAACAACTACGTCAGTACGTAGATTAGTTAATCCTCAGTCATTTGTTAAAATTCATTTTCGTCTTCAAATTTTTAAATTGAAAAGTTTATTCGTTTCATTTCCCCCCAAAAAACGATCTATTGTTTCACATCACTGGTCTTAGTTATTGAAGTGAGTGCGTTATCAATACAAAAACGAAACTTTCATTCGAATATAAACTGTTCGAATAAATAAGGTTTCAATTCATTCTAGACAATTTTCTGTAACAGTTTTAGCTAGCGGTTTCATTATTTTTATATATATTTTTTGACGTATGGATGTTTAATAATGTTTCGAGGAATTTCCTTGTTCGATTTTTAACATTTGTTTGTTTTTATAATATTTGTTTGTGTTTGTGTTTTTTTTAAATATTTCGTTTAGATTATGTTTTCGTTTTTCTGTGCTATGAAAATTTTTGATTTTTCTTGGAATTGTAAAGGTCTAGCATTCTTTGACATGTTAATTTAGATAGAGTTATGTGTTCATTTGTAGTTATATGCATGGTGTGCAGTAGTAGGTTCCATTTGACCATTGAATTCTCCAATTCCAACTTCTTAATGCTTAAATTCTTTAGTATTTCAATTCTTAAACTCCTTGATCATTCTGTTCATTCTGTTATTATGGAACATATCATCAGGACAAATATTTCTAGGGAAGTTCCCTCGGTTACCTTCTTAGGTTTCCAAAGTATAATTAATATTCGCCTTTACGATTGGAATTCTATGAAGAGTATGCACAATGACAATAACGTAGGATTGATTGGTTTTAGACGAGATCCTCCGGTTACCTTCTCAGGTTTCCCAATGTTTCTCTCCATCGTCGCGATTGGGGTAAAGAATACGCATGATGATTAAAGGAATTTATCTCCCGGTCGATTAATTTTAGAGCTGTTTTTTCGGTTCCCTTCTCAGGTTTCCCACATTTCGATAGGGGTACGTGCGTTAGATAGTAGAATGTATAGATGAAGACTGATAAAACTTTCGAATTCTCGTTCCGTCGACTGGTCAGTAGTTCCCGTTTACATAATCACATCACTTACCTCAGTGAATCCTGATTATTGCCTCTCCCCACTAACAACTACTTCTTAGTTGACAATGACTAGGGAACCACGAGACCCTTTAGGCCTTCGGGCGTTGATTATCATACTAACATTCCTTCCCTTCCCCTGGTGACTGAAAGGACGTGGTCAGCGTCTTTATTGACTATTTGAAGTTCGATTCACTGAAACTTGTACAATGAGAATGGTTTGCTACTCCCAAGCGTCATTCTTTGTGCAATTTAGCTGGTTCCGGTCAATCACGGAGAGCAACTACGAAATGTGCAGTCTGTACAAGCTCAAGCTCAATGAAAATTTTAAATTTTTCATTTGTTTTCGGTGGCGATCTGTATTCGCCGTTTCAACCGGATGAGTTACTAACATGGTCTCATCACATGCAGAACATCGTCTTTCGGGCGAAACGATTTGCAATGCATGGGCCGGCCTCCTCAGGTGAAAGCCATGATTGATTGAGCTTAGGGTTCTCGAGATAAGTCTATTTTTCATCACCGATGCAAAACCGACTGCCTTTGGTGCCGTTGGAAAAGCTATTCACAAAAATATTTGCGATGCTCCATTTGCCTTTCGCTTGATTTGTGTGGCACTCATTTCATGAGCTTCTGGATCTTTCCTATGGCTTTCCAACGATGATCATTTGCTGTTCGGGCCACATTCAGTGCTTTTGCCAATTTTTCTGTGTTTTCGTAGTGTCTGCATACAACAACTTCTGCAGTTTCTCGTCTTCAAATCGTTTCGTTGCATCAGGATTATGATTATTCTACTGGGGATAGCCTAACCGAAATACTCATATTCTTCGAGAAACGTCTCCGAGCGGTGGACCTCTGGACAGACTATTCTCAATGCTGGAATTTTCTATGGCTCTTCTTTCATCGAACAACTCTTCACCCGGAAGCGATATGATTAAATTCGTTCTTCTAAAAAATATACCCGATATCGCGAAAAGACGCTTGCTGGACTTATTCAATACCCTACTAGAAAACAATATTGTACCACCCGAATGGAGATAGGTCAAAGTGATAGCAATTCAAAAGCCTGGCAAATCAGCGTCTAACCATAACTCATACCGTCCGATTGCTATGCTCTCGTGCATTAGAAAATTGCTGGAGAAAATTATCCTTCGAAGACTCGATCAATGGATCGAGACAAATAATTTGCTGTCAAGTACGCAAGAGCAGAGGAACAAACGATTGTCTAGCGTTGCTTTCTACAGATAGTCAACTGGCATTTGCGCACAAGGAGCAACTGGCTTCAGTTTTCTTGGATATTAAGGGAGCTTTTGATTCGGCTTCCATAGAAATTATGTCAGACAATCTGAACAGATGTGGACTTCCTGGAATTTTGAATAACTTCTTGTACAATTTGTTGTCAGAAAAGCAAATGAACTTCACACTCGGACAGCTGACAACTTCCAGAAATAGTTATATGGGTCTACCCCAAGGCTCATGTCTCGGCCCCCTTCTTTATGATTTTTATGTGAAAGATATTGACAGTTGTTTGGCAGAACAATGCACGCTAAGACAGCTTGCAGATGATGGTGTGGTTTCCGTCAGAGGTCTTTATGCCGAAAACCTGCAAAGACTATTGCAAAATTCCCTAGATAACTTGTCTTCTTGGGCAAGGAACTTAGGGATCGAATTTTCGCCGCAGAAATCTGAACTGGCAGTGTTTATTCGAAAGCGGTCTCCAGCTCAATTGCAACTTAAGCTTTTGGGCAGAAACATTACCCAATTATTGACTTTCAAGTACCTTGGTGTCTGGTTTGATTCAAAATGCACTTGGAATACCCACATTACGTATTTGAAGCAAAAATGTCAAAAAAGAATCAACTTTCTCCGCTCGATTTGCGGCTCGTGAAGGGGAGCTCATCCGGGAGATCTCATAACGGTAACGGTATTGAATTAAAGAGACTTTAAACTCAGAGAGTTCATTCGTCTCTTGCCCTTGAGGGCGGGAAATTTAACTGAAGGAAAACTAAGAAAAACTATTGCAAAATTCGTTATTCTCGCTCGACTCAGTCCTAGTAACCGCTATGGATGTATGTCGTATCGCCGCACCCTACACGGCTCTGGGGCCAAAAACACAACCAAACAAATGGAGCAGGGAAAAAGCCCCTTTTAGTGTGCTTGAGGAGCTCGCTTCTAAAAAGGGCGTAAAAAACCTGCTCATCTTTTGCTGAAATTAGAAGAGAAAACAAACGTAATTTTATCAGTATAGGTAGATTTAGTAATTTGACATTAGATCTGATCGAATAAACCTGTATCCTTTAGGAAATCGATGGTCCTTTTTTGCTCGACGGCGTCGTCCGATAGTGCTGTCCTTATGGTGTCTGCAACCTGAAACTTTATTCTTGAAGCATTAAATTTAGGGCATGTGATTAATATGTGTTCCACCGTGAGTCTTACATTGCACGACTCACATAGTGTTGGTTCCAATCTACGCATGATAAATTTGTGTGTTAAAAATGTATGCCCGATACGTAAACGTGTCAAACATACTTGAGTAGATCGGAGAATACTATCCTTCCAGGGAAGGGTAGTATTCTTGATCCTTCTTAAGAAGAGGTCACGGGAAAAAAACCAACTGTTCTCCCAGCTCAATCTGAGGGATTGCATGACCCATTTGATGGTGTCATTTGCTGGGTGGGAGGTGGTCCATAGTTCGGAGAGCCTACCCTCCTTGGCGAGACGATCAGCCTGTTCATTACCCTGGATTCCGCAGTGCCCTGGGACCCAGCAGAAAGTGATGTCCTTCCCTGTAATTTTTTCCTCAATGCTTTGTATCCAAGGGTGTTTACTATCGTCGCTTGTAGCGCCCGTAATGCACTATAGGAATCCGAGAAGATCACCACTTTACTGTCGTTATCACAGAGTGATGTCGCGACAAGGAGAGCGGCAATTTCGGCGGAGTATACCGAACATATGGAAGGCAGTTGGTATTTTAGCTCCGTGTTATTGGCAAAAACTCCAAACCCTGTTAGGTTTCCATCAAAAGACCCATCTGTGAAGATTTTGTGGTGGGTGTGATACTTGTTATGCAGGTGGTTATTAAAACAGGCCGTAACAATGCTGCTGGCTTCCCCAGCCCTGACAGCATTTTTGATTGACCAGTCTATCTTTGGCGGATGTGCATGCCATGGGCGTTGACCGACTCTGCTTAATGGGGCAATAGTCGGGAGGGTGACTTGGCTAATATTTTGCAGCCAAATGTTGGCTCTGGAGTAAATGGATAGAAGATCCGGGTATTTCTCGGACGTCCGGATGGCTTTAGTGGCTAGGATATTTGTGAGGAAGTGTTCGAAAGGAACTACGCCGGCCTCCACAAGCAGAGCGTTTATTGGGCTGGTCTGAAGGGCTCCTGATGCATATCTAATCACATTATGGTAGACAGGCTTTAAGTAATTCAAGTGATCCCAAGAGGCACGGCTGAAAAGTTCGATGCCGTAACGAATTTTAGAGAAGATAATGCTTTTGCCTATGTTGTAGATGGTTTTACGAGAACTCAAGCGGCATCGGCCACCTAGAGCTTTCACCAGCCGCAGGCGGCACTTCATACTAGCTTTAGCATTTCTGAGGTGTTGTCCGAAAGATAGTTTACTGTCAACTAGCACTCCGAGAATTCGGACAGAGATGACTCTCTTAATAGGCCTGCCATTCATTAGACATGTTCTAAACCTTTTCCTATGACCTTTACGTTTGCAGCAGTGCATTATATTAGACTTCTCTGCCGAAAACTTAAACCCGATGGAATTTGCCCAGTTACTAACCGCCGAGATTCCTTCCTGCAGTCTTCTGCGGGCTATTTCTGGGAAAGCATTTCTTGCCATCAGCAGTAGATCGTCTGCATAGGCCAGTACCTCGGTGTTTTGACGTAGGACTACGTCTTTCATTTCTATACCGGGGTGTAAAATCAAAGTTTCGAAAACGAAAGCGTTACGCCGGAGACCGAGATTTTGAGCGTTAATAGCTCCTAAACAACTGAACGAAATGGTATGATAAACACTTCATTCGAAAGATAAAATGTCTACGCGTTCTATACTTGTTACTTTTTGATCCAAAAACTTGTTTCAATAGTTTTAAAATTGCTTTCAAAACAGGCTATTGAAATCACCAAAAGGTATATAAGCGAGCGCCGCTCGGAAATCCACTCAGTTCTAATTGAACAGCGATTGGAGCATGTTGTCGCTGTTGTGGTGAAGCTAATTTCGTTTATCATGAAAGCGCGGATAAACGGTGTCACCAAGAGCCTGTTTGTGCACCCTAGGCCAGAAGGGAATCCATCAGGAGGAAAGTTATGCCACAAACGGCTCCCCGGGAAGACATCGCTACACACACATACACGCGCGGAATTCTTTCCGTTTGGATGCCATTCAGCATCGAGAAAGTTCCGGAAAGATCTAATCATTTCTGGAAAATAATCTGCCAGTTCCTCGGGGAATTTAAAAATACATTCATGTGAAAGAGTTTATTTGAATGTTTTCTATCCATGTAACACTGTGACCAAATATTTTTCAATCAAGTACTATTAACAGGTGGTTATCGAGTTAGTATTAACCACTGGTGGGCTTCCAGTATCGAGGAAAATGTGGAAATATCTAATCGTTGCTGGAAAATAATCTGCCAGTTCCCCTTGGAATTGAAAATTACATTCAAGCGAAAGAGTTTATTTTAATGTTTTCTATCCATAAAATATTCATATAATACATTTGGGTTTGTGATTTGTCAATCAAGTACAGTTAGCAGGTTAGCTTCTGAAGATTATTCTTCAGAACAAGGTTTTTCGTATCCTATATTGGATGCATAAAACCTTGTGCCTCCAACGTAACGCTCTCGTTTTCGAAGTCCCCCAAATATTCATTTATTCATTCATGCAGAATGGATTTAGATTCAACTTCAAACAAATGATCTCTAAATCAACGATAGTCCTACGTCACCCTTGCGGTTATACCATAGATATAACCCACTTCCTGTTTTTAGGGATAACCTCTAGAACCGACTGCATAGCAACGAGGAAGAGGGAAACTGATAGAACCGAACCTTGTGGTACTCCGTTTTCTAGGCAACGGTGATCCGAAAGTACTCCTCCGAAGTAAACTTGAAAACCTCGATTGGTGAGGAAACAGCGAAGAATGTTGAAGAGGGAGCCTTCAAAACCCCATCGGTGGAGTTGATCGATAATGTTATGACGCCATGTGGTATCGTAGGCTTTGGCTAGATCGAGTGAAGCGATTTCGCTATGTTGGCCCTTTTCGATAGTTTCTTGAAGGAAATGATCGAGTTGACTGAAGTAGGTGCCCGTACGTTTACCTCGGCGGAAGCCATGCTGTCTTGGGTCTAATAGTTGGCATTCTTCAAGGGCCGTCCTAAGTCTTCGATTGATCATTCTTTCGAAGACTTTCCCTAAGCAGTTGAGGAGGGTTATGGGACGGAAGTTGTTCGCGGTCCGTTTACTCTCCTTCACCTTTGGGATAGGTATTACCAAGCCCGTTTTCCATGTATCTGGGAAATAGCTGTTAGCCCAACATTCGTTGTATATCTGAAGGAGTAGAATTTTTGCATGAAGAGGTAGATGCTTGATCATCGGATATTCGATTCCGTCTGGGCCAGCTGATTTGCTTTTGGATATTTTTATTGCCCATAACAACTCGTCCAAAGAGAACTTATCGTTGTATTTGTGGACCTGTTCCGAAGCAGGAGGAAAAACTTTAAGTTCCGCCTTCGCCTTAATAGCCTTGAATTCGTTGGTGTAGTTGGAGGTGGCTGAAATAGTGGCAAAGTGTTCGGCTAGGTGGTCGGCTATGATGCCTGGATCTTCGGTGAAGGTGCCATTAATCTCGAAGGAATAGCAATTTGAAGCTTTCTTGCCACTAAGTAAGTTGACCTTGTTCCAAAGTTCAGATGTCGAAGTACTAGGGTTGATGCAATCAAGAAATTCCATCCAACTGTTTTGCTTGGCTTCGGTTATTACCTTCCTGGCTAGAGCTCTAGCCGTTTGGAAGTTGGTTAGGGCAATCATTTTGCAAGCGCTTCCATCAGGAAGGCGTCGTAGGATACGGAGGGATTTTCTTCTCCTTTTGATGGCCTGTGCAACTGCATCGTTCCACCATGGGACAGCCTTTCGGCCGGGTTTTCCACTGGTACGGTGGATATTTTGTTCAGCCGCCAAAACGATGGCGTGGGTAAATTCTTCCACGGAGCAGCTTTCATGTTCAGAAAGTAAGCTGTTGATTGTGGATTCGAAGCCTTCCCAGTCGGCCGACTGGTATATCCACTTCCTGCGCAAACGAATGTTTGGGTTTCTTGGCAGGGTTCGGATGTGGATGGGGAAATGATCACTACCTCTGAGGTCACTATCAACTGTCCAGCTCAACCTGGGGGCGAGGTCCCAGGAAGCAATCGTGATGTCAATGGCTGATGATGATCCGTGATGGATATCTATCCTGGTATGACGGTGATCGTTAAGTATGATGAGGTTTAGTTTTTGGACGATTCCCAAAATTGTTTTACCTCTTTTGTCACATTTGTTTCCTCCCCATGAAGAGTGGGAGGCGTTAAAGTCACCCATCAGGACGAATGGGTGCGGTAACTGTTTGATGGCATCCGTAAGTTGAGTTTCAATGTCATTACTGTGCAATGGGGGAATATAAATGGAAGCAAGGGTTACCTGTAGAGGTCCCTTCAGTTGAATCGCACATATTTGTAATGATGATGTTATGGGGATGACGGTATGAGGAAGGTCACTCAGGACAGCGAGGCAGGCTCCAAAAAGCCCCGAGGATGGCCCTTCCTTAAAATACCAAGAAAATTTGCCGCTAAATGACCGCTCTAAGAGCGATACATTGATTTTTTTAGCTTCTTGAAAAGCCAGTGCTAGTGGGAGATGTTGTTCCTCAGCTAACATTAGCTTAATTTCATTCATGGAAGTGGAAGTGCCCACGCAAGTTCCATTGAATAGCAAGTTTTCGGTTGGGTGTTTGGTTACGGGACGAAGGGTTGCTGTTAATAGCTATAGGAGTGAATTTTAAAAAAGAGAAAAAGGTAAGTGGGCTGAGGTAAGTAAATAGGGGTTCGAAGATGGGAGAAGGGTATGAGATTAGGAATGGGTAGATTTGCCGGATTTGTTCTTCAGTCTAGGATCATTTTTGGAAACGTTGGCAATTGATTTGTTGCCAGGTGGGGTGGGTTTGTTTGAATGGTTGGATTGGTTGGAGGTTTTAGTTTTGGATGCGGTGGTTGGTTGGAATGAAGTGGATGGTTGGGGGGAAGTGGATGGTTGGAGGGAAGTGGATGGTTTGGATTCGTTGGCTGGTTGGGTTGAGTTGAATTTTTGGTTTTTGGATTTCTTCCTATTGGATTCTTTTCCTCTAAAAATTTCCTCTTCTGATGATTTGAATTCATCTGAGGTTGATCTTTTGTTTGTATTTTTCCTCTTGTTGGAGGGGGTAGTTTCAATTTCCATTGAAATATCTGGGTCGGATTCTGAATCTGACGAGGAGGTGCTGAGTTCCGATTCCTGTGGATTACTGGACGGGATTGGAACTGCTTTTTCTGAAGAAGTTTGCTTAGCCTGATTGCAGTTGCATTTGCATTGAAAACAACCTGTATTTTGAATTTTGACTAGTCTTTCTTGCAGCTTACTTGCAAAGGAAGGACCATTTTTGTTTTCAAAAATGGATTTAGCTTCCTTATAAGACACATCTTGGTCAATTCGGACTCTGGTGATGTTATCCTCTGCGATCCACGCTGGGCACTTCCTACTGGTTGAGGCGTGATTTCCCTTGCAGTTCACACAAGAGACAGGAGCATTGCAAATAAAATTTTTAATTTTATCTTTATCGTTACTATTTGTGTTAAGTTCAGGGTGGGCTACACCGCAGTTACGACAAAGTTGGATTTTTTTGGCGCACTTTTTGGAAGTGTGGCCGAAAGCGAAGCATCCGAAGCATTGCATCGGGTTTGGGTAGAAGTTTCTGGTTGAAGCACGGAGGAATTTGAAGTTAATTGCTTCAGGGAAAACTGTTCCGTTAATGGTGAGGATCATTGTTGAAGTAGGAACTCTTTCCTTCAAGACTGGGTCAAATCTTAAAATTTTCTTAACACCGATCACATTTTGGTCGGCTAGTTCAGATAGGAGGACATCTTCATTTAGAAACATAACGTCACGACAGGACACAACGCATTTGCGTTGGTTCAAGGTGGGATAGTATAAAATTTCAATGGGTGTTTCGTCGATCAGCGACTTTGTACCCAGAAGCAATTGAACGAGTTTTTCATCTCGTAGATGTAGCGCATATTGAAGGCGATTTTTATCGTCGCGTTGAGGTTTAGCGTCTTTAAATTCCTTACCGATCACTCCTTGGATCGATTTGGAAACGGTGAAAGGATTCGATGGAAGAATATTACCTTCAGTGGCTCTCAACAGTAATATTTGTAAGTTGCCACCGAAAGGGTCAGCCCATCTGGGCAAGGTACGAGTGGTGGTAACACCGTTATAAATATTGGTTGGCCTTCCGGCGCCGGAGCTGCTGGAAGCCATGATCGGGGCCTGGCTATATCGAAATACAGCCAGGCGCGGAAAAATATTCACGAACCAAAGTAGACTATACGACGTGCGACGGGGGACGAAAACTGCGGAAGACAGTAACGGCGGGGGACAATGCCAACGCAGTTACAAGAAACAAACACCGAAATCACTTGGCGGAAAAACACTATTTTTAAAAACACTTGGAAAAAATCACTTTTAAATGTCTGTTAAATTAAAATAATTTGGGATATGTAGTAAAAATTTTCTAACCTATACCCTTTGGGCGTCCTATCTCTCACTAACTCCTGGTATTATGAAAAGTTTGGTCACTCACCGATCGTGTTGAAGGACCTTCTCGAAGATCACCACCTAATGGTAGTGGGGTAGCGGGGAAGGGACCGGATACCGCCGACGGCAGGGCAATCGCCGCAGCGGTTCGAAGCGACGAAGCGAAGAAAACCCCTTTTCACACCTCCTGAGTTGCTGGTGGTTGAAGCAGAAATTGCGCCAAAATCGCGCGTCACTGGCAGGAAAAACGTTGCTGATGAGACGGGCGCAAACAGCGGGACACGCAAGGGGCAGTGAAAACTGCCGGTCAAAGTGGCCAATCCGACCGAACCAACTTCCTGAATGGCCGTTGGGGGCTTCTCGGCTGCTTCCTCCTTTCCTGGTATCCGGACAACTGTTGCTATAAGAAACGCTTTATTTAGGACCGAAATTAGCTTTGAAAAAAGCTTTGCATTCGGTTGTAGGAGAAAACTTCTATAGTTATTATTCTCTTTTAGAATGGCGCTAAAAACATAACCGTTGCGGTCGAGTGTCAGTAGCACCATGTGTGTGAGATCTCATAACGCTTTATAAAACAACTATTCTATCTATTCTGGAGTATGGCTCTTTCTGTTTTTTCTCAGCAGGTAAAAGTCACCTTCTAAAATTGGAACGAATTCAATATCATTGTCTGCGTATAGCTCTCGGCTGTATGCACTCAACGCATAACATGAGTCTCGAGGTTCTGGCAGGAGTAACTCCTCTACAGAACCGATTCTGGGAACTTTCTCTCAGTATACTGGTGAAATGCGGTGTCACGAACACACGTGTGATTGAAAACTTTGAAAAAATGCTTCATCTAAATATACAATCTCGGTTTATGAGAATTTATCATCACTATATTTCATCAGATATTTGTCTTCCATCGTTTACTCCAGACCGTGCTCACTTCACCATCAGCAGTTCCTCAATTGAATACGATCTGTCGATGAAACAAGCAATACTTGGGATTTCAGATCAGCTTCGACCAACTTTCATTCCCCGTATTTTTAACCGAAAGTACCAAAAAGTCAATTGCATGAAAAGATACTTCACTGATGGGTCTCGCCTCAATGGATCCACTGGCTTCGGTGTTTTCAATGAAAATTCGAGCGCCTTCCGTAAACTGCAGGAACCTTGTTCCGTTTATGTTGCTGAGCTGGCAGCAATCGACCATTACTTCATTTTCTCGGATAGTCTCAGTTCGCTTGAGGCTCTCCAGTCGATGAAAACTAGTAGGCACCCATCTTATTTCCTCTCGAAAGTGAAGCAGCAGATGAGTGCACTGATCGAAAGATCTTATAAGTTAACCTTTGTTTGGGTCCCCTCTCATTGCGCAATTCCTGGAAATGAGAAGGCGGACACTCTCGCAAAGGTGGATCGTTCTGTATTTTAGATACTGAATAACAAAAGTGCTACGAATTTTATTTTGTAAATTCCAAAATGAGTTGTTTCTCTCAAGGACTATAAAGCTCAGAGAAAAAGCTTGTATGAGTGAGAGATTCCATCAACCTTCATGCCCACCAGCGAAGAGAAGAAACCGTTCCTCCGGTGAGCGTGTTCTCCCAGTATTCGTGCATTAATTCTCCAGTCCGCGCTCTTGTTTTCCTGCATTCTCTGAGCACATAATATAGATGCCAGATGTGAAGACATGTTTTCGTTTTGAAGACATTTAATTTTGTGAAAACATACTGAGGTCATTTCAAAGTATGTGAAGGAAGGAAGGTATTGTATTATAGACTTTAAACTTTTGCAGTTCATTCGTCTCTAAGTATGTGAAAACAATTGTTTGTGTAATATATCGAACATGCTTTAGAAATATCGTGATGGTTTGCTCATTTTTGTTCATTATGATTACATTTGAAGACATGTATTCGTGCCATGCAGAAATATTTGAAAAAAAATTATAAGAGGTTGTGTCCAAGATACGACCGCATTGTTGACGTAGAACTAAACTGTTATTTTATATAAGTCGCCACACATCGGTGGCTTGAAACTACTAGGAATATAAACACTTCTCATCATTTTGCGCTATTCTCAAAAGAAACGCTTCTGTTAATATTACTGGCCTCGAAAAAAGTTGCATTACTTTCTCATGCTCGAGAGGAGCGCAGTTGTCACCTTTAGTGGAGGAGGTTTTGCTACTGGCAAGCGAAACCTAATCACATACAACATCCCAGAACGACATTTACTTTCTTGGTGACTAAACAAGCGAAATAAACTCTTTTTGTTAATAACAACCTCGAAAACAGTAGCATTGCTTCATTATGATCAATATTAGCGCAAATGCAATCTTAGTTGAAGGCAGTTTTGCGACTGGCACGCGAACCCAAATAACTTATAACATGCCAGTAAGACATTCAAGATACTTGGTATTCCCCAAATAATTTTTTGGCGCTCAACCTGAACGCCTGCTTCGCCATAACGTCAGTTTATTGCATTTATGCATTCTCAAAGGCACCAAAGAAGCCCTTATTATGACGGAAATCAAACAATGTTGACTGCTTGGAAAAAGACTGAATTATGCCACACAGCTTGTACTATGCTGTAACACCCATCGATGTGAATTCGCTGATGAGTTTGTCAAGAGCGACCACCTTCACCACCAGCGGGGGGAGCTTGATTTTGGTTGCTGCCTGGATAACGGCGTTTACATTTTCGACCGACGCGCCGAAATCGCCTACTTCGCTGTTGTTCGGTGCGGTGTCACATTCGCGAAGGCTCGGTTCAGTGCGAGCGCTTTTCACTGCACCAACACCGCGTGCATCATTAGATGCACCTCGAAATTTTATTGCCCCTGGCAATGCGTTCGTTTTTTGCAGGGCTCGAGTCTGTCTTCCTCTTTTTCTTGATCATCACACAGCGTCCAATTTATGACGCGAAAAGAAAAACAAACGATACGAATAACGCGAAAAACGAACAGAAAAATCAAACGACTATATCCAAGTTGAATTACCACTGGTGGGGTCCAATCTTAGATCGAAGCGCAGCGAAAGCAAAGTGAACTGGATTGCTCAACAGTCCGATACCGAATGGAAGTTTGACTCAGCGAGATCCACTGTTTATACTCTAGTCAAGTATCCCCCTTCATTCTCCTACTTTTGCTTTGTTCACGGAGACTTTAAATCCTACGATTTCCCCTCCGTTGGTCGTCGATAAGTTGCTCGTTATTGACAGCTCTGTTCGGGAAAGCACACAATGGGCAGAACAAATGTATGGGAAAATGGAAACGCTTAAAGTTTTAATGAATTTTAACCATTTACAAACCAGGGAATTCTAATGTATAGCATATTAAACAAATATTACAGAATTTCCGATTCGTTTAGTATGTAAATCGCCAGAATCCGTTCGCGACAAAAAAAGTTATTAAAGTTAACTTTATTTCATAAAAACGTGACCTGTTTTCTGATTTGGCACCCTTAATGAAAAACGTAGTTCTACGTCAAAATCATCTGGCATCCCTCACATACAAGCTATTTCTCTCGTGAGAATTGTATCCGGCCGAAAGCGAGCAAATTGCCCCAATCGAGGGTATGCCATACTGCCCGATGGTAAGTTGATGCGGAAAATATCAAATTGAGAAGGAAATGAATCCTTTCTTACCATTTTCTTCATCTGAGATATTCACTGGGAGCTCGACTCAATAAATGTGACCCACGGTTATCGCCTCTGAATCGGTTTCAAGCAACAAAAACCTTATACAAATGATGTAGAAAATTACATCGAAAATTGCTTCAAAAGAAAATTATTTTTCTTATTTTTTTAAAGCATGTTACAAATGTAAAACTTACATGGTAGGACTACATCATTGACTAGTACGATTGCCTATATCCATTGCACTTCTATTCTTGCTGGTTTTCGAGAAAATCAGGCGGGTCAAATTGCCCGGCAGGCGCGTTTTAGACACATCTCCTCTACATGGTCGGTTTTTGAAATTTGACATGACCATTTTCGCTGCCAACCTAATATAGATAGATAGATAGAAGATATAGGAGTGCGTTATTTCACCTGAAAATCCATTTCCACTTTCAAACAAAGATCGATTTCGATAGCGCAAACATCGAATGAACCGACAACGTTTATTATTATGTAATTTTAAAACATATGGGAAAACAATTTTCCGAATTTTCCGAGTTTTCTCTCCATAACATTGATCTAAGGGCAGAGACGAATACATCAAAATAAAGATGGTTCAAATCGGATGTTTCCTTCTTCGGGTTTCACGCTTAGCAAAACACTTTTGACCTTACATTTTTATTTATACTGATGTAACCCACCCATTTTTTCTTTATGAAGGCGAAATCGATTGACTTGTCTCGGCGCAATCGGAAGCAGGAGAAAAAAAATCCAACCACTCGCTGAGTACATGACATTAGACTTATAATAATCCTTGTTCGGTCGCTTGCTACGATCGGAGCGGAAACTTTCGCACGCCAACCTGTCAAGTGAGCGCTATAAATTCCCATTCTCATTCTCTATCTCTATCTCTCGGTCGACGATGGCTGTGTCTCGCTTGGCCCAGTATCTCGGGGTATCTCCGAACGCCATCCCAGAATGTCGTGCATCCGAGGCGCACCGGAGAGACGAGAGTTTGAAAAAGTGAGTGATGAATGGCGCGCGAGTAAATCAGCGAAGTTCGCTTGCGAAATGCGCAATATTTGCATTTCGAAAGGCTGTGAGAGATCTGTTTTCCACCGAGGAAGCAGCGAACTTCTTCCCATACGGCTCCAGGCTACGCGCGAGGAATTCAATTCAATGCAATCACTTTGCGATGCTTTATTTTGGAGTGGAATTCGATTGAATTCAAATTAGACGCGAGTTGGTTGGTTTGTTATTTTCTTTCGCGCGCGACACGTTAGTCTATCAGTCTTCGCGTCGTGAACTGTGGCCTGTTTGGGAACGGGACACTCCTGGTGCGGTATCCGGCCAGAATTGGCCATGATTGATGTTGATTCATGACGTGTCACAGGCTGCTGCGGGAGCATATTGGTCAGCCGGAGGGAAGCGCGCTCGACAGACTTAGCAAGCAGTTTATTAGGCTACCCGAAGCAGGGCTTGCGTGGAATGTCGAACTCATTTCGAGATTTCGCAACTGTCATCACGCGGTGGGTTTACACGAAAACCTTTGCACCTGTCACCACCCGTGACCACGCTGCGCCGCGAATGTGTAAAATCAACACAAGCGTCGAACGGCAAACCGTGAGAGCAGATCGGGTGGTATACATTTCAGCGTCTAGCAATCGACGAAAGGAATGTACTCGATCTCTGGTCTGGCTTACCAGACCAGACGGGCAGTCTGCTACAGTCGGCAGGCGACCACTACTCGCTGGTGGAATGTGGCAATAGTATTCTTGTCGTAAACTAGCCCCAGATAAGATTGAGTGAAAAATGATTCTGAATTGAAAATTAAGTCCAACACGATCAAGTGGTAATGCAGCCCCGATCACGGATAGAAAAGCTGCTAAATGTTGCATGAGATTAAATCCTTGAAGTATGATATTTCAACAGCTTGCCGTTTTCACGAAACGTGTTTATCGAGCAGTTTAAGTTATCCGATCTCGAGAGGAAAAAAAACACGATAAATCAATTGTCAACACATGCTCCTCTGCAGTACTCGCAGTAGGCGAGGCGCTCTGTGTTGCCAAGATTATCTGAAAGGTGAACCTTTCCCACCGATTCGAACAATAAACCAAAGAACCAAAACTATCAAAACAGCATTAAATCTCTTGACTCGCCAGAACTTGACAGTGCGACCGTCAAACCGTTTGGTGATCCCACCCGAACGCACGCAACTTTATTACACCTCGTAAATAAATCAGTAATAAATGATCTCCGATGCTCCTCGTTGGGTTTTGTTTCTGCTCTTGAGAAGTCCTGGTCGAGCTGTCAATCATGCTTGTCGCCTAGGAGTGCATTAACCCTCCTATACTCGCGCGCTGGTCTCACAGATCACAGAAATCAATAATTCGTTCATTTCTCAGAAAGTATCACACTGCGACTTTGCGATTCTGGCTAGCTTCGTCATTCGTCGTTTGTTACGAAGGAGACATGTGTCACTTTTTTACCTCTTTCGGTCTGTGACATCGAGGCGAGTATAGGAGTAGCTTTTTCGGACAAGTGACTTTTTTTTCCTATTCTAGAATATGGTTCAATGAAACTGATTGACTTTCGTAAACTTGTTCACTGAATACAATAACGAAAACTTATTAAACCATCTCGGAAACATGGGATGAGAATAATGGACACACTACACATCAAAACACATTACACTTTTACACATTATTTAGTTGCCTAGTCAAGTAATATTAGTAGATTACATATCTATAAAATATATTTAATCCTCAGACCTTATCTTGTTCACGTTAGTGAATAAAAATGAAAATATGGAATATGGAGGTCACGTTTTTTTATGAAATAGTTTTAACGTTAATAATTAATAAATATTAGCGTAAATTCGTTATACGGACGAGTCTCGAGCGGAAATGAAGTGTCTTTCTCAGGACAGGTGAAAAAGGAGTTCGGAGTAGAGTTCTTTCCACAAGGACCTAGAAGCCACTGAACTGAAAAAGTTTAAAGCCTCTTAAAAACGAAAATGGCAAAAAAAGCACTGACAATCATTCTGGATTGGTGTTCATCGAGTCATCATCAGTGGTCGGCGTGCGTTGAGTGAACATGAAAATTGTCTTTGTCCGCCTCCGATTTGACAACTTTTGAGTTCTTCCGGAGGGCCTGCTTCATAATCGCCCTATATTTCTCTATTGTACGAAGCTCCGGTGCGTTGGGCGGGTTCATTTCCTTTGGCACGAAGGTGACCCCGTTGGCTTCGTACCACTCCAACACGTCCTTTGAATAGTGGCACGAAGCGAGATCCGGCCAGAAGATGGTCGGGCCCTCGTGCTGCTTCAATAGTGGTAGTAAGCGCTTCTGTAGGCACTCCTTAAGGTAAACCTGCCTGTTTACCGTGCCGGTCATAACGAAGGGGGCGCTCCGCTTTCCGCAAGAGCAGATCGCTTGCCACACCATGTACTTTTTGGCAAACTTGGATAGTTTCTGCTTGCGAATCTCCTCCGGAACGCTGAATTTGTCCTCTGCGGAGAAGAACAACAGGCCCGGCAGCTGACGAAAGTCCGCTTTGACGTAGGTTTCGTCGTCCATTCCCAGGCAATGCGTCTTCGTCAGCATTTCGGTGTACAGCTTCCGGGTTCGCGTCTTCCCAACCATGTTTTGCCTTTCGTCGCGGTTAGGAGCCTTCTGAACCTTGTATGTACGCAGGCCCTCCCGCTGCTTGGTCCGCTGACGAATGAACTTGACAAATTCAGCTTATTGGCGACATCCCGGACCGAACTTCTCGGATCACGTCTAAATTGCTTAACTACGCGCTTGTGATCTTTTTCACTGACGGAGCATCCATTTTTGCCGTTCTTTACCTTCCGGTCGATGGTTAGGTTCTCGAAGTATCGTTTTAGTACTCTGCTGACCGTGGATTGGACGATTCCCAGCATCTTACCGATGTCCCGATGTGACAACTCCGGCTTCTCGAAATGAGTGCACAGGATTAATTCACGACGCTCTTTTTCGTTCGATGACATTTTTTCAAATTTACGAAAAATTGACAGTGAAACATGGCCAACGTGATCTATACACTCTTATCTGATTATAAGCGAAAGCTGAAGATATAATTCCTAAAAATTAAATTTCTACAGCGTTTTTTCCGTGATGCAATTTGATGTGACACACCCTTTATTATAAAAGGATTTCTAGGAACTTCCTTTTCTTTTTCTTGTTTTCTTGTAGATATTGTCCATTATAAAAAAATATATATCCCAGAAACTGTAACTGTTAAAAATTACCATAAGCCACCGATTAGTTTATAGTTTACTGTTTACAATTCTTCCACAAGTGAAATTCTTTCACAAGTGTGTATATGTATGACCATTATATTTAGCGAATAACTATACGAAAGTCAAACATTCATATTTTGCTTTTGAACGTATGAATCTAACGACGATTATATCGACGAATACTTAATATATGGATCCGTTCAATACAGTTACAAAAGGGACTGAAATCAAATAAGAATAATCTGGTCATTATCTTATGCATTATATTCAATAAATATTCCACGCCACTATCATTAATTTATACAATTCATTCAACAATATTCTAGAATATGAAAAATGGCACTTGTCCAAAAAAGTTACTCCTATACTCGCGTCGGTGTATCAGACCGAAAGTGTTAAAAAAGTGGTACACGACCCTTTTGTACCAACACATGCGATACGTTAAACGATGACGAACGACGAATAACGAAGCTAGAGAGAATCGCAAAGTCGTAGTGTTGATATTTTCTGAGAAATGAACGAATTATTGATTTCTCGGTCTGACAGACCAATGCGCGAGTATAGGAGTGTTAAAGCATCTATAATTCACTGCAACAACAACAATAGTGACGATGCCTCGGAATGAATCGAATATGTTAAAATCTCCATTAACAAAGAAACGTAGAACAACTGATAATAGCAGCACGATACGCAAGCTATCCGAGCAAGAGAATATAATTTCACATGCTTTTGTGCAAACCGCAAGAAGATTTATCACCACGGACTAGATAATAAAGCACCATGACGAATCTCCATCTTGCTTAGTTGATGTTAATAGTGACAAGTCCGTTGTTTCATGCTTCTCGCAACTTTTTTTCTTTTCTTTTCTTCAATGTTTATTTTTTACTCCAAATGTCTCTATGTCTCTTTCCTTCTGCTCTTTCCCTGCGTTCAATTGTTGCTCTTTCAACTTTGAATTTAACTTTCAACTCACTTCTCTTCATTTTTTATTCTCTGCTCTATACTTTATTCTATCTTCTCTATACTCTCTACTCATTTTCTACTCTCCATTCTCCACTCTTCACTCTCCACTCTCTACTCTCTACTCACTACTCTCTACTCTCTTCTCTCTACTCTCTACTCTCTACTCTCTACTCACTACTCTCTACTCTCTTCTCTCTACTCTCTACTCTCTACTCTCTACTCTCTTCTCTCTACTCTCTACTCTCTTCTCTCTACTCTCTACTCTCTACTCTCTACTCTCTTCGCTCTTCTCTCTTCTCTCTACTCTCTACTCTCTACTTACACTCTTATCTGATTATAAGCGAAAGCTGAAGATATAATTCCTAAAAATTAAATTTCTACAGCGTTTTTTCCGTGATGCAATTTGATGTGACACACCCTTTATTATAAAAGGATTTCTAGGAACTTCCTTTTCTTTTTCTTGTTTTCTTGTAGATATTGTCCATTATAAAAAAAAAATATCCCAGAAACTGTAACTGTTAAAAATTACCATAAGCCACCGATTAGTTTATAGTTTACTGTTTACAATTCTTCCACAAGTGAAATTCTTTCACAAGTGTGTATATGTATTACCATTATATTTAGCGAATAACTATACGAAAGTCAAACATTCATATTTTGCTTTTGAACGTATGAATCTAACGACGATTATATCGACGAATACTTAATATATGGATCCGTTCAATACAGTTACAAAAGGAACTGAAATCAAATAAGAATAATCTGGTCATTATCTTATGCATTATATTCAATAAATATTCCACGCCACTATCATTAATTTATACAATTCATTCAACAATATTCTAGAATATGAAAAATGGCACTTGTCCAAAAAAGTTACTCCTATACTCGCGTCGGTGTATCAGACCGAAAGTGTTAAAAAAGTGGTACACGACCCTTTTGTACCAACACATGCGATACGTTAAACGATGACGAACGACGAATAACGAAGCTAGAGAGAATCGCAAAGTCGTAGTGTTGATATTTTCTGAGAAATGAACGAATTATTGATTTCTCGGTCTGACAGACCAATGCGCGAGTATAGGAGTGTTAAAGCATCTATAATTCACTGCAACAACAACAATAGTGACGATGCCTCGGAATGAATCGAATATGTTAAAATCTCCATTAACAAAGAAACGTAGAACAACTGATAATAGCAGCACGATACGCAAGCTATCCGAGCAAGAGAATATAATTTCACATGCTTTTGTGCAAACCGCAAGAAGATTTATCACCACGGACTAGATAATAAAGCACCATGACGAATCTCCATCTTGCTTAGTTGATGTTAATAGTGACAAGTCCGTTGTTTCAAGCTTCTTGCAACTTTTTTTCTTTTCTTTTCTTCAATGTTTATTTTTTACTCCAAATGTCTCTATGTCTCTTTCCTTCTGCTCTTTCCCTGCGTTCAATTGTTGCTCTTTCAACTTTGAATTTAACTTTCAACTCACTTCTCTTCATTTTTTATTCTCTGCTCTATACTTTATTCTATCTTCTCTATACTCTCTACTCATTTTCTACTCTCCATTCTCCACTCTTCACTCTCCACTCTCTACTCTCTACTCACTACTCTCTACTCTCTTCTCTCTACTCTCTACTCTCTACTCTCTACTCACTACTCTCTACTCTCTTCTCTCTACTCTCTACTCTCTACTCTCTACTCTCTTCTCTCTACTCTCTACTCTCTTCTCTCTACTCTCTACTCTCTACTCTCTACTCTCTTCGCTCTTCTCTCTTCTCTCTACTCTCTACTCTCTACTTTCTACTCTCTACTCTCTACTCGCTACTCTTTACTCTCTACTCTCTACTATCTACTCTCTACTCTTTACTCTCTACTCTCTACTCTCTATTCTCTATTCTCTACTCTCTACTCTCTACTCTCTACTCTCCTCCCTCTACTCTCTACTCTCTACTCTCCTCCCTCTACTCTATATTCTCTACTCTTTATTCTTTTCTCTACTCCCTTCTCTCTACTCTCTACTCTCTATTCTCTATTCTCTACTCTCTACTCTCTACTCTCTACTCTCTACTCTATATTCTTTTTTCTACTCCCTTCTCTCTACTCTCTACTCTCCAGGGTTGCCATAAAGAAATCTGTGTTTTTGGTCTCAAAAAATCTTATTATCTGTGTTTTTTTTCTCAAAAAATATGTATCGAAATCTGTATTAACCCTTTGCGGTCTTTTGTCTGCTCTCAGTTCACACTTTGTCTAAACGATTTTTAACTTATTCACGAGCCAAAACGGTGCTACTATGATAAACAACGGTATTCAGTATAAACGAAAGTTGTCATCCATGCTTGAGGAAAGGATTAATGGAAAACTCAATGTATTGCAGCACTGTGTAAAGACCATTGTTCTGTATATTCAAACAGAAAGATAAAAAGCGAAAGACACCAAACTAATTATTTTTGTGATACACGATATAGATATCACACGAAGAAGCATTATAGCAAATATTTTTTGAACATAAACATAAGAAACATTGTTTAGTAAATACATATCAGTAGTTTAGAAAAAATAGAAGGAATCTTGCTCATCTTTCATAATCTCACAAAGTAATATATCTCTGCTTTTTCAAGTAAGAATGATTGCGACCAGTATGACACACATGTCCAAATTTTATACGATCGCAAAGGGTTAAGGGGTTTGAAGCATAATCTTAGCTATAGTATGATTGATTGGCAAATTATGAATTTGACGATGCTGGTGGTATTCACGTAAAAATTCGAATTCACTGTGCTGTAGTAGGAAAAAGATAAACAGTGTTAGTTATTTATTGTAAAGCAAGCCGATGAAGCGGACTTTTGCATGCTTTCGCCTTAGATTGAACATGAGAAAGCACTACTACACGCTACATATGAAAGCCAAAGTGACTTTCAGTCAAACTGATTCGAATGCTATATGTATAACATTTTTGAGTTGGGAAGAAATATTGAGATCAAACCATAACTAATATTGGATCGTTGTTTTGAAAAATATATAAATCTGTATGGAAATCAGAAAAATCTGTAATCTGTATCTACAGATTCTTAGTTTCAAAAAGTCTGAAAAATCTGTATAAATACAGATTATTCTGTAGATATGGTAACCCTGCTACTCTATACTCTCTACTCTCTACACTCTGCTCTATCTACTCTCTCTATTCTCTACTCTCTACTCTCTACTCTCTACTTTCTACTCTCTACTCTCTACTCTCTCTACTCTCTACTCTCTCTACTCTCTACTTTTTAATCTTCATTTTCTACTCTCTTCTCTCTTCTCTCTTCTCTCTTCTCTCTTCTCTCTTCTCTCTTCTCTCTTCTCTCTTCTCTCTTCTCTCTTCTCTCTTCTCTCTTCTCTCTTCTCTCTTCTCTCTTCTCTCTTCTCTCTTCTCTCTTCTCTCTTCTAATTATCTCTACGCACACAAGCACACGCATACGCACGCATCCACACACACACACACGCAAACACGCGCACGCACTCGCATGCACACATGCACATCGCAGCTGGTCACTGATAACTTTCGATTTTATTTATAGCGGGACAATGTGGATAGAGAAAATATTGCAATCAGAGCTCCGTCGTTGTAAGAAATCGAAAGAGTTTGTTATTCCAAAAGGAATGGTAGGCAAACGAAGGTCAAGATCAGAATCACGTGTTTTTCTCTATTTCATTCACAGCTTCTAGATCAGCTGGTGCGTAGATTTTTATCGCGTGAAGCGAGCGTATGTTTGACTAAGCTGGGAATATAATTAAGAATTTAGTACGCACATAGAACCAAAATAAACGCGGCGAGCGCGCGAGCGATCGTAAAACCAAAGGCCGGTTGCGGCTGGAAAAGAAACAAAAGGATCATTCATATCGATATTCGCTCTGATTCTTGACCGAGTGGCACATAGAATTTTTGACTATATGAAGAAGCATTACTCATTTTCTCGTTCACTCCCAGTGTTCGACCTAGGATTAGGATATGATTGTGTTTGGATATATCATGTAAGCAAAAATTATGTATAAAAACCCGACCAAAATTAAATAAAGTAAATAGTATTAGGCTGCCTTCTGAAGCCAGAAGTTCTCTTGAGTAGAATTGAGACCCGTGTCTTGAGTCCGCTAACGAGAGATCAGCAGCATCCAGACTTCCAACGTTCGAAGCAATAATTGTATAATTTGCGCTCGGAGTTCTAGAAGATCTTGTTCTCGTTGATCCTCCTTAGTAGATTTCGACAAATTGTTCAAACTCCCGTTCGTCACGCGTTCCGTTTGGAATTAGTGCGAAGGCAGTTAAATCAACTTGTTGAGGGAACAACTTCGAGAGATTGATCGACCTCCGTTCGTTACGCGTTCCGTAGGGAATCAGTGCGAAGGCGGTTAGCTCAATTTAGTGATAAAGAATACTTCTGATACACTTCCGTTCGTTACGCGTTCCGTAGGGAATTAGTGCGAAGGCGGTCTATGCAATTTATTCTTGATAAATCCACACAACACTCTACTTCGAAATCTGTAACGTGCAAGCAAAACTCATTACGGTTGATTCCTTCGCGCAACCGAGTTTGCTGCTTCGTTCGCACGCTTACAGTCGTATTCTATCCATTGGGTATAAGCAAGCCACTCGCGACTTCAAATTACAGTATTGAAAATTTATCAGTCATCTAGCTAGCGACCAGACGGCAAAGAAATTACCTTTCTAAAGACCGAGTGTTTGGTTTAGTTTTCCAAATTGGTCTTTTTCTAGGCTGCAGACGAATAAATAATTCAAAACAGCATCGTCGTTTCGGTTGATTCTAGCGAAGATTGAAAGATATATATATTATATATAATAATATTTTATTCGACGGGGGCAACACCGTACATATCGTCTGGTGAAGAGTGCCTCTGTGTCTTTGCATCACATCATATTTGAATCTGTACTGGGGTATGAGTTCAAAATTTCTGAAACGAGAGCGTTCCGTTTGAGGTGCTGAATTTTGAGCCATAATATCTCTTTATTAGTTGAACAATGCTGTGTGTCAATCGCTTTATTTGACAGCTAAAAGATGTATGAGTAATGCTGGTTACTTATTGGCCCACAAACTTGTTTCAATTGCTCAAAACTGCTTTGAAAGATTTATCGATGCATGTTGTTGGTGGTCAGTGAAAGTTTAATTATATTCAGTTGCTTAATTTCAACTAATAACAGGAAAAAGACGAATTTCGTTGTTTCTGTTGCAGTATCGAAAATTACTCTGTTTTGAGGAGGCCAATGGCTATTAAAACTGAATGAAAATGAACTAAACATATTTTTTGGAGTTTTTTCATTCAATTGTACCCTCTTCTTCAAATAAATACCAAATAAGCCTAAAAAATACACAAAGGAAATATTACAGAGAAGTTCAACTTTCGGTCTGTGTCACAGACCGTGCGCGAGTATAAGTTAAGATTTTCCGCGCGAGTTCAGGAGGGTTAATTGATTTGCTTTTGTTGTCGCTGTTGACCAATAAAGTGTCACGATTTATTCTCCGACACTTTTTTTTCAGGTTCACTTGCTAAGTTCTGTTTAATTTCGAATAGGGTTTGATAGACGATTCAGGTCGTTCTCCTAATAAGTGGTTCTTGGTTTCAAGTTTCATTGGATTAACATTGCATTGTGATCGGGAAATTTTATTCATTCATTAACTGACCGTTTAACATACCCTATCATTGAAGCCTCATAGTGCTCCATTGAGCTGCAGCCAAAAAAAAAGGACCGCGTGTGAAATCAAAACGACAAAATAATAATACAATAAATAAGCGATAATGTTCGCTCAACCCCTCTCCGCCAGAGGCTGCTGCTGCTGCTCATCAAGAGCCCGGCCAAGCACCGGTTGCACATACGTCATCACAGTAAGCCATGGGAAAAACTTCACACACAACCCAGCGCATTTGTTTAGTATTCCAAATGCGTGACCCCTCGGCTTCGCCGATCGCGCGCTGTTCTTCGCATTCCCTGTATTGTATTATTTCTATGAAATTCGTACACAAAACAAAAACGCTTCTGCCCCAAACTCTTGACGACGGGTACAACAATGTCGTCCAGTGGTGGATCGCACGCCGCCGATCGTCTTCTCGGAGAGTAATTTGCATTGGAATTATTTTTCTCACTTGCACTTGGCGTGTTCATCGTCGCTCTCCACTGCGAGACACAGTGAGTCAGGAAATTCCAAGGCTTTCGGCGGAATTCGAACACGGCGGCGCATCATTATCGAGCAGTTGGATCATAAATTTCTGGTCATGTCAGTCGATTTCCTGAAGCTTTTTTTTGGGGGGTTTTGTTGACTTTTTTATTGCCCCACGGAGCAGTTTGGTCGTGATGGATTGGATCACGATCTGGTGGTAGTTGCTTATTTTTGGGCCGAAAATTGTGTTTCCAAAACGGGTCGATTATCAGAACAATCGATCGTGGCGGCATCAGTCATCGGGTTAGACTAATGAGTTGGACAGTGATTGAATATTAAACGTATTCCTGCGTCGCGCGCATCAGTTATTCCACCCCTTAAATTTCGACCAAAACTGCATCAATACAATTTCCATGCGATTACCATCAAACGGAGGGTGCATCGAAAGCACCCCTACCTCACATCGAAAGCGTTGCATCGCAGCTAGCTATGACCCGATTTCAAGTGTTATCGTCTGGCTGCCTTCTGTTCAATTGGCTTTAAATAGGCGTAAAGATGGGAAGTGATTGATACCCTTTTCTTCCGATGCTAATCAAGTGCTCCTTTGTGAAAGCATATCCGAATAGCTTGAACTTATCTGATCGCCAGGCATGCACCGATCGAAACTCTGCATTGGGCAGCTGTGACACTTGCTTCGTTTCGCCACTGAAAAAGTTCGGCCCGCAGGTTCACCGCAGTCGGGTCGGTTATAATGACACGTCTGGGCCAAAACGATTCCGTCCCCCCTCCATTAAGGCATTAACAGTTCCAAACGCGCGTAGGGATTTAATCGAAATATTCCCCAAACAGTTTTTCGAGTGATAAAAGCATCGCTTGAGGAGATCAACGCGAGAACAACAAAAAATCCCCAAACCCGTAACATTCAAATTACACACCAATTTTCCACGTCCGAACCGGGCTGAGAATGTGAATGTGATCGCGTTTCTTTCAGGTCGCAAGGATCGCTAGGGTGATCTTTCACTTCGTCAAACCAAAAAAAAATTTTGATCTGTCGGCCGCCATCATCGTCATCATCATCATTACCTTTGGCTTCGGCGGTGTTCTGAGATTGGGTTCCGCTTAAAACGGCGGGAGCGCTTCCACGGGTCATAATTCGATAAATTATAGTTTTTGGTGCTCCTGTGGATGCCACTGGGGAGGTATTTTTTGTTTCTGAACCTTTAGAAAATAACTGTTCTCTCAATCGGTGGTGCATTTGAATGGGTTTGATCGGGACTCGGGACCTCGAGATCGTTGGCCATCGTTTAACGCGAGTTGGTTTTTTTACTAAAAATACATTCAATCAAATATCAGGAAGTATCGGAAAGGGATTATTTTAAACTGCCGCCTCAAGGCATTCTTCAAATTGTTCTCGTCGCTAGGTCGGGGCTTCTGTCCTCTATACAGACGCGGATCTGAAATTCTGTTTGTTTACAGTGCTTAATTTTTTATAGAAAAAATGAAGGAAATTATGTTTGAGAGATTGTCATTTGAGTTTGAGAGAAACAACCCCTTAACGTTCTGTTGTTTATACGAATCAACTCGTGACATATTACACGATTGTGCGAATGCTAAATTCTTTTCCACTCGACTGGTAAAGCTGAAGGCATGCTGTTATCATCACTTCGGATATCTCCCCATGGGCTGAAAAGTTCCGGGATTTTTCATGGAGACAATCGTTTTTTTTTTTTTTTGGGAAAAGCTGTATTAATTCCTCGACACACTTTCCTTCGAGAGCAATACACTCGATATAGCGAGTTTCCAACATTGCAATTCCCTTTCTGTAGTACGAAACGTCTAAGTCTTCGAAATATGCCTCAGTGCCACTCTGCAGACTGCCTATTGGACTCAGGATTGTGGTAATGGATCCACGTTTCATCCATTGTCACAAAACGTCGAATGAAGTCCACTCAGTTACGCTTCGGCAACACCAAACCGGCTGTTAAATCATCAACGCGCCGCTGGTTTTGGTCGACGGTCAGCAAACGCGGCACCCATCGAGCGGATAGTTTTTTCATGTCCAAAATGTCGTGCATGATGTATTCCACTCGTTCTTTTGAAATGTCTACGGCCTTAGATAACTCGCGTAGCTTCACTTTACGATCGTTCGGAACCAGTCGATGCACTTGTTCTACGATTTCTGGATTCGTTGTCTCTTTTGACCTTTCAGAGCGAGGTGCATATACGATGCTTGTACGGCCCATTTTAAATTCACTAAACCACCGATAAACTGTTTTTCTCGAAGGAGCATAAGTGGAATAACACTGAATTGATTGTTCGGAAGTTTTTCCCATCAAAAAACAATGTTTGATAAAAATACGATATTCCTCTTTTTCCATTTACTATACGAATAACTAAATGTCATGAAACTTCACACATAAGCTAGTGACAGATAAACCTCTCGAAATGAACCTTGCTTATTTTTTTAATGGCGCCATCTGTTCAAAAATCCCGGGACTATCCAGCTCATGAGTGTCATTCTAAAATCGAAATTTTAAAATCAACGCTTTAGTAGAAAGTTTTGCTGGCCATGAAAAGAGCTGATGGTTTGCGCGATTTTGTAACGAAGAACATAATTTATTACAATGTACGAATTTATCTCACAGGGTATGTGTTCAAATTCTTTACTTACAAAGCAAATACATATGTTGCTTTCTATTGAATTCGGAAATTGTTCCATTCAATCAATAATTTAATCGATACAAGCAAAGGAGACCTAACCCAACGGTAGTTCCACGTCAGCCTTGCGGTTATATCATATTTATAACCCACCCATTTTTTATAGAGATACTTTTTCACCTTTCTTTTTTTACTTTCAACCTGGTTCATGACTACATCGTTTCCAGGTGCCTTCATATTTTCCGCACTTTACTGCGGAACAAACCACGAACATGCGTTGCGTTGGGGGAGGGGTTCATGTTCTTGGGTACGAAAGTGACCCCGTTGGCTTCATATCACTCCAGGACATCCCCTGAATAGCGGCCAGAAGATCGTATGGCTCTCGTGTTGCTTTAAACGAGGAAGCAGACGCTTCTGTAGACACCTCTTGAGGTAGATCTGCCCGTTTAAAGTCCCGGCAGTCACGAGCAGCGTACTCTGTTTGCCACATGAGTAGATCCCAATTGGGCAAACTTTGAATGTTTCTGCTTCCTTACTTCTTCCGGCACATCAAACTTGTGCTGGGTGGTGAAGAACAGTTGTCCCGGAAGCTGTCGGAAGTCCGCCTTGACGTAAATCTCATCATTCAAGATGAAACAATAAGGCTTCGTCAGCATCTGGGTGTACAGTTTCCGGACCCGTGAAATTCCCACCGTATTTTGCCGTTCGTCACGATTTGGAGGCTTCTGCATAGTGATCCCCGATAATCGTTCGATTAATCGAATACTTACAACAAAAACAGGAAGTGGGTTATATCTATGGTATGACCACAAGGGTGACGTAGGACTATCGTTGATTTAGAGATCATTTGTTTGAAGTTGAATCTAAATCCATTCTGAATGAATGAATAAATGAATATTTGGGGGACTTCGAAAACGAGAGCGTTACGTTGGAGGCACAGGGTTTTATGCATCCAATATAGGATACGAAAAACCTTGTTCTGAAGAATAATCGTCAGAAGCTTTCCTGCTAATTGTACTTGATTAACAAATCACAAACCCAAATGTATTATATGGATATTTTATGGATAGAAAACATTCAAATAAACTCTTTCACATGAATGTATTTTTAAATTCCCAGAGGAACTGGCAGATTATTTTCCGGATCTTTCTCGATGCTGAATTGCATCCAAACGGAAAGAATTCCGTGCGTGTATGTGTGTGTGTAGCGGCTGCTTCGATGGTCACCTTCTCTTCTCCTGAAGGACGGCTTCTCTGTGCTTCCTCACAGTTTCAAACAAACTGCTTGCGTTTCAGGGCAGATCTCGATCCTTCGCCGTCCAGCACCCTCAGCAACGATGTTGTCTTGTCGATGTCCTCACGAAAAATGAATGCATCTCACCACCAGAAAATCGCTTAAGTGTGCTTTTTGTGTGTGATTGAATCGAGAGAAGGTGTGGTTTACGATGGCAATTTGGAAGGCAAATTAGAGGGGAATGAACTCTCTGAGCTCGGAACTTTCGGCGACTGAGCAATAATCGATTGCGGGCGCATACAATATTGGATACGGAAATATCCTATTGATGAGAAAGAATAATCTTCAGAGGCTATCCTGTTAATTGCGATTGATTGAAAAATCACAAAACCAAATGTATTTGGTCACAGTGTTACATGGATAGAAAACATTAAAGTAAACTCTTTCACATGAATGTATTTTCAAATTCCCAGAGGAACTGGCAGATTATTTTCAGTAACGATTAGATATTTCCACATTTTCCTCGATACTGGAAGCCCACCAGTGGTTTATGCTAACTCGATAATCATCTGTTAATAGCACTTGATTGAAACATATTTGGTCACAGTGTTACATGGATAGAAAACATTCAAATAAAACTCTTTCACGTGAATGTATTTTTAAATTCCTAGAGGAACTGGCAGATTATTTTCCAGCAATGATTAGATCTTTCCGGAACTTTCTCGATGCTGAATGGCATCCAAACGTAAAGAATTCCGCGCGTGTGTGTGTGTAGCAATGTGTTCCCGGGGAACCGTTTGTGGCATCACTCTCCTCCTGATGGATTCCCTCCTGGCCTAGGGTGCACAAACAGGCTCTTGGTGACACCGTTCATCCGCGCTTTCATGATAAATGAAGAGCTTCACCACAACAGCGACAACATGCTCCAATCGCTGTTCAATTAGAACTGAGTGGATTTCCGAGCGGCGCTCGCTTATATACCGATTGGTGATTTCAATAACCTGTTTTGAAAGCAATTTTAAGACTATTGAAACAAGTTTTTGGATCAAAAAGTAACAAGTATAGAACGCGTAGACATTTTATCTTTCGAATGAAGTGTTTATCATACCATTTCGTTCAGTTGTTTAGGAGCTATTAACGCTCAAAATCTCGGTCTCCGGCGTAACGCTTTCGTTTTCGAAACTTTGGTTTTACACCCCGGTATAGAAATGAAAGACGTAGTCCTACGTCAAAATCGATTATTAGTCGAACGAATACTGAACAACCAATAATCGAAGCGAACGAATAATTTACGTCGATTAATCGACCCAAGCCCAGAGCAAAAAAAAAGTACTGCCACTGCAATTTTATCCTGAAAATTAATCATTGTCATTGGCGCTCCACTAAACTCGTAAAGGAAGCTCAATTCACGTTGACGGCATTGAGCTTCGCTTACGAGTTTAGGGGAATGTCAAAGATAATAATTGATTTTCAGGCGATTGAACACTTTTTTGTTTCCAGATGACTTTCTAACAAATGAGAAATATTAGTCTAACTAATTATTTCTCTCAGTACGACGATTAATCGATTAATCGATTATTTTGGCGATTAATCGTATCGAATAACAAACTGCTGAAAATAATTCGATTAGCTGATGAACGATTAATTTCAAAAATCGGGGATCACTACTTCTGCACTTTGTACGTGTGAGGTGCGTGAAATCACAACGTCCTATCCCTCGCAGTTGACAGTATAACAGTGATGTTGATATTATATACTGGCAGCACTAATGAGCCATTGGTGATCTAACGCAA
Organism: Toxorhynchites rutilus septentrionalis; assembly: GCF_029784135.1. Classification (NCBI taxonomy): domain Eukaryota; kingdom Metazoa; phylum Arthropoda; class Insecta; order Diptera; family Culicidae; genus Toxorhynchites; species Toxorhynchites rutilus. The sequence continues at coordinate 10,697,720 of NC_073744.1, read as the reverse complement.
AACGTAAACGATCAGTGAGACATCTGGATTTTATTTTGACGTAGGATTACGTCTTTCGGGAACATATTGGGGTACAAATTGAAAAACGAATATCGATCGCATCGTGAAGAATGTCCAATTTCAAACGCGCATTGCTCAGTCATTTCATGACGGATTGATGAGATTTTTACATCAAAACATTGCGGCACTCTATAACAATTTTTCACCTTGAATAAAATAATATATATCATGTAATTAACTATCGAACAATTGAAAAATCTCAACCCCTATCCAAACGGTACTGATTGGTCGAAATTGACGTCATTTATTTTTCGCCTGCTTCGCTTCTTTCGTTCCCCGATAAGTCAAATATTTGCATGTCGAGCGAGTGGGGGGCGCCTATTTCTCACATACCAACTGATATAAAAGGATGGTAGCATTTTTGGATTTCTCATTCTCGTTCAACGCTCAGATCGGCAAACATCTGGGCTTCTAGTGTGCAGTGCTCTACAAATCATCCAAAACCATACGGTGCGGCAAAGGAGAGGAAGCCATCGGCAACCAATGATGGATGCGGTGCGGCAAAGGGAGCAAAGAAGAGGAAGCAGCGGAGAGCATCGAATTAAGTCTAGTGTGCATTGCTGGTGCACTCCTCTTCACATCAACAATTGGATGCGGCAAAGGAGGCAGAGGAGCGAAGTGCATTGCATCGCATCGTATCACACCCGCTATCCGTCGTTTAGCTCGTCGTGGTTGTGCCAATCAAACCCTCGCAAATCGACGCACAGAAGCCGATAGCGCCAAAGTCAAGGAAAGTATAAGCGAAACCGTAAAAGCTACCGCTCCCAAAACTAAACTGCTACATCCGACTGAAACGCGGCAGATTACGTACATCCCATTAAACCATTCCAGTCCTTCTCCGGACTTTCAATTTGTTTTGAAACAAAAGAGTTTATTTTACTGTTTTCCACTTACCACAAAAACTATATAAAACCGATCAAAAATACTGTTTATTTTTACATTTTCTACTAACAACTAACATGGAACGTATCACGTCAAAAACATACGTTTCATCAACCACCTTTTACTGGATTTGGCAAAAGAAGCGAAGGACATATTCATGCACGTATATAACGGAACGCTCCAGTCATACACAGCCCGTTAGGGATGAATGACCTTTGGGTTAAAGTCCCTTCAAAAACAAGAACGAACGATACACAGCCCGTATCAGACAAATGCATGAAGGAATTCTATAAAATAATATTTTTGCGGTGCCTTTGCGCCATCTACACGGGCGAGTAGCACCATAGTAGCAAAAAATGTCGAAGCTCGTGACATCTGGTAGCAATATTTTTCTTCTTTTGAATTATAGAGACTTTAAACTTTACGTTCATTCGTCTCTAGCCCGGCTCATGTACTTACAATTATTGGTCAGTTATTTCCTGATGGATTTACGAGATAATTGCATCAATCGATCTGAGCACTCCATAACAATCCATCACAATTGATAAAATAATATATCATATGAAACTAACCAGCAAACAATCAAAAAATTTTCAAACGGAAATACCTCGTTCTGATTGGTCGAAATTGAATATACGGAGAAATCGGCTCATCAAAGTAGAGCGAACTTTTGCTCCCACCGAAGTGTATTCCCTAACAGAGACATCAAAACCAAGCTGCCTGGGGGAAATCGGAATACATGAAAGCAGGGGGGCTTTTGTTTCCACTGACATGTATTCCCTAACAGAGATTTCAAATCAAAGGTGTCTGGGGGAAATCAGCATGTAAATACCCTCGTGGTCGATAGTTTAACTAACTACGCGCACAAATGGATAGTGCTTATTGTAACTAGCGTGGGCATTGCTGATTGCATACTTGCTGGCGAATTAGTAGGGAGCGATGGTAATGGTAATGGTATTGTATTATAGAGACTTTAAACTTTTTTAGTTCATTCGTCTCTAGCCTTGAGAAAGGCCCTTTGAAAACACTACTCTATTTTACTCCAGCGCTACCACCTCCGCCCTCTTGCCTTGAGAAAGGCACTCGATCCCTCGCCGTCCAGCCCGTCCAGCAACGATGTTGTCCAGTCGGTGTCCACACAAAGAAATGGGGGAGCGATGAATGAGTGTTTTTTTTATGTTCGTTCCAATAAGAATCTTTCGATGGATTAATTGAAGAATGATATTTCAATGAACTGAATAGAACCTATGTGTGATAGAATATAAAGAAACTTTAAATTTGGAACTTTTATGTTGGTTGCTTCGTGAAATTTCATATCAATGACCGATATTATTGTCCAATTGAAATTCGCATTGAGGCATGTAGCATCGTGTTCCGTTGGGTTTAAAGCGAAAATGCCATTTCCATTTCAAATATATTTTCTCTATAATAAAACAACACTTTTTTTCTGGTGACAAAACTTGATAATTGTGTTCGATAATGATAATTATCTTATATTACATTGATGAGTTTTTTTTCTTTATTTCATCCATACATAACACAGGAGCCATCTCGTCCAGGGCCACAGAGCGCGGCTTTCATCATATATCATTCCACTTAGGCATCTCCTATCGTGATACGCACCATCAAATGACTAATCACCATCTTTCTATCATTATCACTCGGTTATGGACATTGGTGGAGTGAACCAAGAATACCTAACAACCAGACAAAACGGCCACCAAGAGATTGACAATGTAATTCTTCAAACATATCCAAAGTCAGCATGTAACAGATAACCCAACGGAATCCTACGTCAACTATGCGGTCGTGTCTCGGACACAACCCTCCTGTGACTTTTTTTGAACTAAGAAAATGATGATAATGTAACCTAAAACTCAAAAACAAATCACGTATATTTTACTTCCGGGCTTTCCAAGGTAGTTCTCACATGCAGGAACCATGCATATTTCAACTTGTTTTTGATTGTGCTCTCGAATTTCCTTTTTTGATTCAACCACTGTCAACATTCGTACAGTTTTTACTACTGAAAGAGGTATGAAAATAACATGTTATATATAAAATTGCGCAGAATTAAATTTCTTCCAAACTCATCGCAATCAGATAATCTTTTATGATTATAACATTGTAATTTATGGAAAGAACTATAAACCTTCCATAAGCTCACATGGCAAAATTTAAAACCATCATCACTTTCACCGCAGCGCCGCCTAGGTGTAGATTTGTACGTTAGATCGCCAATACATTGGGCATCATTTCCTCTCACAACAGACAACTGCCGAACCGGTAAGTCATACTCAATATTTATTCCCTGTGTCGGGTGATTTCACTGTAGGTTTACACTGACGACATTGAGGAAACTTTACAGTAAATATATGAATGCTTCACAGTACGTATGCAATCCCTTCCGGCCTTGGCTCTCTGAACGAAAGACTTGAACAGAAAATACAAATGGTTTGAAAGCTATTTGTGCGATAGAACACAAAAGACTCGTTTTAACGGTCCTGTTTCCGATCCCATTGGTAACTCACTCGGAGTGCCACAGGGATGTGTTTTAGGGCCCATTTTGTTTATTTTATACATAAATGATCTGCGACGAGTTTTACGACACAGTGACATTAATTTGTTCGAGGACGATACTGTCCTGTTGTTTTTGTTAATATAAATTGTAAAAAAAAAATAAAAATAAGCGTTGTCTACGATAGTTTGAGCCTCGCGCGCGTTCGGTGGGCCTGGACTATGTTAAGGGAACACTGATGGTTATATCGAGTATTTATGTATGTGGCAGATCTCTATCATGTTGTAAGTAGACACTTTTAGATATTGTATCCGATTCCCAATCTATCTAGAATCTTCCCGGGTTGGAAATTTTCTTGACATGCCTTAAAAAAACTTTGGGTCTGAAGTTGGGATTATCATTATGATAAAGTCGATACGGATAGGACCATTGTTTTTCTTTTAAAGTGTTTGCTTATTTATAATGTTCGATTAATAGAAATTCATGCCTGCAACAGAGTCAGTTCGCTTTGATTTTTGTTTTATAATACTGATATCTTTATTTGGTTAAACATAAATACTATCTATTAGATAAATCGGCCAGTTCGAAGCTTTGTAGGGGTATCATGGGTCATCATCATCATTGACGTTCCAACTTTCGAAAAACTGACAGCAATATAAAATACAGTGTAAACAATACACTCTAAACTACTTCTACCCAAATTTGCAAGAGAAAATACCCCATGGATAATTTTCTACAGCGTTTTTTTTTCCGTGATGAAATTTGATGTGGGATACGCTTTATTTCATCTCTTCTGAAAGGCGATAGTGAAGACGTGTACAGTCTTGACTATTTGAGATTTGAATCATTGATACTTGCACAACGATAATGGATTGCCACTCCCAAGCAGTGTTCAGAGTGTTCTTTATACAATTCCGCTGTTTTAGTCTACCCAAGCTCAAGCTCAATCCCTAAAACTGTAATAGAAAAATATGGTTTCTTCAACAAACCTTGTTCACGTTTACAGATTATGTAAAATGGTTCAGTAGCATAGCCCATACATTGTCTAACTTCATTCTCAAGCATGAAACCTGGTCTGAATTACAAAATATCGATCACCGTTAACAACTCATCCATAAAACTGACAAGCATTCGATTATAATTAATACATAAATTTCGGAGATTTAAAATGGATGCGTCGATACCAAGAAAGCCCGATACTTCTCAGCACATTGAACTCAACCAGTTATGCGTCAATCATTCGTTCGAAGTCCGTACGGCTAAAACCAGTTGACGGATTAATTACAGATTCACATCGTTTCTCTTCCCAAAATAACAAAAACACATAAAACACACAAAACCCAGACCATCCAGTGGCGCAGCAGCAGCAGAAGCAACAGCATTGGATGGGCTCAGATGCCCGCGCGTTAATTTGCATAAATCAATAGAAAACAGTGCAAATTTGATTTTTGGCGATCAACATCTCATGAATTCATCGCGCGCTTGCCTCTTTATAGGTCAATATTTTACCCAAATTTATGGCCGCGAAGTGAATGAATCGATGCTCGGCTGTTTTTGTTCTGTCGCTGGTGCCCAAAAGGTCGGTCACGACGCGCGCGGCGAACAAAGAGACTGATTGTCTAGCCCCTCGCGCTCCTTGGATTAGCAGTTTCATCTAAGCCCCCACATCACAGCCCGGAGAAAGTCGCGCGTGTAGTCATCCCTCGGATAGTCGAATAATTATATGCCAGGGAGTCTCCCCCATTCGAGCCGGATGATTACCGTTTCGCAATTTGTGCCTCGTTTAAATCAAATTACCGTCAAGATTTATCATTTGACGCTGAGCTCCACCGTTTCTCAACCGGTCATTAGGCCCGAATCCCTGGCCTCCTGCGATCGTCCTAATCTCGTGGTGGACCGATGGAAAATGCAGTCCGGGCGCTGGCAGCACTACTGTGGGAAACCGCACCCTCAGCAGGCCGTGCGATCATGTGCCGTTTCCAAACGAGGCCCCTCAACAGCAACAGCAGCAGCAGCAGCAGCTACAACGTGATAATTGTTAATTATAGAGAGCTTGGATTAGAATCGTTGAGAATTCGCATCAGAAAATATGAAGAAATTGCAAGTCGTGACCTGCAGCTGCGTCGGCAGCTCGTCCCGGATTGGCAAAGGTTAGCGGGCAACCCTCCCCGAATGACCAATGCTCGAAAGTGTTACATTATAGAAGGATCATAAATCCAACAAAGGCTTACTTTGATCCGAGACAATCATATCATTTGACAATAAACTCACGCTGTGTCACACGCAATAAACTAATAACCCTAAAATTGACAGCGCTGAATTTGGTTGGCTATTCGATGGCCGGAACAAAGGATTGCTTCTTGTCTTGGGTTTAGTAGTGCAATAAAACCAAATACTTTTATTTGGGCGAAAAAAAACTTAACACCAGACAAGCTGGAGCATGACGACAATCGGGTGCTGTTTTTCACCAATCGCACCTAGTGATCCCCGATTTTTGAAATTAATCGTTCATCAACTAATCGAATATTTTTCAGCTGTTCGTTATTCGATATGATTAATCGCCCAAAGGGGCTGTGAACAAACCACGTAAACAACTTTAGGATATGGAGCACGGATATGTCCACGTGGACACGTTAAACAAATATTTTTTAAAAGTAGATCCAGATCTGTTTTCAAAAATAAATGAAATCGTTTCTGCATTTTCAAGATTACTTAACACTTCTATACTCGCGCGAAAGATCGTAATTCGTGTACGTGTACTGTGCGCGTCTCTGTGATATTGCTATTGTACAGGGTTTTCCATTTCGGGCTTCCGAAAGTATACAGCCCTGCGCTGACAACCGTTTGACATAGCTGTCAACCAAAGCGTCAAATCGTTAGTTGAATGTCTGCCATTTTACAATATGGATCGTTTTAGCACTGGTCGCGAAGAAAAAAAAATCAATCAGGAGTGTGCTTCAGAGTGCTCCAAGTGCAGGTGTACTGGAATAATCGGTGGAGCCGGTGCCACCATGAGCATGAAAATGGTAATCGGGTAAGTGACAATATATTCTAGTATTTTTTTTTCTTTCTGAGAAAAAAAGGGAAATGTGTTTCTGCAAAAGAGAAAAATTAATCTCTTACATGACCTAATTAAAGAATTTTTTTTTAAATCTAAATGTGGGGATGATATAGGTTTTTTTTCTTTTTCCCTATTTCATGATTAATTTGAGTGGGATTAGAGAATACGTGGATAAGGAGTATAGGAATTTGTTCAATAGCCAAAAACGAGCTAGAACACAACAGGGGATTAATGAGAAAAAACGACTTTTGCATGAAGCTTTAGACGAATTTACGGTAATTTTAGTGAAATTTGAAAATTCTACCACCGCAAACGAGTGGAACAAATTAACAGATGACTTTGAATATATCAAAACAAAGATCAACTTATCACTGAAAATTTTAGAGAATTCTACTGTTAAAGCGAATATTGTCTGGCAAACTTATTCTACAAAAACATAACAAATAATTGCGAAACTAAAATTGTAAAAACGAACCATGACATATGGATAGCAACGTTTGAACCAAACGTCTGGATGTACATAGCTCCTTAATCTACAAAACTCAACATATCACATGGTCCGAATATAACAACCGTAAGCATACTTGGAACAGGCTCAATTAAATTAACACCTAATATGAGATTATCTACCACTAACACTAAAATATCATATTTTTACGAAATAGAAGATGAAATTGAAATTTCGATAAGCCAACCAGAATTCAACTTCACTGTACTTAACTTGAGTCAAGGGAATTATTACAATATCCCAACTTTTAACAAAAGTAATCAATTATTTTCGTTCCTGAACAAGAAGAAGTTATTTGAATTAGGAGTCGACATCAAAGAATTGAAAGACGAGCGGACAATATTGCAGAATATGATTTATGCACCATTGGAAAACCCGTGGATTACGAGTTCAAGCATTGCGATTTTAGGGGGAGTTGTTGCCATATTTTTTTTGCTGTTTCAGAGGAGAAATATCTTGTTGCACAAGAAAAATGAACTCGTCTCCCATTAACGTGAATAAAAAACCAAAAAACTTATGATAGAAAAATAATAAAAAAATTTTTAGCAGAATTGGAAAGGAAAAGGAAAGACTCATGGAATAATAAACGCGGAGGTACGAAAATCAAACAGACAAAAAAAGAGACCAACGAAACTAAAAGGGAGGAAATGGAATTAACAGAAACAGCAAGTATACCAGAACATATATATACATCAAAACAATAGAGAAACCGAATGAAACTGCAAACCCCAACATACAAATAATGATTGAAGAAGAACAAGAGAAAACAGTAGAGAAACCAAATGAAACTGCAAACCCCAACATACAGATAATAATTTAAGAAGAACAAGAGAAAACAGTAGAGGAACCAGATGAAACTGTAAACTCCGACATACAAATAATAATTGAAGGAGAGCAAGAAGTAAAATAACATTGTAATAATTTCCTTATACCCCATCCTTTTCCTGAGAAAAATATATCACCCTTCTAATCTCGAGTCCACCGCGAGTAATCGGTTTCCCACATTACTAACCATAGATTTAATAAAATTGTTCATATATATAGTGTTAAAAATATATTTAAGATTTCGGCTCCTTTAAACTTAAGTAACTGAGCCTGTAAAAATAAACGAATTTATAAAAAAAAAGAAGTAAAATACGATAAAGAAGCAGAAGAAATACATAAAGAAAGGGAGATGTATAAAACTGAAAAGCAATAGGTCAAGAAACCCGCTAATAAGAGTAGAAGAATAAAATCAATTAGGAGTGCTTCAAGTGGTGACAGCGGTGTGCGGACCGCAATAGTGTTGAATAATAAAAGAAAAAGTTCTGTGAAATGACAACCTAAGTGTAAAATCAAGAAACCCGTTAATAAGAAAAGAAGAAAAAATCAATTAGGAGTGCTTCAAGTGGTGACAGCGGTGGGATGCTGTCCAAGTGGGGACAGCAGTCCACCCATCGTGGTGTTTACAAAGTGTTGATTTCCTTGAAGATAATCTGGGAATCGAAAAGAATCCCTAGTTGAGAAAATGTGCGAGGACAGAGAGACTGTAGTGAAAGAAGAAGAAAATCGAAAAAATATGAATCGTAAAACGTAAAGCAGTACAAAAAGGGACGTTCGAAAATGAACATATCGTAGTGAAACAATGTGGGAAACTATTAGTATAGTTGAGCCAAGTAAAACCATCCGCCTGTAGTAGTGATCCCCAAAGAAGCAAATTCTGGTAATGGATCACTTGTTTCGGATCGATCAAACAATAAGGATATGCTGTCGAGCATATACAGCATAGTGGAAAGCATGTTGAAGAAAAATGATTCCCGCACGGAGTCGATTGGAGAAGCTCATTTGGTTGAGCCATCGTTGTCTGCTGAGAAGTTTGATTCACGATCGATATTTTCGCTGAACTGTGGCCCCGAGATGTCTATCTACATCGGATCGAATGTGGTAAACTATCCGTTGGTCAAAGGAGGAAGACAGGAACAAACGTCAGTTCTCGGAAGAGCAAATGTGAGCCGGACAGACAGTAATCTCGCTGCGATACGGATCTAACAAGGTGACAATCTAGAGGAGCACTAATTTCGGTAATACTAGGCATGGGAGATATATGATAAATTATGATTCCATGCGGTATTTCGGCTTTTTAAAAAAACCAACCGCTCTACTCGGAGTTCTCGATAAAACTAAACTTTATTCTTCTCGATTTGGTTTACATTTTTGATTTGTATACTTAAAGCTATCGTCTCTGATTCGAAGAATATATGCGCTGATCTGAGTCAGCAGAAAATGTGCTCTGGGATTCTGCACGCTGCTCTCGTGATGATTGCCGGGGGTGTTTTGTTTATTTGCTAGCGAATCATAGCTTCGTGGGTCTGGTGATAACTGCTCTCCCTTTGAGTGTTGAACCTCCTGGGTCAACGTTAAACTGCTGGTTTGGCTAAATATGAAGATGCCGGTTGATAGTACTGCGTGTTTACTGCTTCTATGGGATCCGTTGATTCATTCTTTTGGTTGATTTGAACTACTGTGCCTTGGGATCGAAGTTTGATCAGAATGAAAATTATGATGAGGATTATGGACGTAAATGAAAATGAAAATCCTCCTATCCTCCTAACCAACTATGCACGGTTGTCTCTGACTTGAGATGTTCCAAATATTTAAGATGCTGGTGTTGTCGTTGGTGAAGTGAGTGGACGTCAATTTTGTTTTCTACACTTTCTTGCATCACTATCAAACTTGTGGATGGGATGAAGATTCGTTGATTGATTGTTCTGATGATATTGTTAGCATACTTGTACTTTTCAATTGTTATTGAACAGTTTCGATATACGATGATGAAAGAGCCGGTCAGGTTTCTATCGGTAATTCCGCACGTGTTATGTAGAGTGTTATTGATGTCGTTAAGGAGCACCGTCGTCGGGCTCAGTTGGACTGTAGGTGGATGTGTAGAAACGTGTTCATATGTGCATCTGCTTTCTATTCCCTTGACTATTTTAGAAATGCATCTGTCTTCGGAAACATCTTCTAGGTCTGATCTGTAACGTTTACATTGGTTTTTCTGGAGTAAAAGTTCTGTAGATCCTTTGATGTAGTTATTTCCCTTTAGTTGGATGAGTTCTGATTTCTTGAAGATTGCCTCAATTCTAATATCATCATAGTTTTGTGGGTAAAATGTAGGTACGTTGATTACGTAAAGCAGTATCTCGTTGTCTGTTCCAATGGTCACCTTCGCGAGGTTGAGCACTTCTTCGAGGAGTTCTGTGTGTAGGCCTTGTTTACTGAGAGTTTCATCTATTTGTCTGATTTCATCCGTGGATAGTAATTTATTAACTATTTATTAACTATTCCTACTTTGGCAAATGCTATTGATTCTTGAATTGCTGATACTTGATCGTTTAAGATGTCTAGGCTCAAAATTAGATTTATTATCTGGGCTTTTTCTATTGCTAGTGTAGAGCTTTTTGATTCTGCCTTAATTAGTTCATTTATTGCTTCTGTCAAATTATTCAGATTACCGAACATCTCATCGTTTATTAAGATTTGTTTGTTGTTATTGTCTACAGCTGCATTTATTTCATTAGTTATTAATCGTAAATCATCAGCGTCTGGTGAGCCGGACATCCATTTCCATGCTCGTCCTAATGCGTCCCATCGTCTCTGTCTCGTCTTTGGTTTGAGTTGTTCGATACGATCTTTCAGATCGTTCACTTTTTGATCAAATAATCTGTTTAAGTCGGGATAACTAATGTGAATTGTCGAGAGGTGCGTTTCCATTTTTGATATTGATAATTCTATTGCTGTTATGTTAATCGCATGAACATATTTCTGATATCCTTCTATAATTTTTGCTTCTCCTATTTTTACTATCGCCACTGGTAATCGTTTACGTTGTGAATTTCAATGTTTTGGCCCAGAACAAGGGGTAACCTGTAATCAGTTAATATTAATATTTTTTACATTAGATTTATGTAATTTCGAATTTTGTTCGTTTCTAAATGTAACATTTTTATTTTGTTGAACATAGTGTTTTTTAAATTTTGGTTTATGCTTAGCTCTTATTATTTTGTCCTTCACGAACACCTCTTTACGTATTTCGAGTTCGGGTGGTTCAATTCTGTTTTTGTTAAATGTCGTTAATTGAGTTTGCTGTGTTTTTGTCAAATTTGCCAAAATTTCGTCGTATTGTTTTTGTCTTATTTCTTCTAATTTGTCGGGGTCGATCTGTTGGTTTGGGTTCCTCGTTTTACCAAATACAATTTCTTTGGGTGTCATGGATGTAGAGGAGTGAATGGTGTTGTTGTATTTTTCAATGACTGTTTGAATGAGATTTCTAACTGTTGTGTCGGGAGAATGTTGTTTTTGAATTCGGTACAATTCTATGACCGTAGAATGAAACCGTTCTACTGCACCGTTGACTTCTGACTTGTGGATTGGTGTCCGATATACCTGAATGTTTAACTCAGCCATCCAACCACGAATTGAAGACCTCTTTCGTTGTCAACTACAATTGACTCCGGAACTACATGGGATGTGAGTGTGGTCCACATTCCTTTTTCCACATGAGTCGCGTTACGAGATCGTATCGGTACCATGCGTCCATATTTACTGAATTTATCGATGCTTGAAAGAAAATACTGTTCTTGAATTTGGAAAATATCGATGTGTACAATTTGAAATGGATATCTTGGAATCGGGGTTTCTTGAATCGGTATTATGAGTGGATGTCGATCGTATTTGGATATATTGCAAACGTCACAAACTCGAATGAAGTTTCGAATATTTTGCGTGAGCTTTGGAAAGTAAAACTCTCGCAACATTTGTTCTTTGTTTTCATTTATACCGCGATGAGCTCTTTGATGAGTTTCACTTATGATTTTCTCTTGTTCTTCCGGGTTTGAAACGTCTTTTAATATTTTCTGTGTGAACCGAATTTTTAGGACACCTGCTCGACTGAAAAACTGTTTGTAGACCTCTTGAAGTTTTCCTAAGATCTCTTCGGAGGTATATAAACCGTTTAGTTTTGTTGGATCGAAAAAGTCTTTAAGTAGTGTTGCTAAAATTTGGTCAGTCAGGCTAGTTCTTCTTATGACGGTACGACGTATTCCTGGAAAAGGGTGTATTACTATTGTGTCTGGATGACTATTAACTTTTTCAATGATAACTTGATTACGGAAGGCATTAAGTGGAGCTTCTGTAGATAAAATATAATTTGTATCATCGTCATCTGCTGAGTGTTGGGTAGGGGATAACGAATGAACTTGGATGCGACTCAAGGCATCCGCAACAACGTTGCTTCTACCAGGTTTATACACGATTTCATAATCGTGTTCCTCCAGGTAAGATTTCCAATTTTTTAATTCTGCATTAACGTTTCGTGGAGACAAAGAAAACGTTAGCGGTTGATGGTCGGTGACGATTTTAAATTTCTGTCCATAAATGTAATTTCTGAAAACTTTAAGTGCCCAATAGATGGCTAGCATCTCTTTCTCGGTAGCTGAGTAAATTTCCTCAGCTTTGTTCAAAGTTCGGGATGCAAAGTGGATTGGCTTATCTTTGCCAATTTCACCTTGACTCAACACAGCGCCAACAGCGAAGTTTGATGCGTCTGTTGTAATAAGGAATGGTTTAGTAAAATCAGGATAAATGAGCACGTCATTACTTGTAAGAATCATTTTCATTTGTTCAAAACACTTAATTTCATCTTGATTAAGGCTTATTTGTTTTTTAGAATCAGGGTTTCTCTCCCCTCTCAAAAGATTTGTTAGTGGTTTCGCTATCTTAGCGAAATCTTTAACGAATCGCCTGTAGTACCCAACAAGACCTAAAAATCCTCTCAACTGTTTTAAATTTTTCGGTTCGGGAAAATTTTTGATTACCTCTATCTTCTTTTCGTTGGGTTTAATGCCTTTGTCTGAAATAATATACCCTAGAAATTCAATCGAAGTGTGGAGAAATTCCGATTTATCTAATTGAACTTTCAGGTTTGCATTTTCCAAAGTTTGCAACACAATTTTCAAATTTTCATTATGCTCGTTATTATCTTTTCCGAATACAACTACGTCATCGATATAAACGTAGCAGCGCTTGCCAATGTGCTCACGTAACACATCGTTCATCGCTCTCTGAAAAATAGCGGGAGCGTTTTTGAGGCCAAATGGCATACGAATGAACTCGTATTTTCCATAATTGAAGGAAAAAGCGGTTTTCTCTACATCTTTAGGATTCATCCTTATTTGATGAAATCCTGATGCCAAATCAAGAGTTGAAAAGTATTTGTTTCCTCCTAGTTGGTCTAAAATATTTGAAATCTCAGGCATTGGATACCTGTCAGATATCGTTTTCTGATTCAGCTTCCTGTAATCAATAACGAGTCGAAATTTTTTTTTCTCCAGAGGCATTCATTTTTTTAGGAACGATCCAAACTGGGGAATTCCAGGGTGATCTAGAAGGTCTTATAATTCCTGATTCGATAAGTTTTTTCATTTGCTTGTTCACCTCATCTTTATAGGCCATGGGATAGGGGTATGTTTTTTGATAAATTGGTAAATCGTCAGTAGTGCGAATGTCACATTTCACTTTTGTGGCACATGAAAGGGTGCTTTTAGGGTTATGGAAAATTTCATTATATTTTTTCAGAATGGGTATTAGCTTTGAAGTTTCTTGTTCAGTAAGGTGATTGAGTCTGACTTTTTCTGTAACAGTTACGGAGTTTATTTTCCTGGGTGTAGGAGTAGGAGTATAAAAATGGATAGGAATGTTTAATGTATGGTTTCTACCGAATACTTGCAGAATTTCTTGATTTGAGATAAGGTTGAAATCTTGTTGAAGATTAAACCTGTACCTATAATTCCATAAAAAAATGTATGGAAGTCAAAAATTGAAAATTCGTAAGTGTCTTCGATCACTGGTGAAAAAATTGCAAGATGGGTAACTTCAGAAATAACATTTTTTCCTGTAACCCCTTTGACAGGTTGTTGAGGAATTTTGAAAATTTTCTTGCCAGAATTGAGTGCCCATTTTTTCGAAATTATATTTATATTTGCTCCGCAATCGATTAATAGTTTCATGTAACCTTTTGTAGTGGGAACTTTAATAAACGGAAGCGGGGAAATGTTCTTTAATCGAACCATTTCGCTACCCAATCTGTGTTCTCTAAAAAATTGGTTTCAGTTTCTTTTGACTCAATTGGTTCTTCAGAAGTTTCATCATCAATTAAATTTAAGTTTTCTAATGGTTCTGAATAATTTTCTTCGTTGAAAAATTCATTGTTTGTTTGAATTTGCTCATCATACCACTTCTCGTATTCAGAAGGGTCTAACTTTTCTTCTAATGTGTGTGCTAATCTTTTAGCATGGGGATCGTGTGCTCTCATGGAATTGCTTGGCCCTCTACGTTGAGCTACTGGCCGATTGCCATAATTCACATGTTGAGTACGAATGGTGCATTTCAACCATTAAATGTCTTCAGTATATGGTGAGAAAGTTAGGGCTTTGTATATTTACGATGATTTCAACACGCGATTGGACCAAAATCGTTGATAATCTTCGAAAATTTTGAGTTTGATAATGCATACAGGTTATGAATACTGTGGATAATGGTGATAAAATCGATATCACATTAAGTTGGATTATATCAAATAAATGATTACCGAGCCAACGGTAGTCCTACGTTTACCTTGCGGTTATATCACAGATATAACCCACTTCTGGTTTTTAATAGTATTTCGATTAGCTTCAAATTAAACAACATTCAACTGCGCTAAATCATTTCAGAAATGTTCAGAAAAACTCTTTTCGATAGACACTCGTTTCTCAGATTTTTTTTTGCAGACGAATGATTCTATTGCCAAATAAGTATCTTCAGATGTTATTTCATGTGTTGTTTGATTATAGGTTATTGATTCAGCTGTAATTTTATGATCACAAATTTTTTTTGCCTTTCCTGCAGTTTTACTATTATACAGTCTTTTGGAGTCACCGAAGAAATGTTTCTAATTTCAGTAGGACTATTTAGGGTGCAATCCTAATGTTGTCTCGAATGTTCTAGAAAAGTTATTTTGAAGGAGTAGTATTTTAGGCCTAATATCATTCATCATAGTGGGATTATTACACACACGATTAAAGGAATTTCATAATAGATTCCCGATTTGGTAGGAAGGGGTGTAATCAATACTGCATAGATGAAATTTGGAACAAACTGTAGCTGGACAAAGCACAGTTGAGCAGCTTTCGAACTTTTGGCTACTTCATTTTATGAATACATGATTTGCGGAGACGAATGAATCGAAAGATTTCTAGTTTCCATTAACAAAAACAGAACATGTTTTTTCTTGCATTGTTTTTTTATCATTAGAAAAACACCAAGGGCCTGATCACGAACGTCACTTCACAGTGAAAACGAAATGAATTGTATGCAATTTGTATGCATTTTATTCCGTTTTCACTGTGAAGTGACGTTCGTAATCAGACCCCAAATATAAAATAAGACTAATTGAAAATTGAATATAGGCACAATACAATTATTTCGTTCTTTTCCAATTAAAATATATGGTAAAATATCCACGTGAACAACAGGGAAGGAGTATAGTTAATGTCCACGCGTGTCCACGGAGGGGGAGGCGGGCGTCTAAAATCGTGCTTTTTCTGTCCACGTGGTATGTGGACAGCCCACAAATTAATCGAATAATCGATTAATCGGCACACTAAGAGAAATAATTGGTTAGACTGATTTTACTAATTTGCCAGATTTTTTGTTGCCGTTATAATCAAATTTATTTGTAATTATTTTAGTTACTAGTGGTGTTGCGGTTGCAATTTGGTTTGCCAACGTGTTTGTAACATCTTCTCATCAGATGTAAGAATGTAAACAAGTTATGCAACGTGCAACAAACTCCACCCGAAAATTAATTAATAATGAAACTGAAATATATGAATTAAAGTTAACTTTTCCGTAATAAACAGATTCTTTGCAATTGATGAAAAAATCCTTTTCGTCATGTTTTTTCTAGTGCAGATTTTTTCATTGATAAAAGAGGTATTGTTATCGATATAAATATTAAAAACACAAAAGCTGCTATTCTGTATACTATCCTATCTGTATATTATTTATATTTATGATATATATATATATATATATATATATATATATATATATATATATATATATATATATATATACATCACACAGTTCCGCACGAATGTGCGAAAACGTCTTTAAAAAGTGCTATTTCTCCAGCTTTGTCATTTCAATGCAAGCGATTGCTTTCAGTCACAATTGAATCGTGAATCACCCACAAGTTGTCAGAATAGGTGTTCTGGCTCTACTGATCTTTATTATTCTGTTCTATTCGTTATTATTCTGCAGCTTTTCTGTAGAATTCGCATGTGAAATAAAATTGTTATTGTAACTATTAAGACCAGTTGGTCCAGTTGCTGGGCCAGTTGGAGAGAAAAGCTCTGGTTTTTACAATTGAAGTGTCATTTTCTCTTATTCTATATCTAGTTATTGCTATTGATAATAGAAGGTCATACATTCCACCAAGATGAAGAAATCATCGATGTATTATAATCAGTGGTTGGTATAGAAAAACCATGCCAAAAGACTTAACACAATTTCGAAACTTCAGTCGTAATGTCCAGCTGCAATATGCTTTTTTATTATTTATTATGAAATAAAAAACGAATCATCTTCCGACACCAAAGCTGTCAGAATCATCCATTCCGTCTTACATGCAACGAAAATTACGTAAGTCGACATTCTAAAATATTGCTCCGTTACAACATGAGTAGAGCAGAATGAGTAGGATTGGGTGAAAAACATTCACAAAAATGAAATCAATTTCGTATGAATTACAGCCAGTTTCTAATTCGTGGATCATATTCAGTTCTCAATCATTTTAAATAACCTATTTGATATGGTTTCGTCCAAGCTGCGGCAAGTTGTAATTTGTATCTCGCTCTTCAAAGGTTTTGATCTTGTAAACGAGCTGACCAGCTCTGATTCTGAATCCCTATTCATTAGATCATGCCATGTCCGTCCGGCTTTTATGAACTGATGCGTTACCCTATCGGATTACCAAATTATCACGGTGGTTTTGATGCAAAAACAGCAGTAAATGGTCCGGAAGTACTTCGCTGTACTCCTGACTATTCATTCGTGTTGATTAACGGACTATCTGAATCAGGTATCTTTGAAAAAAATTCGCTCTAATCATCAAACTTCCGCCTCCAAAGTTACGAGTTAAGAGCTACGTTACTCGTTCCTTAGTCCTTCCGGTATGAAGCAATTCTATCCAGGTTAAATTTCTTCCTGCTAGAAGATCACCTGAAATATTGAACCCGATGGGATAAGCTACTCTCCGACCCGCAATTTTGGAAATAGAATTTTGATGATTAGGAGGAAATTTTCCCAAAGAGGCCTTTGTAAAAAGAATGTCCAGGATCAAATTATCGTACCGAATTAAACAAATTAAACAACATATTTTATTCGAAAGATCAAGGCGAGCACAAAGAATTCCGGAGAAAGCTAAGATTTCTGCTCATTTCTTTTTCATTTTCTTATCTGAGTTAACCTGTTGTATCAAAATGGTATTCTCTCAATCAAATGATCAAAAAAAAATTAAAAAAACTACAGTTTCTTACTTACTGCCCAGCGAATTTCATATTTTTTTTAAAAACCTTCAATTTTTTATTACTATTTAAAAGATAATTCTGAACTGAAAATTGATGAAACGATGTTAGGAATGACAAAGCATCAGCTACTACATTACAAATTCAATATAATCAAAACACCTCTAAACCAATTAAAATTGCAGAATCCGTACCGGCGTTTTTTCTTTGAATTTGGATCGATTTAACGACGTAAATTATTCGTTCGCTTCGATTGCAAATCGATTTTTGCAGAAAGTATTCGATTGATAGAACGATTAGCGGACATCACTAATCGCACCCAGCAGCCAGATGAGCGCAAAGATCGAAACGCTTCGGCCCGGCAGGAGGCCAAACAATTATTCCTTGTTTGGTGCCCGAAGCCGTCGCGAGGGATTACGCTCGGGGAAGCCAATAATTTAATCGACAATTCTATTGTTCAGTCACATTTAGTGATAGATTAGCACAAAATGTCCTCCGCGAGGCGGCATAAGCGGCGAAAGAAGCAAACAAACAACACCAAACGCCATGTTTCCACCTTCTATCGCTTATTTTGTGAGCGATTTGTAGCGACGGTAAATTATATGTACTCCCGATTGCTTAGTTTTACACGGTTCGCCCGACGGTGAATATGGGGTGGGGCTGAAGGTGCAATCTCGCGTAACTTACGCGCAACGGTGGAAAAGCTATCGCGCCACCGAAGAAAACAGTAGCCGGCTCCAAGCGCGGCACGTTACTTCAACAACAAATTCCTTATGCAAATATGTGCATCAAAGCGCGGCGTAAAGATGGTGAAAAAGCAAAACGATTTGATCGTAAAATAGTCGAAAGAGGTAATTAGCGGTATTTCCTGTGCCTCTTGTAGAGTGAGCGAGGCTAGCTTTCGATCACGATCGGAGAGTTTGTGTGGTTCCGTGCGCTGCCGACGAATCGAAGCGAAAGGATGGCAGCCTACATGCGCCGCGCAAACCATCATACCCAATAAAAATGGGAAGGGGATGAGTTGGAAAGTTTGACAGTCCAATTGTGTGGCAACCTATCGAAAGGCCGCCACAAAGTGAGGAGCATTACCGCGGTTGCAGCTGAGCTGAGGCTCAATTTTGGGATGAGCAATCGGCGGAGAAATTTGTCAATCTTCACCGCCGTTCGAAGCTAGGGCCCGGTTTCGAAGAACACAAAGCCCTCTCGTGACTCGTAAAATTGTTACTCAAGGGTGCACACCGTCTTCGAATGGGGAGGACGCGTCTCGCACGACTGTGTTCGATAAAAAAGGCAATAAAATTAGGAAATTAATGAAAGCCTAAACGGGGCGGTTACATCGCTGCTGACTGATGGCCTGCTTCATATAAATGATGATCACAGTGCAACTCTCGGTAGTACGGTTTATTTGGGGCTACACAAAAAAAAAATTACAGGTGATTGTTTCTGTAAAAAATACGTCAGGTGGCGCCCCTTGCTTATGTCATATACGTCTTTCAGAGGAACTGTCAAATGACTGTCAAAAATATTTTATTCGGTCGTACTTTCCACGATGAAATATTTACGGAAAACAGTGTCAACAAACCAAATTTTGGGGACTTGGTAGCCGAATAGTTGCTGGTACCTCTAAGCAATCGATTCGTGTTGAAAATCTCAGCATTTCTTCATCCACACCAAATATGCTTTTCATGATAGTGTTCGATTACTTAGCGTTCTCTAACTATTCTCTGTTCACATCACCGCTATGAACATTGAGAAGAAATATTTTTTTATTATGATATAATTACTTAAATTTCTGCTTTTTCTAGATGATAATGAAAAGAATCAGATTAGTAAAGAAAACAAAATAATATTGATAAGACTAAATATAAATTGATAGACTTTTACATTTCGTACGAAAACTAGCATAGACTCGTATCAAACTCAGAGCACCTGAGCCGAACATTTCATGAAATGTCTTCCCAACATACCAGTTTTTTCTTCGACAACCACTAAACCAACGGAGACGTTTTGAATATTATCGGAAGATATATGGTGCTTACGTCAAGCCATGCGAACAAATTTTCATTGAAGCGATAGGTTGTCCGCCTAAATTGACGCAAGCATTTTCCAAATGGAACCAATATGGTTCATCTCACAAGATCTCCAAGGCCTTCTTTCTACCGGTGATATTCATGACCTGGACAGATTATTTAATTGGAAATGGGCATGGTTGTGCTTTTAGACCGAAATCAACAAACATGCGTTTTCCCAATACTAATGGCGTTGGAGATTACGTCACCTTTGCAAACATGGATGGTACATAACAACCCTTTACATCCATGCCTGATACAGTGTTGAATAAAGTATGAGATTAGTATAGATAAATAATAGGCTGACCAACCGTACCGTTTTTTCGACCATTTTTGATTGTCCGGTTTTTTTTATCAATTTCTTCCGTATTTTGAATATAGAGAAAAAATATTGCTACTATTTGCTATTATTCTCAATAAATTGTTTTTGAATGAACATCTACAACATCCAATCGAGTATTTTGCAATCAGTATTTAAAGCCTTGCTGTGTGTATGGGTATTTATAAATATTTTCATATCTACACAGTTCGTGTAGATATGTTATTTGTGATTTCGTCGGTGAACATTATGTTAAATTGCTTTAGAATAGAATTTTTTAGTATTTCTGACCTATGGCGCTTCATTTTCCCATCATAAATGTTCCGGTGCATAATTCGATTTATTTGACGACACATACTTCAAACTATGATCGCTTTTCACCAAGCCTTACAAGACCTTGTTGACGACGTATCCGCTATTGAAGTTGCGGGTAATGATTTGATTTTGTTTTAATTCTTCAACATAAACTAGTGAGGTGCAAAGTATTCAGATTCAAGAGAGCTAAGTTTCTTAAAACTGTGGATTTTTTTAACGATACTGCGATAGAGTACATTGATAAATGGAATGCTAGTCTAAAGCTAATTCAGGATCCGGAATCACAAAACCAGTTGTGTTTTTATATCAAAATGCAGATAATTTATTGTTCTTTTAAAAACAAATGTAAAATCCATCAATGTTTGAACTCTCTGTTAATCAACCTCAATGCCCATTTTATTCCACGATTTCTTAATGTCTGCAGCATCCCGAGTCATTTTGGCTTTTCGATTTCCGCTCGAAATAACTTCCGCTCCCGCGTAATAATTTTCGATTGAATGGAATTGGGGCGATTGGGAGGATTGTAATCGATGCCATTTTCACGGTGGCACTGAAGCATCTCTCGACTGTAGTGGTAGCTTACCAAAACTTCTCCGAACCTTTGTGGGCTCTAATAAACGGAAGGAGACGTTCCTACAGGCACTCTTTTCCCTATAAATTTTCGACATCTCTTCTGGCAGTGGCCTTAAAGATTTTCGGGCCTGGAAGTTGTCTAAAACCCATCATCTTCACCCACATTTTGTCATCCATCAATAATGCATGCTATTCGTACTTCGTTAAAACCTTGTTGTACAACTTTCGAGTGCGTATTTTGGCCACCAGATTTTACTTCAGCGTCCTGTTCGGTTGCTTTCTGGCACGAAAGTTACGATAACCTTCTCGCATACGGATTCTCTGCATGGCACTTAAGTTAGAGTTCTGTTTTTTTTGGTTTCGCGATTCTACCGCCGGATTTTTAGTGTGAGTGTTGAAAATTGAATTTCTTATATCGGCTTCCATTCTGCACAACTTTTTCAAAACAAAACGAATCAACGTGAAATATTTACCTTTGAAAAATACAGATTGTTCAAACCAAGGCGCCTCTATATGTACCAGGTGAAACAATCATATGAAATGCACTTTCAGCCATATTGGAATTGCTGTCGGTATTGTTTATAAACAGCATCAGAACGCTGCCGGCGGCTCTCTACAAACTGCTACGACGCTTATTCGAACGATGCTTACTATGTTCGGCTTTTGCGAATTTATGTGAAATAGAAGGGATGATTTTGTAGTATTTCATTCTCATTTCCACACTCTTGCATGTAAAAAGGCAAAAATAGCGTATTCTAGCAATAACAAAACAAACAACCCCCGCTCCACTCCACCGTAATCCCCGTCTTATTGAAGTGATGATGTTGCTTCACCTGTTATACATTGATATAAGCGACTTGGTTCAAACCATGCTGTCAAATGATTTCAGATATGCCTACTACGACCGCTGTTATAACAACAGTGATTCGTATATATTCAAAGTAGCATTACTATAAAACTTACCGTTTAGATAGATTAAAACATTTAGTTTTGAGTGATGAACATTTAGTTTTGAGTGAAGATGAAACAAAAAATTCGTGCCAGTTACGATCCGTTGGGTGCAAATATTTTCAGAAATAGAGAACAAATTTCATGAGTTTAAGGAATTTGTGGATCATATGATCATGTTTTGTGTCTGCCAGGTAGTCGCCGTAGATCGCCGGTTGAAAGGATGTTTTACCATAGGACTACGTCTTTGATTTCTATATAAGGTTGTCACGATTCGAAAAATGTAACAAAAAATTAAGAGATTTATAATGCATATTACGCAGAATCGTTCTCCGTTATATGGTCATAATATGTACCATGAGACGGCAAATTTTCCAGATTTTTTTTCACCTGTGATATCTACAGTGCAAATAGTAAAACAAGTAGGTTATTTAACGAATAAAAGGGGTATGTTTTGCAAGCGAATGCAAAGGTAAATCATATATTAAGCATTATTTCTTTCAGCTTGGTTCCCGTGAATGTTGTACGCAACACAAAATTGTGTGCAATAATTAATTCTATAAAAAAAAGACATTCAGTGAATGTATAGGAATAAACCCTAGTTTATAGGGTGCGAGTAAGCATACGAGTCGGTCTAGTCAGTTACTGCAGTGCAGCTACTCACACCGTGTGAAGACATCATGCCAGTTAGTGTCATAAGTAATCCGGCGTGCGAGCTACTTCAAAGTTTTTTGATTTTACTCGTACTCGCATCCCGTCAAAAATGTCAAAAAACTGCATTTAGCGTTCGGATCAGGGATGCCGAATGTAAAGAAATGTCTCCATTTTGAAGATATTCAAAAATATGCGAAGATATGGAGAGAGTTGAAAATTATTGAAAAATAAATGGAACCCTCTTAGTTTCTAAACAAAATCGGTGTTATTTTGTTCTGCACGTTAGCGTGGCAGGCTTTCTTTTTGAGATATTTTTCTTGAAAATCTATAATATAAAATCATTATCAGGCACAATTTTCATTAAAAATTCACTCATCACTTGCAAAAATAGGAATTGTTCTAAGAAACAGAATACATATTCGATTTGAAAAAGTGCATTTTCATTCATTATTTTATTTTTTGACGCATTTGTTCCAGCTGTAAATCTATTATCATTTTCATTTCCCGAATTGGTACACTAATACTTATGACAGACATACAGTTGTACTTCGAAAATTGTATGTCTGTCACCATGTACAGCGCTAGAACCATGCAAGCAACTCGGTACAATCGCTGTACCTGTACCGACCTGTTTTACCGCTGTACATGGCTACAGTTGTACTGTGCGCACCGCCATAGACGGTTAGTGGTGGGTAGCATGAACAAGCAGAATCAAATCACTTGGTAAACGTTCTTTTCATTGACTTTCTTTTAATTTAATAACTCAGATTGGAAACTTTTTTGTTGTGTTTGATAGTTTAGACACTAAATAAAAACCTTTTTCATTGAAATATGTGGTGGAAATTGGAAAAATATCTGATTGTCAGTTTGACATACGGTACAATGTACAACCAAAGTATGTCTGTCATGGTACGATGGTACCTGTACAACGCTGTACACGTACAACGCAAGTACAGCTGTATGTCTGTCCCTGGTATAAGCTGCTGTAAAGGCGGAATAAAAAAATTAAAATCTTTTAGACTGCCATTTATAGCATCACTTATTTCCGGAATTATCTTAGCTGCGGAAAATATCGGCAATAATTTGAACGATATTCCTAAAGAAAGGCTCAACAATGTCATTTCTAATTTCACTCTCTTACTGTACTCTAGGGTATCGTCATAATAGAGTTCCTTCAATATTGTATTTGTTTCTCCTTTTCTTTTCATCCAATTCCTAGTCCAAATCCTTTTGCCTTTCTGCTTTTTTTGAATAGTACCTTCAGTTCGAAGTAATTCAGCAAAAAGTATTTTTGTAACCGCTTTTGTCACGGTACGAACTACGGTCATTCGTGTTTTTCTCGACAACGTTGTATACGGTATGAACAACGGCCAGCGTGAAATTCGCAATCAAATTGTGTAATAATAAATGCAACTGAAAAGCTGAGACTGCCAATAGAGAAGTCGATTACGGATCAATTATCTGTCAACTTCGGACCTGATTGCTGGTTCTCATTTTTTTATGACATTTGAAAAATCATCTGGCATCCCTGGTAAACCAGTGCTGTTGTCCATAGTTCCTCGCCAGCAACTCACCCTGTGTGAGAACGGATAAGGCGAGCAACCGCAATTATTGCAATTATTGACGAAAACTGCCGAGAAAACACTCGCAGAAGCGTTGCAAAAAGCTGCAACTGGACAGGTGACGCCAAAGATTCCTCAAAACCGTTCGGAAAAAAGAAAAAAAGATTCACCAGCAGAAGAAGAAATGCTCAAAAAACGCAAGGACGACCACGACAACGACGACCAAGGCGATAGTGCTGCCCAGGGCCAAAGTACATAGAATAGAAGGTAAGGAATATTTCCTGTATATACACACGGAGAACGCATGTATTACACACACAACGAAGTTAGTAATAAAAAATCCTCAATTTGTTCGAAGTTCTGAAGTTTTTTCAATATTTCTCGATTTTCAAAGTTCTAAACATCATAAAAAGTGGCAAAATCGCCGGTCGAGTCGACGGTAAACATGATAGTGTACTTGTTTTTCACTGCAAGTAACGTTTTATGTGAATTTCTATCGATTTCATACTGAATAGTTTTTGTTTACTTCAGCAAAATGTTGAAATACCACGTCCCGCGATGCCGGAACAGAATAATTTCGAATGAGATAAACTAATCGGAGATGTTTTCAGTTATCCCATGCATTCGCTCCTTGGATCGGGAACGAGAACGACACTGCTTCGATATAACCTCTCCACACATTTGTTTATCGGTTTTGCATTATTTCTATAGTACAGATGCGATAATTTTACTGTTTTCAATTTTAAAATAATTATGTATACCACTATTCCATTATTTCGAAACATATTTTGAGACAGTTCTTGTGTTATAATTTAAAAAATTGAAAAATGTTTGAATTTATATGGATTCGATCTATGGTTAATAACTATTTTTTGCTTTTTTTCTTTGCCTACCACTACTTGAACAAAGCAGGGAGTAGACTACCTTCCTATTCTACGTACTTTGGCCCAGGGCGACAGCGAAGAGCTGGGTGACAGCGACGACCAGAGCGGCACCGATAGCAAAAGAAACGACTGGAGCACGGTCACGAGAAGAAACAAGAAAAAATTAGTGAACGAGCAAAAAGAGAGAGAGAGAGAAAAAAGAAAACGGTGAAAAAAAAGAAGAAAGAGGATGAAAAGAAACAGGAGCCAAAGGACAAGAAGCCTAATCCTCGGTGGGCGAGAGGCAAAGGTGATGCACTCATCGTCGAAGCCAAGGGCGACGTATCATATGCTGACCTCTTCAAAAAAATGCGAGAGAACCCCGGCCTCAAGAAACTGGAGGAGAGCGTGGTGAAGTCTAGGCGCACCCAGAATGGCGAAATGCTGTTCGAGCTGAAGAGGGACCCAGAAATCAGGAGCTCTGCATTTAAGGATCTTGTCGAAAGGGCTCTCGGTGACGGAGCGAACGTAAGGGCCTTATCCTCCGAGTCATCGATTGAATGCAGGAACCTCAGTCTGTTCACTACCGAGATGGACCTGCGTCAGAAGTTGAAGGAGGAAAACATCGTGGGCAAAGTTCCGATGAAAATCCGATTAAGAAATGCGTATTGCGGGACGCAGACCGCAACGATTCGTCTCCCAACGGACGCAGAGAACAAGTTGCTGAAGCTAGAGAGTATAAACGTCTGCTGGGCTGTGGGTCGTTTTAGAATCGTTCCGCCTGTTCCAAAGCAACTGGAGCGATGTTTCAAGTGTTTAAACTTCGGCCATCTGGCGAAAGGCTGCTTGGGGCCAGATAGATCCAAACTGTGCAGGAAATGCGGAATAGAGGGACACTTTGCCAGCGACTGCAAAGGAAAGCCAAGGTGTATGCTCTGCGAGGACAGTAATGACCATACGACGGGAGGCTTTAATTGCCCTGTGTACAAACAGGCGAGGACAAGCGAACAGTGATGGAGATAATCCAAATAAATCTCAACCATTGTGACACCGCACAGCAACTGTTGTGGCAGTCAACGACAGAAACAAAATGTGATGTCGCAATTATCGCGGAGCCGTATCGCACTCCCCCCGGTAACGGTAATTGGGTGACGGATAAAGTGGGAATGGCCGCCATCCAGGTCATGGGCATTCAGGAGGTAGTCTCGAGGGCTCGCGAGGGTTTCGTGATCACAAAGATCAACGGAATTTTCATCTGCAGCTGCTACGCACCTCCCAGATGGACGATGGACCAGTTCCACTATATGCTGGATGTCCTCACCGAGGAGCTCGCCGAACGAAAACCAGTCGTTATAGGAGGGGATTTCAATGCTTGGGCAGTAGATTGGGGAAGCAGATGCACCAACGCGAGAGGGACTTGCTTACTAGAAGCTCTGGCCAAGCTGGATGTTACCCTGTGCAACGAGGGTACCACTAGTACCTTCCGTCGAGATGGCCGAGAGTCCATCATCGACTTGACTTTCTGCAGTCCGTCGTTAATGACAAAAATGAGAAGGAGGGTATGCGAAGGATACACCCACAGTGATCATCAAGCCATTCGTTATACCATTGGCCAACGACACTCCGTGGCAGTACGGATAACTAGGACATGCCCGCGCAGGTGGAAGACAAAAATCTTTGACAAGGATCTTTTCATCGAAGCACTACGCGTGGAGAGTGGCGTCTTGAACATGAACGCGGATGAACTGACGGAAACGCTAGCCAAAGCATGCGATATAACAATGCCAAGAAGAAGGGAACCCAGGTATAAGCGACCTCCAGCCTACTGGTGGAGTGAGACACTTGGCGTGCTTCGGGCCAACTGCCTCAGCGCCAGAAGACGCTTCCAACGGTCAAGCATAGACA
Organism: Toxorhynchites rutilus septentrionalis; assembly: GCF_029784135.1. Taxonomy (NCBI): domain Eukaryota; kingdom Metazoa; phylum Arthropoda; class Insecta; order Diptera; family Culicidae; genus Toxorhynchites; species Toxorhynchites rutilus. Next base: position 10,670,879 of record NC_073744.1, on the reverse strand, counting down.
CCAGAGAAGAGCGGAGAGTGGAATTTAGAGAGGCTAGATCCACTCTTAAACGGGCGATTAAGCGGAGCAAATCTAATTGCTTCAGGAAGTTATGTCGGGACGTGGACGTCAATCCATGGGGCAATGCTTACCGAGTGGTGATGGCGAAGCTCAGGGGCCCAACGACACCTTCCGAAATGTGTCCCGAAAAATTAAAAACTATCGTGGAAGGGTTATTTCCGCAGCACGACCCAACGACCTGGCCACCACGCCATATGGAGAGGATGAGGATAGCATCGAACGCAGAGAGGTGACGAACGACGAGCTAGTTGCAGCTATGAAACGCCTCAAAACGAAGAAAGCGCCTGGCCCAGATGGAATACCCAACGTAGCTTTAAAAGCGGCAGTCCTAGCATTCCCTGATATGTTCAGGACAGCAATGCAGAAGTGTCTAGACGAATGCTACTTTCCGGATCGATGGAAGGTACAAAAGCTAGTACTACTGCCCAAACCAGGAAAGACGCCGGGTGATCCAGCATCGTATAGACCCATATGCCTGGTGGACACTCTGGGGAAACTTTTGGAGAGAATCATCCTCAATAGGCTGACGGAATGCACGGAGGGAGTTCGTGGACTGTCCGATAGTCAATTCGGATTTCGGAAAGGGAGATCCACGGTAGATGCCATTCGCATACTGGTCGAAAGAGCAAACAGAGCATCCAAACCGAAGCTCAGAGGAAATCGATACTGCGCAGTGATAACGATCGACGTTAAGAACGCGTTCAATAGTGCCAGCTGGAAGGCCATCGCGACTGCGCTCCACACGATGAGAGTTCCTGACTACCTGTGTAGAATACTTAGGAGCTACTTCGAGAACCGTGTGCTGGTGTACGAGACAAACACGGGCCAGGCGCAAACTAAAACTACGGCTGGAGTTCCGCAGGGCTCTATCCTGGGTCCATCGCTCTGGAACAGTATGTACGATGGCGTACTAAAACTGAATCTGCCCAGAGGTGTGGAGATCATTGGCTTCGCGGATGACATTGTTATTCTCGTGACCGGAGAATCCTTGGAACGGGTCGAAATGCTCGCGACCGAGTCGATAGACATGATCGGAAGGTGGATGCAAAGTGTGAAACTGCAGATAGCTCACCACAAGACGGAAATGTTGATTGTCAGCAACCGCAGGGCGGTGCAACGTGCAGAAATCACCATCGGAGAGCACTTGATAACCTCGGAGCGAGATTTAAAATACCTGGGGGTGCAGATCGATGATCGACTGAACTTCAACAGTCACGTCGACTACGCTTGGAAAAAAGCAACGAAGACAATCAATGCACTGACACGAATCATGCCCAACAACTTTGGCCCAAGCAGCAGCAAGAGGCACCTTTTGGCTAGTGTCTCCTGATCGACATTACGATACGGAGGTCCAGCCTGGATCGCAGCGTTAGAAACTCAGCGGAACACGAGGAGGCTGAATAGTACGTACCGGCTCATGGCGATGCGAGTCGCGAGTGCGTACAGAACCATATCAACAGAAGCGGTCTGCGTCATAGCCAGGTTGGTACCTATCAACATCATCTTGGCGGAAGACAGCGAGTGCTATATGAGGAGGGGAACCAGAGGAATCCGGAAGCTAATGAGGGCAGAGTCGATGGCTAGGTGGCAGCAAGAGTGGAGTGCGGCTCAAAACGGCAGATGGACGCACAGGCTCATACCGACACTAATGGGCTGGGTGAACAGGAAACATGGAGAGGTAAATTTTCATCTAACGCAGTTTTTGTTTGGGCATGGCAGCTTCAGGCAGTATCTGCACCGGTTTGGACATGCAAGATCACCTCTTTGTCCGGAGTGTGGAGATGTGGAGGAAACACCGGAACACGTCGTATTTGTATGTCCAAGATTCACCACAAGGCGCGAGGGGCTGCCTACCCTTCATGCTGGGAACATCGCAGAAGAAATGTGTCGTGACGAGGGCACCTGGAACGCAGTGAACAGTGCAATTGTCCACATCATGTCCGAGCTACAGCGGAAGTGGAGGACCGACCAGCGTGCGGATAACGCCTGACTATAAAAGATGAACCACAGTGAGATCTGAAGCACCGGAGTACCCCACGAGAGCGACCGTGACGGAGTGCGCGTTATGTTGGAGGGCACTACCAAATCGGCGCTCCGCTGGGAAGAGAAATCCTGCGAGGGTGACTGTGACGGGGCGCGCGTTACGTTGGAGGGCGCTTCCTAATCGGTTCACGTCTCGACAGGTAAGAAATCCGCGAGGGTGGCTGTGACGGGTTGCACGTCAAGTTGGAGGGCAATTCCTAATCGGTACACGTCTCGACGGGTAAGCGGAATCCGGCAAGAAGGATTGACAAATTGCTGGCAATGCCTCATGGTGGATTGTAAAGAAGAATACTGCGAGGACTTCGACGAAGCGAGTGCCTAGGAAGGCGTCACCAAATCGGTGTGTACCTCACGAGAGTTGCTGTGACGGAGTGCGCGTTATGTTGGAGGGCACTACCTAATCGGCGCTCCGTTGGGAAGAGAAATCCTGCGAGGGTGACTGTGACGGGGCGCGCGTTAAGTTGGAGGGCGCTTCCTAATCGGTGCACGTCTCGACGGGTAAATGGATGCCTGCAAAATGGTCATAAGCGTAGTGGAGAGCAACGAATGGTGAATAAGAATATAGAGAAAAAGGGAAGGATCAACGCTAGTTTGCGTTGAAAACTCGTGAAGTGCATGAGCACTGCCGCCCCCTGAAGTAGTCGCCTAGATGTGGTCCCGGGGGAAATGAGGCTACGAGTAGAGGGCTTGGTTTTTGTGGGTGCGATCCCCACTCGACGTTTGGGTTATCCCATCCCAGATAAGGCTGGAAGAGCGTTCCTCACCTCTATAAAAAAAAAAAAGCAACCGATTGTCAAGCGAGTTCACCGGCTCTGTAGCTGCCCACTGTCAAGTCAGCTACTAGCAACGCATACATGGACCTTAAGGTTGTTTTTATGCACGATTAAAATAAATGCATGGAATTCAAATTCATTCACATTATTTTTTATCAATAGATAGAATTAAACATAGAATTAAAATAAAATCCAAATTTTGTTTGGTAATAGAAAAACTGAATGTTGAAACACAATCAAAATCGATATCTTTCTGCATAAATCTCTGAGTGATGTAAATGGAACATTTGTGGCAGATTAACGAAACCATTCTTGGTAATTGAACCAATCTGTAGATAAATATAAATATTGTAGCATACATATGATGTAAATATCTGGAATAACCACAAGTTATCCAAACAAAAAATATTTGGATCAAAACCAAACATTATCCATGCTAACGCAACGACCACTGTACTTTCTCCCAGTTTCAGCTCGTAAAACACATATATGGGAAACAATAAAACATGACAAAGTATGTGCCCTAACTAACACAATCGCACTCGCACTCGGGAATCATCGGAAGACGACGACAATTTTACGATGAAACCCACTTAACCCATCAATTAAAAAAACAAGCCACTCATTAATCGATTGAAATCGGAAGACGACTCCGTCGCAACAGCACTCACCACACGAAAGTGAACTTTGGCTCCACGTGTGACCCATTGGGAGATGTAATCCTGACCCGCATTTAGAGCCTCTCGCCGACACTCCCAATGAAGACATGTAGAACTGTCAATAGTAACTTTAATGGCGTTGAAAAATCCTACAGTGGCAACAATAGTAGGCGGGGAGACGGTGTCAGCGATGATTCGTTCCCTTTTCCCATAGCACGTGCATCATGGCCTGCTCGGATACGTACTCAATATAAAAAAAAAGTGGAAGATTATCTTCGCTCGAGTCGTTAAATTTATGACTTATTCCCTCATTTGAATAATGACCCGAAAGACCACAGAAGTCGATATGATATGTCGATAATGATAGCAACAACCATAATGCCGCTAACGCCGTTTCGAAATGTCGAAATTGTGAATGGATTCGAGCAGATGGTTTTTTTTTCGCTGTCGGAAAGCCGCATTTATGTTGTGTTCTACTTTATCATAAATGTTTATAGCCCTGGCTGTGGTAACCGTCGCATTAAAAAAGAGGTTATAAAATTGTAAATTCGCTCGAGTTTCCTCGGAACCCAAGCCGAACACCAGTGTCGCTGGTGATCGACTTTTGACTGTTTGATCTTTGAGCCTTCGAGCGCTGTAGGCCAAGAAATGAACATCAACAAACCAAACGAGCCATCCGCAACAATTCCGTAGTTGACTTTTACGGGCTTCAGACACCCGAGGGATGCAGGTAACGTGACGCGAGGAGCGTGGCGCGTTTGCGCTAACAAGCTTCTCCGCCTGACCAGATCCGATCGAAATCGAAAGTTGCGGTCGCAAAGTGCCCTCCCCGATCAATTAAAGGCGTGAGAAAATCCCTCCGTTTTAGCCTCATACATTATTAAATTCTCGGCCTTCTCGGTCTGATAAACAGCCGCCTTCCCGGGGCGGCCTTGTTCGCGGCTGCCTCCCACGCTCTTTCTCCGCATGCTCCACTCCGCGCGATCCGCGATCCGCGAGCCAAAGCCGTGTGACACACCGAGCTGTTAACAACGCCGATGATCAATGTTTTCGCGGGCCGCGGAGAATTACGGCAGAAGGAAGCAAACAATTTATTGCTATTGTCAAATAATTGTGTGCTGCTGTTGTTGTTTCTCTCTTTCGCTGCTCAAGCTGTCGGCTCATTCTATTGTTTTCTCGTGGAGGGGTGGAGGGAGAAGGACGACGCGCGAAGGAAAATCGCAATCTCGGCCGACCGAACCCGAACGGAGTGCGCGCGCGCGGAGTTATTCATACTTTTCAGCATATCTACCGGTTTAATCTGTATTTATTGCTATTATGGCATCATTGATGTTTCATTATGTATTATTTATTGCTGTTTAGGAAGGTATTTATTTAGTTTGACATTTCCAGCATGTAAGTCGCCTGGCTGCTGTTGCGGCTAGTCCCAATTTGTTGCCCCCTCGGGCGAGAACTGGATGCGGAACAGTAGGCTTTGGAACGCGGTAGGAAACGAACCGTTTGGCCTTTGGTAAGCTATCAGTGTCATACGGATTTTTTGTTCCTTTCTCCGCGCCCCGATACATATACTTCAATGTGTTTCCGGTTATCGTGATTTTTTTTTCTATTTTTAAGCGCTTTTTTATGTTTTTCTGTACCGAGGCAGCGGAAGCCCCTTTTTCCCTAGGGGTAGAAAGCTCGCCTCGCTCGCTCGTGTCTATTTTGAACCCGATTTTCTGTGGTATTTAACGCTATAAATTATTTGCGGAAAAATGTGCTAATGAATATTCATAACGTTTCATACTTTCACGTCATAACTCGGGCACTGAATGCCAATTGGCCTGAATCTCCGCGTCGTGTGGGGTGAGATAACAATTGTCACATCACCATCACGCATTTCTCCTCACTCTAATCCTGCAGCCAGGGTTGCCAACTATATTTTTCAAAAATCAAAGGAATGCAAATAAAAATCAGGTAGAAATCAGAATAGCTCAAATTGGGTTGTCCGGAAAGTTTGTGGCGTTTTTTGAGAAAACCAAAGCATCATTTTTTTAGACAGATAATTTGCACAATTTTGTTCCACAATCAATTGGCATCTTTCATGAAACTTTCAAATTCATCCTCCCAGAATGTGTTTGCTTTCACATCGAAAACTGTTCACAGTTTTTCATATGCTCTCCATAGAGTAAAATTTTTTACCCTTGAGAGAATTTAGCAAGAACTTGAACATGATCCAGAAATAATCCGAAAGTGCAATAGCCGGTTAGTTCAGCTGGTGGAATATCACTTTCTAGCCAGACTCCAAAATAATTTGTTGATTACAGAAGACAAAAAGAGACATTGACTTAGTATGGACTTTAGTTCTGGATCGGTTTAACTTACAAGCAGCACTTGTGGGATTTATCGACTGGTTGCTTGGTAGAAGCTAAAAATTCAGAATTCCTTCCCAATCCCACCCGTCACAGGATATGACCTTCTTCGGGTAGAGATCGGCTTTGAGGTTAGCGCATTATTTCGCTTATCCGAAGTTTTTAGTCGATCAACACTGTTGTAAAAGATTCATTTTCGTCACCCGTCACGATTTGCTTCAAAACGGCGTTTTCATTGCATTTTTGAAGTTTGTCGCAGACTAAGATGCAATCTATAGAAGTCAAATTCTGTGGAACCCACGCATGGTAACGATTTACGTCAAGTTTTACCATATCATACATGAACGATTGTTTTAGGTATTTGTAGAGAATCTGCTTATCTATTCGTCGTGTCCCGAGAATCATTCTTGATAAACATTTCGATTTGATGTTCATCTGAGGTGACTTTCCAAGCAACTTTTTATAGATTATTCAATATTCTTATTTGTAAATGTTTCATATACCGATTTGATGTACAGTTGAATTTCACTCGTTGGGCTATCTTTAGTTGGGCTTCGATTTAGTTGGGCTTCGATTTAGTTGGGCTCCCGTTCGTTGGCTATAGCCCAACTAAATCGAAGACAAACGTCAATTCTGACAACGTAAATTTGTTGTGTTTTTGTTGTGTTGTGTTTTTAGGTTTAAAATAAATTTTAAATGAATCATTGAAATAAATAAAATCGAATATTATTCAACAAAAACAATATTTATTTTAAACGTTTCAAACAAAATTAAACAAACCACGTAAATTCATTTTCAACAAAATAGTACAGTTCTTCAACATGCTCGTTTTAGCCATTCAACTTCAGTGATTTTCGAACGTAGCGCGTTCAAACGGCATACTTCTGCAACATCATGCTTCATATAGCGAACTAGGCAATCAATTGACTTGATTGCATCGCCAAAATCAGGATCTCCGGTACTAGTAATGGAAGTATCAAACGAATTACTTCCATCTTCTGTGTCTACCAACCATTCTTCTTGCATTTCAGGTTGATCTTTCTTGAGAACTGATGACAAAATCTCGTCATCAGAGAACACTTCACTGGTTACCCAATCTGGATTATGATCAGCATCATACACCTGATCTTTGATCCACAGATCAATATCTTGCTCAGATGTTTTTGTTCCTGCCAAACTGTCAATCCTGGACACAAGCGCTTTGAAGTCATCATCGGCCGCTTTCGAGTCTACATTAACAGCATCCTCCGGCAAACCATCGATCAATTTCTTCCACGAATTACGTATAGTTTTGTCAGATATCTCCTCCCAAGAGGTTGCCAACCACGAAATACACTGTTGAAGATTAATCTTCTTCAATCGTTCTTCGAAACTAAAGAGGAAAGTACATAAATAAAACCTCAATTAGAATTTGAATTTAAATTTTGAAAAAGCACAGACGAAAAACTATCGTGCGCATAGTTTTGTGTTTATATTTGGAATTAATTACAAAAATTTAATGTTTAATATTTGGAAATTTACCTTAAGTGTTCGTTTTCCAGAATTAATGCGAGCATCAGTTTGCTTTTATACTTTCGCTTGATTGCATTGATGACCGCTTGGTCCATCGGCTGGCATTCAGCAGTTACATTTGGTGGGAGGTAGATCACTTGAATCAGTCCATCGTCACTCTGTAGAGATTCGTCAACGTCATAATGACTGGTGCAATTATCAAGAACCAGCAATGCCTTTGGCTCCAATCCTCTCTCGGACGAAAATTTTCGAACAGCGGGGACAAACTCTTCGTGGAACCATTGATGGAACAACAGTCTGGTCATCCAAGCCTTTTTGGAATGATTATATGAAACGGGAAGTTCTTCGATGTTCATTCCTCGTGGTTTTGCAGCAGTGCAAATGAAATACAACGGAAGCTTTAGGGAACCATCTATGTTGGAGCAAGGCATAAACATATACCTTGTCTTGTTTTGCTTCCGTCCGCTTGCCACGGTCTCATCACAGGTAACGACAGAGCGTGTGGCTAGGAGCTTGATGAACAAGGCAGATTCATCTGCATTAAACACTTGGGATAGTGATAGCTGCATTTCCTGAATCTTCTTCTGTAGAACCTTCTTGAAATTTAGGTACGCTTCAACGTTTACCGATGCCTTTTCTCCTGTTACGGCTTTCACGCGCAATCCAAACCGCTGCTTAAAACGATGCATCCAGCCATCCGAAGCAGAAAAACCGTGCACCGCATAGAGCCCCCGGTCCTGGAACATCTTAAACAGCAGCTCCGCCTTTGCTTTAAGAATATCCACTGTCAACAAAATGTTGGACTGCCGCTGCTGTGAAATCCAGATGTAAAGAGCTTCTTCCAGCAAAGGGAACGTCTGCTCTTTCAATGTTTTTCGATTATTTACACCATATTCCTTGAACTTGTCCACCGCCTCACGAATTGCTTCTTTCTTTTGGATTATTCTCGTGACCATAGAAGATCCTACGCCGTACTTCTTCCCAAGAAAGTCATGCGTACCACATCCTGCTTCAAAATCTTCAATTATGCGAACCTTCTTCACCAGCGTCAGGAAATTGCTCCTCCGTTTCCGGTTAACGTTCGTACTGGATCCTTGCAAACCATCCATTTTGAGCCTGGCGATCGAAATGAACGTATATTAAATCTACGCTAATTTTAATATCAAACTTCATTAAGAACTTACCAATTAATCCAACCTAGAACGAAACTCAACCACGAATGAAATAAACGTCAGTGGTGTGAAAACTTTTCTGCGTTTCCCATAACAACAAACAATCGGTGTGACCCTCGATCGATTTTCGACTTTGACAGTTCAGCCCAACGAGTGAAAGTCTTTCACAAATTGGGCTAAGAGCTTAGTGCAACGAGTGAAATTCGACTGTATTTACATATACAGGTCGGACTCGATTATCCGGAGTATTGATTTTTTTTTCACTCCGGATAATCGAAGCTTCTAGATAATCGAGTCAAAACTATTTTTTTTTCTTTATTTGTTTCGTTTTTATTTGCTTTATTGTATTTTTCGTGGAATTTGATTTTTGATTCATCCCCTTAAAGTCAGAAAACACCTTTCTCACATAAAAAAAAATTATCCAGATTCTCTCAGGAGGTGATAGACGATCATATTTGATGAAAAAAATCCTCCTACGCATATGTTCGAATTTCAACAATGACAGAGTTACAGAACTTTTTTTTTGTTTCGGGCTCTGTTGCTTCAAACTGGCTCTACATTAAAAAGTACGCTACGGAAGATGATTTTGATGCTTTCATTTGAAAGATGAGAAAATTTAGTACAGGATATAGTAGTGGAACAACTAAATTAGTGAATTTTACTAACATTTTGGAAGTGAAATACTTAAAAGTTAATAATTTTTAATGTGTTATTAATTTTATCCTAAAAATTTATATTAAAAAAAATTTATATAAAATTGTTTCTATCAATTAAAATAAAGTTCTTTAACCGCTCCACAATTTGTTCTTTGACGCACAACTTCTATCTTTCTTAATTTGGCTGCAATATCGATATAAACCATTCATGGTAAAAATTCAAGCAAAATCTTCAAAAATCACGATTTTTACCCCACTGTACATGTAATAGCCACTTAAACTTCACCTTAACGTTGAAAGGTTACATTTCTTCATGAAATAAGTCTGTATATAATCGAAACTGTATGTATTCTATTAGTCAAATCATTTCATTTGATACCAATATTGAGGGGATTGCAAAAAAATACATAGTTGACCATTTTGTGACGGTGAGCTTTTCGAATTTTTGTTGTTCATAGTGTAATGTATTCTCCAAATCAAGCCATTCAGCCATTTTTTTACGGCGGCCAAATTGAATTTTTCAAGATCATGGAATGCGTAGTATTTATAATGACAGTAGAATTAAATATATGTTCCAAATTTCAGATCAATCATTCAACAGGAACGAAACAAGTCAAGCTGAATGAAACCATTCAAAAAGTAATTAGTTGTTTGGGGACTGCGGCCATCTTGCAATTGGATTTTTCATTATCTGCTATGTTCTACTAGTTGAGAACTTTCTTTTGATACAACATTGATACAAGCCTTTTCATTCGATACCCATATTGATGGGATTCTGAGAAAATAGGTAATCCGCCATTTTGTAGTGGCTGCCATCTTAGATTTGCATTTTTCATATATAACTGTATTCTACTAGTCAAGCCCTTTCATTTGATACCCATATTGATGGAGTTCTGAAAAAATAAGTAATCCGCCATTTTGTAGTGGCCGCCATCTTAGATTTGCATTTTTCATAAATAACTGTGTTCTACTAGTCAAGCCCTTTCGTTTGATACCCATATTAGCTATTCAATATAGAATTATTATACAAATTATTCAAAATTTCCGAAAATCAAAAATAAAATACTCCGGATAATCGAGTCTAAAATTCCGGATAATCGAATCCCGGATAATCGAGTCTCTGGATGAACGAGTCCGACCTGTATTTTATTTGTTGCGAAATATAATGTAACCTGTATTTTTTGACGTAGGACTACGTCTTACATTAAGGGTGCCAAATCAGAAAACCGGTCACGTTTTTATGAAATAAAGTTAACGTTAATAACTATTTTTGCTGCGAACGGATTTTAACGATTTGCATACCAATCGAATCGGAAATTTTCTAAGATTTGTTTGATATGCTATACATTACAATCACATAGTCTGATTATGGTTTAAATTTATGAAAATTGGAAGCATTCTCATTTCCCCATACATTTGTTCTGTCCATTTGTGTGCTTTCCCGAACAGAGCTGTCAATATCAAGCAACTTATGCAGCCGCTAGAATAGAAACAACGAAGAGGGATAGCGAAAAAAAAATATTTGCGAACTAAACTCCACCCTTGCATAATAAGTAAGCTGTCGCTAGCGTATCAGTATTGCATCTCCTCTGCGGAAAATTTTCAGAATCTTTCTGTGTCCGAAAAAAACAAAGATCGCTTATTCTGCTCGTTTTGCGTTCATGTTTCCTCTCGAGCTGTGAACGCTAGCGAATATTTCACATGAAGTGTGTTTGGATGCTTCATTTTGATCTCTGCAACCATATGCATCTGTTAGACGCGTGTTTGATGCTTGTTGAATGGCGATGTACGGAAAATGCCTCTCGTTAAATACTCAGTGCAATGCGTGCATTGATATAAAGAAACAAATTGCGACATATGAACGATTAGTGTATTGTTCTCGCAAAGACAAGAAAGAATTCGCTGCTTCTCGAGATGATTCTACAAAACCACGTAAGCCATCAAACCTTGTCAGGGTCCTCGGAACTTTTTACTAAAGAGTTATTTAATAATATCCGAAATCATAAGCCAACAAATTTAAAAAAAAAATCAGGAAGTGGGTTATATCTATGGTATAACCGCAAGGGTGACGTAGGACTATCGTTGATTTAGAGATCATTTGTATGAAGTTGAATCTGAATTCATTCTGAATGAATGAATATTTGGAGAACTTCGAAAACGAGAGCGTTACGTTGGAGGCACAAGGTTTTATGCATCCAATATTGGATACGGAAATATCCTACTGATGGGGAAGAATAATCTTCAGAAGCTATCCTGTTGATTGCGATTGGTTGAAAAATCACAAAACCTAATGTATTTGGTCACAGTGTTACATGGATAGAAAACATTAAAATAAACTCTTTCATATGAATGTAATTTTAAATTCCCAGAGGAACTGGCAGATTATTTTCAGTAACGATTAGATATTTCCACATTTTACTCGATACTGGAAGCCCACCAGAGGTTAATGCTAACTCGATAACCATCTGTTAATAGCACTTGATTGAAACATATTTGGTCACAGTGTTACATGGATAGAAAACATTCAAATAAACTCTTTCACATGAATGTATTTTTAAATTCCTAGAGGAACTGGCAGATTATTTTCCGGATCTTTCTCGATCCAAACGGAAAGAATTCCGTGCGTGTATGTGTGTGTGTGTAGCGGCTGCTTCGAGATCTTCCCGGGGAACCGTTTGTAGCATCACTCTCCTCCTGATGGATTCCCTTCTGGCCTAAGGTGCACAAACAGGCTCTTGGTGACACCGTTCATCCGCGCTTTCATGATAAATGAAGAGCTTCACCACAACAGCGACAACATGCTCCAATCGCTGTTCAATTAGAACTGAGTGGATTTCCGAGCGCCGCTCGCTTATATACCGATTGGTGATTTCAATAGCCTATTTTGAAAGCAAATTTAAGACTATTGAAACAATCAATAGTCTTAAATAGTAGTTACTTTTTGGATCAGAAAGTAACAAGTATAGAACGCGTAGACATTTTATCTTTCGAATGAAGTGTTTATCATACCATTTCGTTCAGTTGTTTAGGAGCTATTAACACTCAAAATCTCGGTCTCCGGCGTAACGCTTTCGTTTTCGAAACTTTGATTTTACACCCCGGTATAGAAATGAAAGACGTAGTCCTACGTCAAAAGATTGCGTAGTCCTACGTCCTTAGCGGTCGTGTCTCGGATACAACCCGTCGATTTTATAGCTCTACACAATTGTTAGTGGCTAACATTTCTTTCATTGTTTCCGTCCCTAGTCTATTCTTTCAAACTTCGTTTTATTAAGATGGAATTGAGAGAAAAGTTGTTCAACCGATGTGAATGTGGAAGAATTCATAAGCATGACGTTCATTCTACTGGTTTGTTTTCTTCTCTAAGTCGTTTCACATATGACAGTAGCACACTAATTGAAAAGTTTTTGGTCGCGTTCAAAGTGATGGCTATGATATGACATTCTTGATATGCGTGAGTTGTAAAAGTGGACTGCTTACAACTCTGGTGAGAAACGCATGATTATGTTTGTTCATCATTGCGCGTGTTTGGGATAAACATTGAACACTAGCGAAATGCATGTTTGTGTAAAACAAAAACATGGAATTTGAACACCGCGTACGCATGTGTAAGTGTTTTTCGGAAGATTGCGTGTATCTGCTATTTCGACCATTCCGAACTGTGATTTCCGTTTGCATAGGGTTTAATATTACCCAATTGTTCGTTACATGATACATATTCCCCTTTATTCCGCGCGGCGAGTGACGTGAGATTGCAAAGTTTACTACTTTATTCTGGAAGCCACTTTACTTTTGACGTAGGATTACGTCTTTCGGGAACATATTGGGATACAAATTGAAAAACGAATATCGATCGCATCGTGAAAAATGTCCAATTTCAAACGCTTATTGCTCAGTCATTTCATGACGGATTGATGAGATTTTTACATCAAAACATTGCGGCATTCTATAACAATTTTTCACCTTGAATAAAATAATATATATCATGTAATTAACTATCGAACAATTGAAAAATCTCAACCCCTATCCAAACGGTACTGATTGGTCGAAATTGACGTCATTTCTTTTTCGCCTGCTTCGCTTCTTTCGTTCCCCGATAAGGCAAATATTTGCATGGCGAGCGAGTGGGGGGCGCCTATTTCTCACATACCAACTGATATAAAAGGACGGTAGCATTTTTGGATTTCTCCATTCTTTGTGTGGACACCGACTGGACAACATCGTTGCTGGACGGGCTGGACGGCGAGGGATCGAGTGCCTTTCTCAAGGCAAGAGGGCGGAGGTGGTAGCGCTGGAGTAAAATAGAGTAGTGTTTTCAAAGGGCCTTTCTCAAGGCTAGAGACGAATGAACTGAAAAAGTTTAAAGTCTCTATAATACAATACCATTACCATTACCATTGGATTTCTCATTCTCGTTCAACGCTCAGATCGGCAAACATCTGGGCTTCTAGTGTGCAGTGCTCTACAAATCATCCAAAACCATACGGTGCGGCAAAGGAGAGGAAGCCATCGGCAACCAACGATGGATGCGGTGCGGCAAAGGGAGCAAAGAAGAGGAAGCAGCGGAGAGCATCGAATTAAATCTAGTGTGCATTGCTGGTGCGCTCCTCTTCACATCAACAATCGGATGCGGCAAAGGAGGCAGAGGAGCTAAGTGCATTGCATCGCATCGTATCACACCCGCTATCCTTCGTTTAGCTCGTCGTGGTGGTGCCAATCAAACCCTCGCAAATCGACGCACAGAAGCCGATGGCGCCAAAGTCAAGGAAAGCATCAGCGAATCCGTAAAAGCTACCGCTCCCAAAACTAAACTGCTACATCCGACTGAAACGCGGCAGATTACGTACATCCCATTAAACCATTCCAGTCCTTCTCCGGACTTTCAATTTGTTTTGAAACAAAAGAGTTTATTTTACTGTTTTCCACTTACCACAAAAACTATATAAAACCGATCAAAAATACTGTTTATTTTTACATTTTCTACTAACAACTAACATGGAACGTATCACGTCAAAAACATACGTTTCATCAACCACCTTTTACTGGATTTGGCAAAAGAAACGAAGGACATATGCATGCATGTATATAACGGAACGCTCCAGTCATACACAGCCCGTTAGGGATGAATGACCTTTGGGTTAAAGTCCCTTCAAAAACAAGAACGAACGATACACAGCCCGTATCAGACAAATGCATGAAGGAATTCTATAAAATAATATTTTTGCGGTGCCTTTGCGCCATCTACACGGGCGAGTAGCACCATAGTAGCAAAAAATGTCGAAGTTCGTGACATCTGGTAGCAATATTTATCTTCTTTTGAAATATAGAGACTTTAAACTTTACGTTCATTCGTCTCTAGCCCTGAGAAGGGCCCTTGCGAAGAAAACTAGTTCATACTCTTTCTCGACCTACCTTTCGAAAGACATTTTCATTGTCGCTCAGCACTCCTCAGCAAACGAGTCTGCTTTCGGCGGCACCAAGCGAGACGCCATGAGCAATATTCATTTAGGGAGGCAGATTAATCTCCCATCGAACTAGCAGGTCCAAAGACAGTTTTGAATTGATAAAATTTAAATGTATTTATTTTTTTTTGTTTTGATTTTTGACGGCTCTTTTCAGAGCCACCAAATCATTATCAAAGAGTTCAATATAAAGGGTGTGTCACATCAAATTGCATCACGGAAAAAACGCTGTAGAAATTCGCCCAGTAGACCGATCCTTCTGAAAATTTTAGACAGTAAAATAAAAACTATTAAACAACTTTTTGCATTTTCTTTTTATTCATACTTCGAGCCCAAGCCCTTTTGCTCGCACCATCCTCTTTTCCCCGTCTATAAGGTTCTGTACAACGTCAGGTTTAGTTTTTTTTTGAACAGAAATCCATTTTCTCTTGAAGTCCGCCTCCGATTTGACAACTTTTGGGTTCTTCCGGAAGGCCTGCTTCATAATCGCCCAATATTTCTCTATTGGACGAAGCTCCGGCGCGTTGGGCGGGTTCATTTCCTTTGGCACGAAGGTGACCCCGTTGGCTTCGTACCACTCCAACACGTCCTTTGAATAGTGGCACGAAGCGAGATCCGGCCAGAAGATGGTCGGGCCCTCGTGCTGCTTCAATAGTGGTAGTAAGCGCTTCTGTAGGCACTCCTTAAGGTAAACCTGCCTGTTTACCGTGCCGGTCATCACGAAGGGGGCGATCCGCTTTCCGCAAGAGCAGATCGCTTGCTACACCATGTACTTTTTGGCAAACTTGGATAGGAGCTTGCGAATCTCCTCCGGAACGCTGAATTTGTCCTCTGCGGAGAAGAACAACAGGCCCGGCAGCTGACGAAAGTCCGCTTTGACGTAGGTTTCGTCGTCCATTACCAGGCAATGCGGCTTCGTCAACATGTCGGTGTACAGCTTCCGGGCTCGCGTCTTCCCCACCATGTTTTGCCTTTCGTCGCGGTTAGGAGCTTTCTGAACCTTGTACGTACGCAGGCCCTCCCGCTGCTTGGTCCGCTGGACGAATGAACTTGACAAATTCAGCTTATTGGCGACATACCGGACCGAACTTCTCGGATCACGTCTAAACTGCTTAACTACGCGCTTGTGATCTTTTTCACTGACGGATCATCCATTTTTGCCGTTCTTCACCTTCCGATCGATGGTTAGGTTCTCGAAGTATCGTTTTAGTACTCTGCTGACCGTGGATTGGACGATTCCCAGCATCTTACCGATGTCCCGATGTGACAACTCCGGATTCTCGAAATGAGTGCACAGGATTAATTCACGACGCTCTTTTTCGTTCGACGATATTTTTCCAAATTTACGAAAAATTGACAGTGAAGCATGGCCAACGTGATCTATACACTCTTATCTGATTATAAGCAAAAGCTGAAGATATAATTCCTAAAAATTAAATTTCTACAGCGTTTTTTCCGTGATGCAATTTGATGTGACACACCCTTAAGTTTCTCAAACGTATCCAAAATCAGCATGTGGCAGATAGCCTAACGTAATCCTACGTCAACTATGCGGTCGTGTCTCAGACACAACCCTCCTGTGACTTTTTTTAGCTCCTATTTGACGCTCGAGTCGATAACCAATGGGGACACGACTTCAAATATCACCTAGTGACGAACTATAGTCACGCCATTCGCCTACGGGAATGCAGTCACTTGAGCCATCTCACGTCATTCGCCGCGGAGAATAAGGGGGATTATTTGCTTTAGTGTTATAAATTGTTATGAAGTGCCCAAATCGAATGACGCAAAAATCCCATAAATCCATCATGAAATGACTGAGTAATAAGCACTTGAAATTGGACATTTTTCACAATGCGATTGATTTTCGTATTCCAATTCGTACTCCCAAAATCAAAACTGCTACTGTATTGATGGGGTTATGAAATTTCACCGCTAGCGATCGATCAAAATGTGGGGCCCACACCAACCACTGGAAATATACACAAAAGCTCACTCCGCTCGCAAAAATAGAGACGTATAAAAATCTGAAATCGATACCATTAGCCGAATCGCTTCAATAAATATTCAACAGTTGGCGCGATCAGCGGGTAAACCGAATATCCTGCTGGGAGAATAACTGTCATCAGCTCCCCGGGTCCACCTCTGTGGGCGCGCACCCGGCCCGAAATCCTGGATTTAGACAAATTTGAGAAGATCTTTGTACACGCGCTATCGTTTGGCGCGGAATGAACGCGGGAGAAACCCCCTGGAATTGATAACCGATTTAAATTGTCCGAGGTTCGGTCGGGAAATTATCGATTTAGTTCTGCTCGGACCGTTCCAAATCGAAGATCACCAACGATCTAATGATCCCGAGTGTGTGTGTGTGTGTGTGTGTGAGAGAGAGAGAGAGAGAGAGAGAGAGAGAGAGAGAGAGAGTGGTGTATGGGGAGCAATAACTGACGAACATGGTGACGAGTGAACACCGGATAGTTTTGTGTTCTTGCTTGCTAGAGGTGAATAACTCACCTCTTTCTCTCGAAATGAACCTATCAATCATTTTCGTTCATGGTCAACACCATCTCTGTACGGGGTTAAAACAGAGTAGGAAATTCCAAAGCGACGCAGATTCGTCACAAAACAAACAAGCTCGATCTCCGTTCGAACCGAGACTAATTAAAACACCGGAACCGCGCTGGGCTCCAGGCCGCCATCAGATGAATCAATCACGTGTCTGGAATGACCCCAAAATGTCACAACAGTTGGTCTTTGCTACAATCTCCTATCTATCCCAGTTCTTCTCCGCGCAGTTCTCTCCAAGTTTCCTAACTTAATTATTTCTTTTTTCGTTGGCTACCATGATCAACGGCTGAACCCGGTTTCGGCCACGGAGCGGTGGCGGACACATCACGAACCGATTGAAGAAGGCTGCGGCCAATTATCTTCATTACTGAGATTTTTTTAACGCTCAATCTATCATAATTTTGGTTTCTGTAGCAATCAACTGGCCCTTGAAAACAAAAAAAAAGGAAAGATCATTCAGCCTCGCTGAATGAGTTATCGGATAATGATTTGACGTTCGTCTGGCAAGTTACCTGCTCACCCATCCATTCATTCATTAGATTAGCATCTATCCTATGGACGTTTGTCTTCCAAATGAATCCATTTTTTCGCACAAATGTCGGAAGGACCATAAGACAGCAAACACTACGAGGTCGATCCCCCGGTGCGCGAGTTTATGGCTAGCATTTCTTGTTTCGCTTCGTCTAATTTCTCAACGCGCATCAAGCCGCCTGCCGCCTGGGAATCCGGAATATGATTTATGGGGGAGACCCCCGAGCCTTGAAGTCCTCTGCCACGAGTAGAAAGCACCGGGCGAACTCTGCGGGAGCAATGAATCAATCAACCAACACCCCAAAAGGGTACGCAAATGCTCATGTGGTCCTGCCGGGGGGCGCCCCAATCATTTTACGATCAATCAAAAAGTTGACCGCTGATTGGCATCTTGGAGCGATGGCCCTCACTGTGCTTACCCGCTGCTGTCAATTAGCATCGTAATTGCTCTAGTTGCGTGAGCCGCCTTCGCTCATTGCTTTGATTAAATAATCATGCTTTCATGCTTGTTTTGACTGTTCTATTTCGAATGCTTTGTTTCGCCCGTGAGTGTGTGTATTCCGAGCATCACACACACACGCGCGCACATACGCTAAACCCGTTAAATACAGCCTGCTGCGATGCACGATTAGCAGCCCCCGCGTAGGTCATCTCCACCGGTGATGGGTGAAATGCTTCCCAAGGAGCGACTCCCAATGTACCACATACTGACATGTTTTGGGGCGGTGGCGGCCTTCGGTTAGCCATGTGAAAGCGAGACCCCTGAAAAGTGGATCTTTTTCAACATCTGTCCACTCGGAGAATGTGAGGTTTCGTGAGCTATGGTTATGTGGGTCAACGCGCAGATTGACGTATTTTTGGAGATTACATAACTTCTGGGTGCACTGGCGTCCGTGATTTTGAACTGGGACTGACAGCATTAAGGGAGAAGACACAGCACGTAACGCGAGAACGTCTTATCGGCATCCAAGATAAGCCGCAAGCCGCAGCGGCTACGGTTCTCACGAAGTTACGCCCAGACGAGTTAGAAAGTACACCGTTTGGAAGCGCGCGGAGCGCACGATTTTGGACCCTTTCTCTTCGATCGAGGGTAAAAATGAAGAAATTATTGGTTCATGTTAACGCGTGCAACTGTTTTGGAACCACAATTTATCTGGGAAATTTCTCAACAGTTGAATTGCAGAGTTCCCAAATCATCCGATGAATTTAAACCAAAAGTATCCCCCGAGCTCGGTTGCTCAGTTCAATTGTTCTCACTTGGCCACATGCGAATCGCTCAATTAGCCGTAATGATGGGGAGGTTGGCGTGAAGGCGCATCACTGCCACTAACGAGATGCATCTATTATTATTTGAACAGATTTCAATTAGCGTGTTGCTCTCGCGTCCATTCGGGCGCCGCCGCCGCCGCCGTCGAAGCGAGGATGGATCGACTAAATTATGCCCGATGACAAGTTCATTTCTCATTCGATCCCACAATTTCCAGCCAGCTAACCTCCCAATTACACAAATTAGATTGCTTCCAGTTTTTGTTTTTCGGAAATAATTTGCTACACAATGCTCCTGCCGAGCGGCATGAATGATTCATTAATTGGCCGCACGGAATAATCTAACCGAACGGGATTCCAAAGGGCCCAATTTGAAGGGGGCAAGAATACACACAAGACGTTTTTCTCAGGTTTAAGCGATCGCGATCGGGAGTACTGACAAATAATTAACTCGACTTTGCTAGGGGCACTGTCAAAAATTTTGACACGCCACATTCTTCGAATTGTTTCAATGCTTCCGCATGCGATCGGATCGTTTTGCAGCAGGCTATGAATAAATGCATCACTTTTCCCTCTCTCTCTTTCTCACGGTTGTTGATTTTGCGTGTTTTTTGAGTGTTTATGCGCAGGTGGACCTAATCCGGGCCTTTTCGCTGCAAATGAAGGTACCGTAATCAGGGGGAGAGTTGATCGAAGAGACTAGTTATAGAAAGAGCTTCAGATAAAACCTTAGATCAAAACACGTTCGGCTAGAAATGGGAATACAGTGACTCAAATCCATAATCGAACTCCACCATGCAGATCTCTTTCCCCTTCTTTTGAAAGTCGAAAACATGCTTTCGGAACATTCTATTTAGATAAAATCATAGTGTCATATGAGAGTTAAAAGGTTTGCTATTTGTTTTCAGAATAATGGTTTTAATTTCTCTACAAATGGCGAATGTATGTGCTAATGTATGAAAATTGACTCAAACTCATAATCGTACGCTGGTTGAAAACTCAACTCGATTTCGAAAGCCTTGGCCAATTTCAGAATTTCTTCATTAGTATGGTATTCCTTGTTCGTTGCAACTATCGTTAGCTGTCTTTAGTCGTTATCTACGTTTTTTTTTCTGGTGTATTCGAAAGGAATATCTACAATTTTTTCATCAAGTGATTATTAAAATCGTTATTCTTAGAAATTTGATGGGTTCTGTCGGAAGATTTTGGGGAAATATCAATAACTTTTGAGCAATTGTGATGTAACCATGTGCGAACTTTATATGTCTTGTAATCTAGGTCACTGTCATGATAAAACTTGAATCTTATTTTTAACATTCCTCCACAATCTTCTGACATCAATCCAAGTAAATAACTATGGAAGTTATCTGTTTAGGAGATTTAGAAACCATCAAATTTCTAAAAATAACGATTTTAGAAAACACTTGATGAAAAAATGGATGGATTCCTTCCCGATACACCAAAAAGCTCGTAGATAACGGCTAAATACAGCTAAAGATTATAACCCTTCGCCTACTGCTCAGTGGAAACTAGGATCTACAGGGTCGTAAATAAGAACAAAGGTACATCACTCACACTTATCCATATTATTCTGTCAGATGTAATTCACATAGGATCTGGCAACAAACTTGAAACGAACAAGGAGGTTGAAACTGCGAGCGGATTAAGGTTTCTAATGCTCAAAGGCCACAGGGTCAACTGTTCTATGCCGAACCGCACAGTGAGGGAGGCATGAAGACACCTTTCGTGTCCGAAAAACGCAACAAATAGTGAAATGTAGTGAATTTTCAACACCATGAACGGTTTCAAACTATTCTCATTATTAACATCTTTACTTGGAACAACAAACAACAATATAATAATCTTTTGGAATAAATTAACTATCCTATATAAGGTTCTTCTGTATACTTATTTTAAATCTAAATGTGACGTCACATGCTTCTACTTGCGGTTTTATGAAGTTTATAAGGTTTATGTGGCTCACGGCGACGGATCAGGGTGGGTGGCGATGACGTGGTATCTGCGGTGCGAGTGGTACGATGATTTCAATTCTGTTTCTGGTTCATGCAGTTTCCTTCCAACCGTGCAATAAACCTCTCCTCAATCTGCAGAGCACCGACCGACAACACGCACCTCTCTCGACTGCTGAGAGTGGAGGTGCGACTGTTTCCCTTGGATGGATGTGGTATAGTATATTTCCAGATTGCTTAGCCACGGAGACTTTCTACAACACCAGTTCTATTGTTGGTTATTCAATCCTGATCGCGCCGAGGAACACAATGGCGTCTTTGATCCTGGCGAATAACTGTATGTAATACAAAGAAAAAGGCCCTTTGTTGGACCTAACCGCCATGATTAGTCACAATCGCCACATTGTGGTGCCCCGAAACCGCAACGGACCGCATCTTCCCGCTTTTTCACAATCCTACATATGTATATGAATATATTCAAAGATTTACCTTTTTCTCACATAAAGTGTGACTGCACGTTGCACACTTTGAGATAGTTTTAAAGCGAATAACAAACCTACTAACACACAGTTTTCATTCGTCCAAAAGTGGTTCTTTTCCTCACCGTCAACCTACGGAAGAAACCAGGCATGACGTTAGTAAAAATCACTTTTTACTTCTCTTGGCCCTTTCGGCCACTTACCCAAGTTAATCACGGCACGCACTAACTGCTCTCTAGTGTAGTCAGGATAGAACTCCGTTGACTCCTGCTAACACGCCGAGCAAGAGGTCGACAATCAACCTTATTAATCTAGAAAACCCGAGCTTTTCGGTATTTATGTGTTGGATCCTACTCGCGAGTGCCTTCATCCCTACCCGATCCATGGAAGACCTTCTCGGGTGAACGGCAACTGTCATACGCCGAGAGTGAGTGATGAAGTGAGAGACTAGAAGGTGCGGGAAACTGAACATCGTGCGGAGAGTTAGATTTTGGTCGTCCTTCAAGTGTCCTATAAAAAAGTGTGACAGAGTCACACGCTCTATTTTGGAACTACCGGTTACAAGATAGTTGCAACGAACAAGGGATTCCATTTTCTAATGATGAAATTCTGGAATTGACCAACGCCTTCGAAATCGAGTTGAGATTTCAACTAGTGTACGATTATGAGTTTGAGTCAATTTTCATACATTAGTACATGCATTCACCATTTTTAGAGAAATAAAAACCATTCTTCTGAAAACAGATAGCAAGCCTTTTAGCTATCATATGACACTATGATTTAAACTAAATAGAATGTTCCGAAAGCTTGTTTTCGACTTTCAAAAGAAGGGAAAAGAGATCTGCATGGTGGCGTACGATTACGGATTTGAGTCGCTGTATATGTTTACGTGTTTTTTAAGTGTCACTCGCATCTCTTTATCTTTTTGACGTGGGACTACGTCTAACCGGAATATATGGGAGGTAAAATGAAAACCTAAACACAGAACATGCAGGAATAAATGAAAGATTCCGAATACTTATAACTCGAACATTTCTTACTGGATCGGAAAGATGTTTACATCAATTGATAGGGAATATCTCGACGCGTCTATTGCAATTGATAAAATGTTATTTTTCATTAGATAAACAATTGAATAACTGCAAAATGTAAAGCGTTATCTAAACGCCCTAACTGCCTCGTTTCGATTGGTCCGATTTACGGTTTCCTTAACAGAGCCATCAAAACTAAGCAGCCTTGGGGAAATCGACATTTCAAATACATGAAAGTAAGGAGGTTTTCGTTCTATAATAAGCAGCGTTGGAGAAATCGGCATCGCAAACACATGAAAGTAGGGGGAGTTTTTGTTCCGACCGAAATATGTTCCCTGCCAGAGATTTCAAAACCAAGGTGCCTGGAGGAAATCGGCATTGCAAATTCATGCAAGTCTGGAGTATTTTTGTTCCGACTGAAATGTGTTTCTCTAACACAGACTTCCAATCCATAGAGCGTCGGGAAATTGGCATTGCAAATTCATGCAAATTGGGGGCACTTTTTGTTCCAACTGAAATGTGTTTCTCTAACACAGACATCAAATCCATGGAGCGTAGGGAAATTGGCATTCCAGATACATGCAAGTCGGGGGTATTTTTGTTCTAACTGAAATGTGTTTCCCTAACACAGACTTCAGAATCAAGGTGTCTGCGAAAATCGGCATTGCAAATACATGCAAGTTGGGAGTATTTTTGTTTCGACTGAAATGTGTTTGCCTAACACAGATGTCAAGTCCTAGGTTTCTGGGGAAATCGGCTTTGCAAACAAATGTAAACTGCGAGTACTTTTGTACTCACTTGCCTATGTGTTTCCCTAACACGGTCTTCTAAACTTAGGAACCTGGAAAATCGTGCAGACACTAGAGGACCTTTCAGGTTTCAAGCAAATTCGTGGTTCGAGAAGTACGTACACTTGAGAGATGCAAACTTCAAAGGGAAATGTAAAATAAAATAATCGTTTGATTTTTCTTCCGTTCACATATTTTGTCCTAGGCATTATACCAAACGTAAAAGGACTGTTATTTAATTTACTTGTAACGAAGAACATAATCTATCACAATGCATGAATTGACCTTGCATGTTCAATCTCTTTACTCACAAAGCAAATATATTGAATTCAATTGAATTCGGAAATTGTTTCATTCAATCAAGAATTCAATCAATACAAACAAGTGATTGCTAAGCTAAGATAGTCCCACGACAACCTTGCGGTTATATCATAGATATAACCCACCCATTTTTTATCCAATTTGTTATGTAATTTAACACTCCTATACTCGCGCATTGGTCTGGACCGAGAAATCAATAATTCGTTCATTTCTCAGAAAATATCAACACTACGACTTTGCGATTCTCTCTAGCTTCGTTATTCGTCGTTCGTCATCGTTTAGCGTATCGCATGTGTTGTTACAAAGGGGACGTGTGCAACTTTTTTAACACTTTCAGTCTGACACACCGACGCGAGTATAGGGGTAACTTTTTTAGACAAGTGCCTTTTTTCATATTCTAGAATATTGTTGAATGAAATGTATAAATCAATGTTAGTGGCGTGGAATATTTATTAAAATTAATGCATAAGTTCATTACCGGCCTATTCTTATTTGATTTCAGTCCCTTTTGTAACTGGATTGAACGGATCCATATATTAACTATTCGTCGTTAGATTCATACATTCAAAAGCAAAATATAAATGTTTGACTTTCGTATAGTTATTCACTAAATATAATGGTCATACATATACACACTTGTAGAAAAATTGTAAACAGTAAACTATAAACTAATCGGTAGCTTATGGTAATTTTTAACAGTTACAGTTTCGGGAATAGAGACAAAGAATATTAGAAATATGTAAATTTAACATTCCATAACCTTTATCATCTGGTAATTACCTAGAAGGTCGTTATACATTCTTTTTTTCGATAAAAAACCCGAAGAACACGCAACAATTGCATGAAATGTAAAAAATCTGTTTGTTTCGAGTATGCAGTTATGCTATGTTCTGATTCTTACTCCAATTAAACCACAATCGATTAATACGTTTTTATGTTATTTTATAGCTCTTTATTCTCCCATGAATTATATTCAGTTGTCTACTTTTAATTAATAATAGTGAAAAATTCGAATTTCGTTATTTGTGTTAGAGTATCAAAAATTACTCTATTTTGATGAGGCTGAATTAGATGACTTTTAAAACATAATAAAGACGAAGAAAACATATGTTTTGGAGTTTTTTCATTCAATCATACCCTTTTCTTCAAATAAATGCCAACAAAGCCTGTTCGGTTGTTTGTACCCCGGGTAATGAAATGCAACAAATGTATGCAACTCGGTCACACGGCCGCCTATTGTTGCAACAAAAAACGTTGCGCAGATTGTGGAGAGAGCCATGATGAGAATCCTTGCCCGAAAGAGCGCAAGCGTCTTCATTGCGGCGGGACTCCTCATGATCTTACTCAATGCCCGGTGTACATACAACGAGGGGAAAAAATCAAGCGTTCCTTAAAAGAACGTTCCAAGCGGACTTATGCAGAAATGCTTAAGAGTCCCGTTCCAACGACTCAGGACAATCCCTACTCCATTCTGCTGAACGACGAGCCTGTTGCTGACGCTCCCAATGCAGGAAGTTCCGGTACATCGCAGGGTGCCATCAGGAAAAGAAAAATTACTTCTTTTCCATCACTCCCCAGAAAGAAAACCGAAACATCCCAAGTTGGAATGAAAACTCGAATCGAACATGCTGAGAATAGACCGAAGCAAGTACCTCCTGGTTTAAGCGGTTCTTCTACGCACCAGGGGTCCTCAGCACTTCCCGGAGCAGCACCCAACACGCCTGCTCCTTGTTCGCGGTCGAGGCAACAGCCACAATCTGGCTTGCTTGCGCTTTCTGACCTGGTGGACAACATTTTAAATGCTTTAAATATAAACGACCCTCTTAAAAGCATAGTATTATGTTTGCTTCCGATTGTGAGAACATTTTTGAAAGAAAAATGTGGTTTTTTGGCAGCGTTCATTTCCCTCGATGCCTGATTCAGGGCAAGAGGTCAAGGATTTGACCACTGTAATACAGTGAAATTGCAGAAGCATCATTCCTAAACTAGATCAGTTTAAATTTTTAGTTCACAGCTCTAACTGTGATGTATTTTCTCTCTGTGAAACATGGATTTCTTCAGCCGATGAGCTGAATTTCCACGATTTCAACATTATTCGCCTCGATCGAAATGACTCGTTTGGTGGCGTACTATTGGGGATTAAAAAATGTCACTCCTTCTATAGAGTCACTCTCCCATCGATGACAGGCATTGAAGTTGTTGTTTGCCAGACACAAATCAATGGCAAAGACCTCTGCATTGCTTCGATATATATCCCTCCCAGAACTATGGTAGGCCGCCATCAGTTCTTCGATACTATCGAGGCAATGCCGGAGCCGCGGGTAATCTTAGGTGATTTTAACTCCCATGGAACAGCATGGGGATCACTCTACGATGACAACCGTGCCACTTTGATTTATGATCTGTGCGACAACTTCAAATTGACAGTTTTGGATACTGGGGAAGCAACCAGAATAGCCAACCCTCCTGCACGGGCAAGCATGCTAGACATATCTCTATGCTCTTCTTCGTTATCCCTGGATTACATGTGGAAGGTAATCCAAGATCCCCACGGTAGTGATCACCTACCAATAATTTTATCGATCGCTAATGAATCAAGCTCTCGTGAGTCAGTCAATATTTCGTATCACCTCACGAAGAATATTGACTGGAGAACATTTGCGGAAATAATATCTGAAGCAATTGTTTCAATGCATGAACTTCCTCCACTCGAAGAGTATAACTTTATATCGAGTCAAGCTCAAAAGAAACGTGTACCGGCTACCACTTTCCGACGTCGCCCTCCATCACTTTGGTGGGACAGGGAGTGTTCAAAGGTCTACCTTGAACAA
This sequence comes from Toxorhynchites rutilus septentrionalis, assembly GCF_029784135.1. Classification (NCBI taxonomy): domain Eukaryota; kingdom Metazoa; phylum Arthropoda; class Insecta; order Diptera; family Culicidae; genus Toxorhynchites; species Toxorhynchites rutilus. The sequence goes on along the minus strand of NC_073744.1, from coordinate 10,644,412 downwards.
TCATCCGCTTTCAAAAAATTCAGGAAAACTGGATTAGTGGAATGGTTTCTAAAGTACCAAGCTCTAGAAGCCAAACTAAAAGGTTTGATTAAAGCAAAAAAGCGTGGATATTGGCGGAAGTTCGTCAATGGTTTGTCAAGGGAGACCGCTATGAGCACTCTTTGGAATACGGCTAGGAAAATGCGTGGCTGGAACCATACAATCGAAAGTGAGGAATACTCTGACTATTGGATTTTTAACTTTGCAAGGAAGGTTTGTCCCGACACCGCTCCTGCACAATACGTCGTACGCGACATTCCACCTCAAAGCGATTATGAGAATTTTTCGATGGTGGAATTCTCAATTGCCCTTCTCTCATGTAACAATTCAGCTCCGGGGTCGGACAAGATTAAATTCAACTTATTGAAGAATCTTCCCGACTTGGCAAAACAGCGTTTGCTGAACTTGTTCAACAAGTTTCTGGAGCTGAATATTGTCCCGCATGACTGGAGACAAGTGAGAGTGATAGCCATACGGAAACCCAACAAGCCGGCTAGCGATCACAACTCGTATAGGCCGATTTCAATGTTATCCTGTATTCGTAAATTGTTAGAGAAAATGATTCTACTTCGTTTGGACAAGTGGGTCGAAACGAACAATTTGCTGTCAAATACGCAGTTTGGCTTCCGCCGAGGTAGAGGGACAAATGATTGTCTCGCGCTGCTATCTTCTGAAATCCAAATCGCATTTGCTCGCAAAGAACAAATGGCTTCCGTTTTTCTCGATATCAAAGGGGCATTTGATTCAGTTTCCATGGAAATTCTCTCAGAGAAGCTTCATAATCGTGGACTTTCACCAATTCTCAACAATTTCCTGTACAATTTACTGTCAGAAAAGCACATGATTTTCTCTCATGGCAGCTCGAAATCTTCTCGTTACAGTTTTATGGGCCTACCACAAGGCTCCTGCCTAAGCCCCCTCTTGTACAGTTTTTACGTCAATGATATGGATGATTGTCTAACTAGAGACTGCACGCTGAGACAACTTGCAGACGATGGAGTTATTTCCATCACGGGTACTAATCCCGTCGTTCTGCAAAAGTTGTTGCAAGATACCCTGAACAATCTGTTCACGTGGGCCCTCAAGCTGGGTATCGAATTCTCTACGGAGAAAACTGAAATGGTCGTTTTTTCTAGGAAGCACGAACCCGCCCAATTCCAGCTTCACCTATCCGGCAAAACGATCCAACACTCTATGTTTTTCAAATACCTGGGTGTATATTTTGATTCTAAGTGTACCTGGGGGAGACACATTGCGTATTTGAAACAGAAATGCCAGCAAAGAATCAATTTTCTCCAAACAATTACCGGAACATGGTGGGGTGCCCATCCAGGAGACCTCATTCAGTTGTACAAAACAACGATATTGTCAGTGTTAGAATATGGCAGTTTTTGCTTCCGATCAGCTGCCAGGATTCATATTCTCAAACTGGAGAGGATACAATATCGTTGCTTGCGTATAGCCATGGGGTGTTTGCATTCGACACATACGATGAGTCTCGAAGTTTTGGCAGGAGTACCCCCGATTACTCTTCGGTTCACAGAATTATCCTACAGATTTCTCATCCGTTGCAAGATCATGAATCCATTGGTGATTGATAACTTCGAAAATCTACTCCAGCTGATTCCTCAGTCAAGTTTTATGTCTTTATACCATGAGTACCTTACCCACGACGTGCACCCTTCACCAGGCATCTCCAACCAAGTTTGCTTCCCATACTTTTGCAATTCCTCTGTCATTTTTGATCTGTCCATGCGACAAAAAATCCATGGAATCCCAGATCACCTACGCTCCGATTCTATTCCGCCGATATTTTCGGCAGAATATGGGAAAGTTGGATCTGATAAAATGTTCGTTACTGACGGTTCATTCATAAACGGGTCCACTGGCTTCGGCATCTTCAATGAAAATTCCAGTGCCTCTTTCAAACTCAAAGATCCTTGTTCCGTGTATGTCGCTGAACTGGGTGCGATAAATTACGCATTAGGGATCATTGAAACATTGCCCATCGGCCACTATTTTATTTTTTCAGACAGTCTCAGCTCAATAGAGGCAATCCGCTCAATGAAAGTTGATAAATGCTCATCTTATTTCCTAACAAGAATAAGACAACTATTGAGTGTTTTGGTCGAAAAATTATTCAAGATTACCTTAGCATGGGTTCCCTCTCATTGCTCGATTCCGGGGAATGAGAAAGCGGACTCGCTAGCTAAGGTGGGCGCTTTAGAAGGCACACTTTTTGAAAGGCAAATTGCTTATAATGAATTTTTCCACATTCCTCGTCAGTATACGCTCGTAAGTTGGCAGCGCATGTGGAGTGATGATGAGTTCGGTCGTTGGTTACACACGATTATCCCTAAGGTCTCGACGAGTGCATGGTTCAAGGGATTGAATGTAGGTCGTGATTTCATTCGCGTGATATCTCGGCTTATGTCCAATCACTACAACCTAAACGCGCATCTCTATCGCATTGGGCTCGCAGCAAACAATCTTTGTGATTGTGGCGATGGCTACCACGACATCGAGCATGTTGTCTGGTCGTGTATCCGGTTCCATGCTGCTCGCTCTCAGCTCTCTAGAGCACTGAGAGCACAAGGCAGACAATCGGATATCCCCGTCCGGGATATCTTAGGTAGCCGTGATCCTGATCTTCTGCTTCATCTATACCTGTTCCTCAGAAATGCCGATGTCAACGTTTAATGATGTTTCCTTCGTTGTGTCCCCGTTTCATATCCCTCCTATCCAAACGATAAACTTTTACTTAGTCGCGGCAATACATACACACACTCTTTACAGATATACGGGCCAAAGGTTGTGCAGTCCACTGATCATTCAACAAGAGCCAAAGGTTGTACCGCTCATGACAACTCTACACGAGCTGATGATTGCGCCGGCTAGTGACCATTCTATCCTGGATTCCTCGAGTCGAGAAAGACGCACCACGCTAGATATGGGGTACAGACTAGGGGGGCGTTGCTGATTAATGGTCAGCTGCATCCCAATAGCAGGTATCCCGTGTCGGGCACACGTACAGAGCATCGAAGACTGCAACATACCAATTATGAGAACACTTGTAATACTAACCTCGAGCCAACCGCGAGTAATCGGTTACATATTACTAACATAGTTGTAAGCAAACATTGTAGAAAAATTGAACTCCCGGCCCCGTTAGGCTGACGCCATATGAGCCTTAATAAAAATATATATTTTGGATAAAAAAAAAAGCCTGAAAAATGCACAATGACAACAATACAAAGAAGTTCAATTTTCGGTCTGTGACACCGTGCGTATACGTGTTACGATTTTGCACGCGAGTACAGGAGGGTTAAGCTCGATAGCATTTGAGCTAGAACAGAGCCGGATTTTAATCATGTACAGAATGCAAACAAAAAGTTTTCTATCTTGGTTCTATCTCACCAGGCAAGCGATCGGGGCGTCCTTCAAAGACAACTGGCCGAATTGAGAGCGCTATCGTGAAGAAGGCGGAGCTGGACCGGGGACTATCAGCTCCGAAAATTGCGAAACAGATTGAAGGCAAATTTTCCATTCCAAACTCCTATGGCATGATCGAAGCCACAAGCGATAATTTTCCTTGCTTTATATTTGGAATTAAACTTGACAATTCTGTAATATAGGGATTTAACCACATCGAAAATATTTTTGTTCGAGTTGGAGCATTTTAGGCATTCAAAATTTTCGATATTTCGATATTCCGATATATTTTTTTTAACAGTACCTCGATTAGCTTCATAAAACAACGTTCAAATTGTAATTACAGTTGAATCATAAGTAGCGGGACTAAATGAGAGCACGTCTGGTAAAAAAAAACTATTAACTCGTTGAGTGCCACGTGGCTTTATAGCGACTTCCCCGTCAGGCCACGCGCTAATATCGTAGTACAGCAATGCGAAGCGCAATACTGGAAAATCAGAATTACTCGATGGAAATTTTTGAACGCATCAGGGCCATCGTTCCTTATCGTAAAAAGATATTTCTGCTCGAAAGCAGTAACATTTCTGCAAAAAAAATTAGTTTCTATCTTTATCATCATATTTTATACTGTCAGTTACCGGTGACTGACGCGGCCTGAACGGAAAGTTCGGTGTCAGTCACCGATGGCTGAAGTGGCAGTCAACGTGTTAAATGAACTTCTTTTTTCTTGCGTTTTCACAAGTCCATATCATGCGCGTTTGAGATGTGAAACAATTAGACAGCTACTGGCCCTTCATCTTTAATCTTCCTCAAGATTCCTGGTACGCTCGCCATCATGGTCTGGACCACCTTGAGGTGCACTTTCTAGGCACATCTGATGATGCGGAATTTGAGCTGCTGAGCTGTGGTGGATTCCCAGCCATTTTCGTAGACCGACTGGGACAGTATAGCCCAATACGACTAGATTGGCTGCGCTAAACCCAATCGGACCGTCAATTCAATGTCATTCCGTCATTCAACGCGCATAGTCTTTATTTCACCCCAATCGTGGCGACGGAGGGTTATCTTTGGAGAACCTGAGAAATTAACCTAGAGAATTCTTCCAAAATCAATCGATACACTTAATTATTCATCACGCGTACGCTTTATAGAACACCAATTGTAACAGCGGAGAGTTATCTTTGTGGAACCTAACAAGGTAACCAAGTGAACTCCTCTTAACCTAATCTGCCCAGCAATATTTTTTTTTTTTTTTTTTTATTAATCCGTTTATTTTTACAGGCTCAGTTACATAAGTTTAATGGAGCCAAACTCTTAACTATATTTCAACTAGCATATATCAACATGTTGTTTCCTTAATTCTATGGTTAATGAAATAGGAAACCGATTACTCGCGGTCGACTCGAGTTTAGAAGGGTGACACATTTTCATTAGGAAAAGGATGGGATGTAAGGAGATGTGTGTTTACACTCGCACTCACATTCACATTCACATTCTCATTCACACTGACACTTCACACTCAATTCTTAAAACTATCCTTACATCTAATATGTATTTACAATTTAACTTATTCTAATGTTAGTAGGAAGGGAACCGATAGCTCGCGAAGGACGAAAAGGAGGGGAAAAGGATGTATAAACAATCACACTCGAAGATCGATAGCTTTAAGGAAAACATATATTTGGGACATGTAATCAAGGTCTAACCGAGCCAACACATCTCTCACCGGCACATTGGACTGCTTTCCTCCAGCCCGAAGGGAGTTTTCTAAATTCGATCTGGCGACAAGATACAACTCGCACGACCAAACAACGTGTTCGATATCGTGGTAACCATGGCCACAACCGCAGAGATTGCTGTCGGCAAGATTAAAACGAAAAAGCAGCGCGTCTAACGAACAATGATTGGACATGAGTCGGGAGAAGGTGCGAATAAAGTCCCGACTCAATTCCAGACTTTTGAACCACGGATTGAGGCTAACCTTAGGGATAATTGAGTGGAGCCACCGGCCCAATTCATCTTCGTTCCATTTGCGTTGCCAGTTAACGATGGTATTTTTACGAACTAAAGAATAAAATTCATTGAAGGCGATTTGACGCTGATAAATTTCGCCTTCAATTGCACCTACCTTTGCTAATGAGTCAGCCCTCTCATTACCCGGAATTGAGCAATGTGAAGGGACCCAGACAAAGGTAATGACATAACAGCGTCTGGTTAAAGCACTCAAAATTTCTCGTATTCTCTCAAGGAAATACGGCGAGTGCTTTTCCGGCCTCACTGAACGGATAGCTTCGACAGAGCTAAGACTATCCGTTACAATGTAATAATGTTCAACAGGTCGTGAGGCGACGCTGTCCAGCGCCCAGTGTATTGCTGCCAATTCAGCAATATACACTGAGCAAGGATACTGAAGACTGTGTGAGGTGCTAAAAAATTTGTTGAACACTCCAAATCCTGTGGACTCATTCATAGAGGACCCATCAGTAAAGTACATATTATCACAATTGACACGCCCATACTTTGCTTCGAAAATCGTAGGAACGATCCCCGATCGATGATAATCTGGAATTCCATGGATATCCTGCATCATGGACAGATCAAAATGCACAGAGGAATTGATGTAGTCAGGAAAACAAACACGGTTGGGAATATACGAAGAAGGATCAACCTGCATGGAGACGAATTCATGATATGAGCTCATGAATCCAGAATGAAAATTTAGCTCGATCAGCTGCTCAAAATTTCCGATCACCAATGGGTTCATAACCTTACACCGGATGAGGAACCGAAGAGATAATAAATTGAAGCGATCTTTTAGTGGGAGTACACCTGCCAAAACCTCGAGGCTCATGGTATGCGTTGAGGGCATACATCCCAACGCAATACGGAGACAAAGATACTGAATTCGCTCGAGTTTGATGAGGTGTGTTTTGGCAGCTGATTGAAAACAGAAACTGCCATACTCTATCACTGAGAGAATAGTTGTTCGATACAACATTATAAGATCTTCGGGATGGGCTCCCCACCAGGTGCCGGTAATTGTACGGAGAAAGTTTATTCTTTGTTGACATTTTTTACTCAGATACCTAATATGGGCCCCCCAAGTACATTTGGAGTCGAACCAGACCCCAAGATACTTGAAAGACATAGCATGAGTGATCGGTTTACCCAAAAGTTGAAGCTTTGGTTTTGCTGGTCTATGCTTCCTAGAAAAAACCACCATCTCTGTTTTCTCCGTGGAGAATTCGATCCCTAGCCCAATGGCCCAGGTTGAAAAATTGTTCAAAGTATCTTGTAAGGGTCCTTGCAGTTCGGATTCGTTTGATCCTACGACAGACACCACTCCATCATCTACAAGTTGTCTTAGGTTGCAATTTTGTGTAAGGCAATTGTCGATGTCGCTTACATAGAAGTTGTACAAAAGGGGGCTTAAACATGAGCCCTGGGGGAGTCCCATGTAGGAGACCCGACTTACTGTCGAATCCCCGTGAGAAAAATTCAAATGTTTCTCACAAAGCAAGTTATATAACATATTATTCAATAGAGGCGGCAGACCCCGAGAGTGTAATTTGTCTGACAGGACCTCTATTGAAACAGAATCAAAGGCCCCCTTTATGTCCAAGAATACTGAAGCCATTTGTTTTTTTTCGGCGTAAGCCAATTGAATTTCTGAAGAAAGCAACGCAAGACAATCATTCGTCCCCTTGCCCCTGCGGAACCCATATTGTGTATCTGAGAGTAGGCCATTCGTTTCAACCCATCGATCAAGGCGAAACAAGATCATTTTCTCCAACAATTTCCGTATACAAGACAGCATTGCTATTGGGCGGTACGAATTGAAGTCGGACGCGGGTTTTCCGGGTTTTTGAATAGCTATAACTCGTACTTTTCTCCAATCATCTGGAACAATATTATGCTCCAGAAAAAGATTGAATAAGTTCAACAAGCGATGTTTCGCCACATCAGGGAGATTTTTCAGCAAGTTGAACTTAATTCTATCCGATCCCGGAGCAGAATTGTTACATGAAAGGAGAGCAAGAGAGAATTCTACCATCGAAAACTCGGAATCAAGATCGCACCTATCTTGTGGTATATCTCGAACAATTTTTTGCACAGGAGCTGAATCAGGACAAACCTTTCGTGCAAAATTAAAGATCCATCGATGTGAATATTCCTCGCTTTCATTGGATGAAGAGCGATTTCTCATGTTTCGAGCCACTTTCCATAATTTTTTCATTGACGTTTCTCGTGACAAACCTCCCACGAAATTTCGCCAATAAGCACGTTTTTTCCCTTTGATCAAATTTTTGAACTGATTCTCAAGGGCTAAATACGTTTGAAAATTTTCAGGAGTACCACGTTTCCGATAAGCTTTAAATGCATTCGATTTTTCTACATAAAGCTTGGAACATTGGCTATCCCACCATAGATTGGTCGTACTGTTCCCCCCAGGCAGTTCCGTGAGAGTTGAAGTCTCCCAAGATCAATCGTGGCTCAGGAAGGAGTGAGCACATGTCAACAAGTTGCTTGCGGCTAACCGCAGCTCTCGGAGGCCAATACAAGCTGACAATACAGAGGTCTTTGCCTCTGATGTTTGCATGACAAGCAACAGCTTCAATCCCTCCAATAGGTGGAAGGTCAATTCGAAAAAATGAGTGGCACTTATTGATCCCCAATAGCACCCCTCCGTATCTGTCATCACGGTCCAAGCGTACAATATTGAAATCATGGAAAGAGAGATCATCTCGCGAAGAAAGCCAAGTTTCGGACAGAGCAAAAACATCACAATTGAACTTATGAATTAAAAATTTGAATGTATCCAATTTAGGGATAAGACTACGACAATTCCACTGTAAAACAGTGATATCTCCGACCTCTCTATTTGAATTAGACATCAAGAGAGATAATCATTGCAAGGAGGGGCCATGTTTGCATCAATTGTTGCAAAATTGTCTTTAATACTGGAAGCATTGAAATGACAATGGTTCTGATGGAGTCGGAAACGTTAAAACACTTGAAGATTTGATCCAAAAGGTCAGACAACTTTATAAATCCCGATTGGGAAGTTGAGCTGGACGGAAAAATAGGGACAGTTGGGGTTTTTGATGTCCCCTCGAGTGCTGGGTCGTTCGAAGGTGAACTATTCCCACGGAAGCCAGGAGGAACCTGATTTTGCTTGTCCGCTGCACTCGTTTTTTTAGGCAAGCTAACAGGGGATATCACCGGAGGGACTTGTGATTGAATTTTGGGAGTGGTCACATTTTTGCGCCGGGGATTCCCTTGGGAAATAAACGGTGTACCCCCGTGAGCTGTGTCCGCTTCCATTTCGTCAACTGGCAACGTGGAAAAGATATTGTGTGAGGAGATTGGATGTTGTTGTTGTTGGGCCTGTGGAGAAGCGCCCTTTAAAATTTCCGCAAAAGTGCGTTTCGAGCGTTCCTTTAAAGAGCGCTTCTGTTTCTCCCAGCGACTCTTGTAATTTTCACAAGCTGAGAGCTCATGTGGGGTCCCCCCGCAATATGGACACTTATGCTCAGTCGCACTGCAGGATTTGCCCACATGTTGCTCTCCGCAAGTGGCACAGCGCTCCTTGTTGGCGCAGTAGTCTGCTGTGTGACCAACTGACTTGCATTTGTTGCAAGTCATGGGCTTTGGCACGAAGAGACGCAGCGGAAGCCTCAATTTGTCCACCATAACGTAGTCAGGGAGGGCGGAACCAGCAAAAGTTACTCGAAACGAGTCGGACGGCGTGAATTTTGTTTTTCCCTCTTCCTGGGACACTTTTCCTAATTGATGGCAGTCCAAAATTTTAACTTTCGTCAAAGGGAGCTTTTTAAATCTGCCATCTCCCTCTTTTATTAATGCGCTCGTCAGACCCGTTTCTGTGACCACCCCCGAAATTTCTACGTTATGGCAGGGCACATAGACGCGATATTCTAGTACGAACCTATTGTCGACAACAATCTCGTTAGCTTGCTTCCGATCAGCCACGACAACACGCAGTTTGTTCGGTCGAACCTTTCTAATTTCGACCACGGAGGAATAATTTTTTGTCAGATCTTTCATGATCTGAATGACGTTGAGCGATTTCCCGTTGGGTTTTGGCCGGAAGAAAACAACCCATGGGCCAGATCCAGATGCATTTTCTGGATAGACCTTGACACGCGGAGAGGGGACAACTGCGGGGGAGGACGAGGTCGATTGTTGAGCGGGAGCGGGAACAGTTGGGCTGGGAGGCAAGTTCGGGAGATAATCGGAAGCGGGAGCGGGAGATTGAGGGGGCGAAGTGGAAAAGTTTGCCAATTTTCTTGAAGGGGGCTTGTTGAGGTTGATTAACTCTTCCTCTGAAAAGACATCGTCTGAGGGGGGAACGCGTTTAAGCGACTTCCCAGTAGTTAGTGAGGAGGAAACATCAGATTCAATGTCCATATCAAGAGGATCGCACTCTGCCATTATGGCAGATATACAATTATACTTTTTCTTTTTTTTTTTTAAATCCTTAACCTAATATATATATAAACTAAAATACTTGAAGCGCACGGTAACGGTGCTCCAATCGAACCACGTGATGATCGCTTGGCACAACAGCAATGGTGTATCGCACCACAATACGATGACGAGGAACGGCACACGCTCACAGCGCCCGCAGTGGAGGACTTCTCCCTCCCGCTGGTTGTGATTACTTATCACTTCACTCTCGCAATAAAGAAAACACCGTTAGAGCGACACAATCACTTCAGCGAAACCGATAACGGTATTGTTCCAACACAATAACGGACACGAACAACTTTGCGTCCGGCGGCTTCGGACTGCGCGAGCTGACTCCTGCCCAGCAATATGTATCGTTATTATTCGAGCTATCTTTGGAAAACCTGGGAAGCTAAACTTTGGGAAACCTGATAAAGTAACCGGGAGAGTTCCTCTGAAACCAAACCACCCTGCGATGTGTTCCGTTAATCGTCTAAAATCAATCAAAGGACTCCAATCGCGACGGAATTTATGGGAAGCCTTACGAGGAAACCGAGAGAACTCCTCTTAACCTAATCTGCCCAGCGATATGTATCGTTATTAATCGAGTTATCTTTGGGAAACCTGGAAAGGTAACCGAGAGAACTTCTCTGAAACCAATCAACCCGGCGCTGTGTTCTGCCGTTAATTATCTAAAATCAATCGAATCAGCATTTTTTTAATTAATAATCGAGCGTACCCTTTTTTTTTAATCTCCGATAGCGACGACGGGAAGGAATTAAAGAATTGAAATAAATAAAAATCAAGAATTAAACGAAGAGTTAAAGCATACAATACATTCAAAGAAAAATTGTAAACTGCAAACGAACGCAGAAAACTATCTAAACTATCACTTAAAAATACCATCTGCATCTATTACACATTCAAGAAAATTGAAAACCTAAAAAACAAAAAAGGGGTTCTGGAATTATACAATGGGTGTTCAAGGAATGATTTGTAAGCTGGGATATTTGGCATTATAAATAGAATCTAGATTTTGGAAATAAGAATACCAGGAACATGAAACTTATAATCAGTGTTAGGGATGCGAATGTGAAACAAATCTTGCTTGTATCAACGATGGATTGGAAAACAAACAAAAAATGCAATACTTTATGCACGCATGTGCATAGTGAAAACAGAAATACGAACACACATACTACTTATCTTGTAAAATTCTCCTTCTTTTCAGCAGTGCAAAAATACCTCGCCAATGAGTAGAGCTCTTGTTACACACACATGTAGAGTATGTGTCGGGCACACATCGTTTGTTTACATTCGCCTTTTCTTTGCAGCAGAAGTGGAGTGAAATTTGAAAAAATGAATTGGAGAGCCAAAAATATTTTTTGACGTAGAACTACGTTTTTCATTAAGGGTGCCAAATCAGAAAACAGGTCACGTTTTTATGAAATAAAGTTAACGTTAGTAACTATTTTTGGCGCGAACGGATTTTGGCGATTTACATACTAAACGAAGCAGAAATTCCCTAAGATTTGTTTAATATGCTATACATTAGAATCCCCTGGTTTGTAAATGGTTAAAATTCATGAAAACTTTAAGCGTTTCCATTTTCTCATACATTTGTTATGTCCATTTGTGTGCTTTCCCGAACAGAGCTGTCAATAACGAGCAACTTATCGACGACCAACAGAGGGGAAATCGTAGGATTTAAAGTCTCCGTGAACAGAGGGAAAGTAGAAGAATGAAGGGGAATACTTGCCTAGAGTATAAACAGTGGATCTCGCTGATGCAAACTTAGAGGCGAATGAACTTCCAAGTTTAAAGCCTCTTAAAAACAAAGAAAGAAAGGCAAACCTTCATTCGGCATCGGACTGTTGATCAATCCAGTTCACTTTGCTTTCGCTGCACTTCGATCTAAGATTGGACCCCACCAGTGGTAATCCAACTTGGATATCGTCGTTTGGTTTTTCTGTTCGTTTTTCACGTTATTCGTAACGTGTGTTTTTTTTTCCGCGTCATAAATTGGACGCTTCGCGTAGTGTGCGATGAGCAAGAAGGAGAGGAAGGCAGGCTCGAGCCCTGCAAAAAACGAACGCATTGCCAGGGGCAATAAAATTTCGAGATAAGCGTCATCTAATGATGCACGCGATGTTGGTGCAGTGAAAAGCGCTCGCACTGAACCGAGCCTTCACGAGTGTGACACCGCATCGATCAACAGCGAAGTAGGCGATTTCGGAGCGTCGGTCGAAAATGTAAACGCCGTTACCCAGGCAGCAACCAAAATCAAGCTCCCCCGCTGGTGGTGAAGGCGGTGGCTCTTGACAAACTCATCAGCGAATTCGCATCGATGAGTGTTACAGCAGAGTACAAGTTGTGTGGCATAATTCAGTCTTTTTCAAGCAGTTAACATTGTTTGTTTTCCGTCAAAAAATTATTTGGGGAATACCAAGCATCTTGAATGTCTTACTGGAATGATATAAGTTATTTGGGTTCGCGTGCCAGTCGCAAAACTTCAACTAGGATTTGCGCTAATATTGATCATAATGAAGCATTGCTACAGTTTTCGAGGTTGTTATTAACAAAAAGAGTTTGTTTCGCTTGTTTAGCCACCAAAAAAGTAGATGTCGTTCTGGAATTTTGTATGTGATTAGGTTTCGCTTGCCAGTGGCAAAACTTCCTCCACTAAGGGTGACAGCTGCGCTTCTCTCGAGCATGATAAAGTTTGGCAACTTTTGTATATAATTTAACAGACGCGTTTCTTTTGAGGATAGCGCAAAATGATGAGAAGTGTTTATATTCCTAGTAGCTTCAAGCCACCAATGTATGGCTCTGTATGCATGCTATGGCGAACGCTTGTTTGGCGCTTGGTTTATGTTGTACGAACGATGCCTAGAGGTGCGATTCCTTTGAGCCAATGCTAAATAACATGTGGCATGATATTTGATACTTGCAAGAGTTGTCATTGTTGTTGTTTCCATGCGGTGCCAAAGATATATTGATGTAGTTATGAGATGTGGAATAATGGTGCTGGTGCAACATGTATATAATCGACTGTAGCCGAGTCTATGTCATTTGCGAAAAAGGCCACCGGAATAGCGTTCGAGGTAAATTTTCAATGCATTGACATGAAATAAATTGTGACATACGATCAGCTAGTGTATTGTTTTGCGAGGGCAAGAATGAATCATCAATCAATTATCGTAAACTGATTCTACAAAGAAAAAACAATTTCAGAGATTATTCTACTAAGCAGTTGTTTCTAAAATTTCACAGCATTATAGAATAATATCCGAAGGTATAAAAATGCGACTTATATAAAATAACAGCGTAGTTCTACGTCAACAATGCGGTCGTATCTTGGACACAACCTACTATAATTTTTTTGTAAAACATATCCCTACATTGGATAAATAATAGCCAGAAAAATGGCCATCAACGATGGGTTGTTCGCAGCATTTCCTTTCAGGTAAAAAGTAAAATTTGTTCTCCGTAAACCTGTCATAACGTTTTTTCTTCATTCAGGTTGTTAGAGCTGATTATGAATTAGAAAAACCGTTACGAAATTGTGTGCAATTAACTTTTTCTCTCATGATCTAGTTCTCATTGATTTTCTTCAATTATAAAATGTAATACCATCTGTCATACCATTATAAAATGTAATACCATTAATCATTAAAGCACTAAGAGACGAATGAACTCTCTGAGTTTAAAGTCTCTCTAATTCAATACCTTCCTTCCTTCATTAAAGCACAACGTAAGGAATAAAACGCACGGTATTATCAATCGTTCCCCGAAAGTTTGAAAGTCTCGAATATTCTTCGAGAATTTTTTCCATCCAATTGTGTCGTGCAGATTACGCGTACAATTGGTTTAGCGTATCAACTGTTTTCTCAGTGGAAAAGAACAGTTTTATTTCAATTCCCGTCTAATGGAATTTTCGTTGAAGAAAATCGCCATTTTTGCTGCATCCGGTTCGAAGAAAAGGTTTTCGAATCGCGTAACCCGAAGTTACCAGTTTAAACCCGTCTACTTGTCGAAGTAAGTCCCCCGTCCCCATCACAGGTCGAAGTGCAGACCTTTCAGATGAAATGAATCCTGATTTGGTACCGAACCAGAAATTGGGTTACAAAAATCGAATCATCTGCTGCTAAGGACAAATTTGATCGTTTGACTAGGCGAAGGGGAATGAAGGAGGCTATGCGAAAGGCTTTGGAAACGATTCCGCAGGAAGATTTACTGACGGCTCCACGTCCAGTGGATAGAGAAACGGTGCTCCTAGAGAAAATAAAAAAATTGCCATTCGAAATAGAAATGATGAGAGAAAAGCACCACCCATTTCTAAGCACCAGTTTCGAAGATAATAATGTCCGGTATGTTAAGTAAAATGCAAAAAGGAGATTTTATTATGACAGATAGAGCATTCCTGATAACAAATCACGTTGAAAGTACTGGAGTTGAATTACTCGTACCTGCTTTTGCTGTTGGTCAAGATCAGTTGCATCATCTTCATATTGAAAAGACACAGAAATTATCAAATGTTGAGATTCATGTAGAGTGAGTGATTGTGTAGGTTCGGAATAAGTGTAAGATACTATACACGAACAAAAAAAACAGAGTACTTACTGAAGTACCTCAAACTTTTGTGAAACTTCACTAGTGGATCAAATTGTAACAGATTGTTGTTGTCTAGTTAACCTTTGCCCCTCTGTAGTCTCTGAAGTTTAATTATTGTACTGAAATAAATTATTACATTGTATTGAATAAAACATTTGAAGCCAAATTTTATTTCTTGGTTTCTTTTTTTTCACAATCTATCTTTGAAATACTCTCCTGTATAAATAGCATTGGCCTAAAAGTTCAGGCATAATAACCAATCTGAAAAAAAAACTTTCGGCTTTTAACAACTCTTTCTTCAAAAATGTATCGTCTCGGTCCACTCGCAGTATGACTAATTCCTTGCTTGTTCAAATAACAAAGTCGCAAAACTTTACATTGTGTACATACATTTGCATTTGCACTCGATAAAAGAACTGATGATTGTGGTTTATTTTATATCCTGTTTCCGTGATTTGAATAGGACTATCTGGCTTAGTAACATATATTTTTTATTGTTTAACCGTCTCACAGGCAATGAGGACACTTTATTTCCACAGGAACCTTCCACAACAATCACATGCGGCGATTACATTTTTGGGAATGCTCCACCTGCAAGATCGTATAGTAAGTAATTTTCTTTACTAAAAATATACAAAACTTACCTGAACAAACACGATACAAAAACCAAAATCGACGTATCTGGAACCTAAAAATTGTATCCATCTCGCCATGAACCTTTTGTATGTGTCCAAGCTCTTGAAGGCCTTAACGCATTTCTGGGTATACGGACTTTCTCGATTTACAAGATATTCCGCAAGGTCATAATAAGTCACATTTTTTGGTAAGGCACTTTCTGAATATTCATGCTGGGTGCGCCCCCAGTTGCATGATTTTGGGGGTGCAGAATGAACCGAATTTATGTGAAGAATTTGGATAAATAGGATTTATTCCTTTTCTAGCGGGGTGATGGGTGTGCAAATCGACTCTTCCGCCCCGGGTGCGGAAACTTCACTCGACGCCACTGCAGCCACAGCATGACTTTCATTTTTTTTCCTGCAGGTAGAGTCATGGTGTGGGGATCTATAGCCACATCCAGCGTTGGAGAACTTGAGTTTATCGATGAAATGATGACCAAGGAGGTTTATTTGAACATTTTGAAACGAAAACTACCAGCGTCTGCACAAAGCTAAAGTTGGCGAGCAGATTTACGCTCCAATAAAACGGAGATCCGAAGCACACCCCGAAGCTGGGTTTTGCTGTTGGTGTTAAAGGTTATCGAGTGGCCAGCGCAGTCTCCCGACCTCAATCAAATGAAGCATCTCTGGTCAATTTTGAAAATTAAGCTCCTGGATACAAAAACCAACAAGTATCCAGCAATTGTGGCAGGTAATCTCAACTGTGTGGGACAAAATCGCCCCGGAAACAAGTTTGGAAGAAATCTAATTTTTCCCTGGGTGGATAGACATTTTTTGCAAACTGTATATTGTCGTGATAAGATTAATCCGGATCTAGTGATTTTGAAAATTGTACGTTAATTGATTTGTTCCACACGATTACAGATAAAATTATTGGAAATCCA
This sequence comes from Toxorhynchites rutilus septentrionalis, assembly GCF_029784135.1. Taxonomy (NCBI): domain Eukaryota; kingdom Metazoa; phylum Arthropoda; class Insecta; order Diptera; family Culicidae; genus Toxorhynchites; species Toxorhynchites rutilus. Next base: position 10,628,298 of record NC_073744.1, on the reverse strand, counting down.
CCTCACAGCATAGTACATGTTTTAAATGCATGTATTTCAAAATTTCTTATTATTACATATCTATTGCCCAAACTGATCAACTCCCCACCGGTTTACGGTACGTTTCGCTTTCGGTAAACTGATTAATTTGCATTTGGTGGTGCGCATTTGCTTTCTCGCGCACGTTTTGGACACGAATTGCTTGCTGGATGGATTGATTGATTGATTCGATGGGTAGCCTCCCCGATTCGATTGGGGAGCGCTCATGTTGCAAATAATGAGCTTTCAGGGAGACGACTCTCGAAAAGTGGTTCTTTTGTTAGTCGGCGGCGGCGGATGATGCTCGGTCCGGGTTAAGTATAGTGGAGAGATGTAGGCTGATGTATTGATTAGGCGGGGTTTTAGCTGGCGGCACACTTAAGCTATTGTTAGCTTTGCCGATTGCACAGGTTTCTATTTTTCATAGCACCTGTCGAACGTTTTTATTTTTTCTCGACGAGACAAGCTGCCAGCCAGCAAGCGCACACTTTGATTAGTCGACGGCGGGTATAATTTGCTTTCAAATTGTGATATCAGACGAGGACTACTAGATGTACTTGGCTGACAGCGCGGAAACAATGGCGCAGGAGTCACCTGTCCGATTTCACACGAACCTCGCAGGATTGAAACCATCTCATTAAATGCCCGTTTACGAATTTCAACGTCGCGAAAGAGGGGTGATGAGGCCATCCCGATAGTGAACGGCAAGATTACACGGTATGATATGAGTTCATTTGTAGCCCACCGAAAAAAAATGTAATCGCTTTTCACCGCAGGATTAACGAGTCTAATTTGTTGTTAGTTGGACCTCCCGCCGAGGGCTACTTGCGTGCGGTCGATCGGAGCACACCACTCCAGGACCATGCTCTCTTCTTCGACAGCTTCGGATAATGATTTCATTACTTCACCACTGCATCATTCCTCAAGAAATACATACACACACACTAATAAATTCTCAGAAACAAGCAATATTTCTATCCGCTGCGGAGGAAAAACCACGTTTTGGCGTTTTCACCGCCTCGAAACAGGAGAAAAAATACAAAAATACGAAAGGAGTACAAGCCACCGAAAGGTTGCGTTTCGCCAGAAATGTCCGCCGAGTCGTGAATCGTTAATGGGAAAGCCAAAAACATAAATCAAACCGCAAGCAAAGGGGCCCTAGATTCGTTCGCGAAAACAACATCATTGGCCGCGCTTTCGGAACATGTAAAAGGTAGCGAAAAGCTTCAACGGGATTTTCCGCCCGACACTACAAACAGGCGCGCTTGTAGAGCAGTAGAAGTAGTAGTAGTAGTAGTAGGTCATGGCGGCGGTCAATCCTGCCGGAGAAAGAGATTGCCGGGGAGGATTCCTGGCGCGTATACAGGTATCACACCAACAGAAGACTGCCGTTACTGCCAGCGTTGTCCAGCGTTGCTAATTTTCCATTTTAAACTGTATTTCTTTAGTTTTTTACTCGGTCAAGTCCAACAGTTAAATCCTAACATCTTCCAGTTTCCCAAAATAGTATCCAGTTTTTTATATGTGAGTTTCAGTTTTACCTATTTTATGTGAAATAAATTCACAATGCATAATTATTATCCCTCCCTCACCCTTCCTATCCCCTGACCAATTTTGTTTTTTGACATTTATCGTTCGTAAGATCCAAAGTATATTTACCATGGATTAATCTTTCTTTACTCAATGTTATTTTGACGTAGGACTACGTCTTTCATTTCTATACCGGGGTGTAAAATCAAAGTTTCGAAAACGAAAGCGTTACGCCGGAGACCGAGATTTTGAGCGTTAATAGCTCCTAAACAACTGAACGAAATGGTATGAAAAAAAAAATTCATTCGAAAGATAAAATGTCTACGCGTTCTATACTTGTTACTTTTTGATCCAAAAACTTGTTTCAATAGTCTTAAAATTGCTTTCAAAACAGAAATCACCAATCGGTATATAAGCGAGCGCCGCTCGGAAATCCACTCAGTTCAAATTGAACAGCGATTGGAGCATGTTGTCGCTGTTGTGGTGAAGCTCTTCGTTTCGCATGAAAGCGCGGATGAACGGTGTCACCAAGAGCCTGTTTGTGCACCTTAGGCCAGAAGGGAATCCATCAGGAGGAGAGTGATGCCACAAACGGTTCCCCGGGAAGATCTCGAAGCAGCCGCTACACACACACACACACACACACACACATACACGCGCGGAATTCTTTCCGTTTGGATGCCATTCAGCATCGAGAAAGATCCGGAAAATAATCTGCCAGTTCCTCTGGGAATTTAAAAATACATTCATGTGAAAGAATTTATTTGAATGTTTTCTATCCATGTAACACTGTGACCAAATATGTTTCAATCAAGTGCTATTAACAGATGGTTGTCGAGTTAGCATAAACCACTGGTGGGCTTCCAGTATCGAGGAAAATGTGGAAATATCTAATCGTTACTGAAAATAATCTGCCAGTTCCTCTGGGAATTTAAAATTACATTCATGTGAAAGAGTTTATTTTAATGTTTTCTATCCATGTAACACTGTGACCAAATACATTTGGTTTTGTGATTTTTCAATCAATCGCAATTAACAGGATAGCTTCTGAAGATTATTCTTCCCCATCAGTAGGATATTTCCGTATCCAATATTGGATGCATAAAACCTTGTGCCTCCATCGTAACGCTCTCGTTTTCGAAGTCCCCCAAATATTCATTCATTCAGAATGAATTCAGATTCAACTTCAAACAAATGATCTCTAAATCAACCATAGTCATACGTCACCCTTGCGGTTATACCATAGATATAACCCACTTCCTGTTTTTCTCCTACTTACACTGCCGAGTTCAATACGGTTAGCGCGTAGTGCTTTTGATCTACCATTTTAACCACAACTGGTACAATTTTCACAGCAAGACCTTACTCAAAATAGTTCATAGAGCCCACGCTGGCTTTGAATTTATGTAAACATCAGATATTATACCTCCTTCAAATGATTCTAAAGTTCAGAAGTTCATAGAGTCAATGTGCTCCATCTAACCTTGCTTCCGTTTATTACAATAGGATACAAGTTTCTCGTGGTCACTCAAAGAATTTTTAGTTCTAAATAGCATAATATTATGCATGATCTAAACATTCCTAATAACAGGTGCATTCTGTCAAAAATATACCGGGAATTTATGTTATTTAAAAAGAAATCTTTAGTTGTCATCTGAATTTATACTACCGCCTTCAAAGCAAATCAACAATCCGGTCATAGGAACACTTTTTATGGATACGTCAGATGAACGTGGGATCAGAATTTGATCGTTCAAGCAAGTCTTCAGCCACTTGACTGCGTTGAAATTTTTTTAAAAATGAGCTCTTTCGACGCTAGTCGTGCTGCGACTAGCTCTCTCATGCCCAAAACATGATCCTAGATATGATGAACGGTCTCGTGAGAGATATTTTATTCAAGACAAGCGCTCTCAAACTCAAATGACGTTTTCCGAGCACCATTCCTATTATATTGTCGATGTTTTCTTCAATTTCAAAGGTGGTTGGTCGTCCTTGACGTGGCAAATCGTTCACCTCTTCTCGGTCGTCTTTGAATTCCCTACACCATTCATAAATTCACCCACAACTGATATTTTCACTTAAAGGATTTCGAACACTCGAGTTCCCACAGAAATTATTTTTCTGTACGTGATCTATACTCGTGGTACATAATTTCTTATTTGACATATAAACCTGATGCAGACTAAGACGCATTGAACCTGATATTGTCTGTTCCAAGACGTTGCTCCATTATCATGTTAAATCGTGAGGAACGAATACCAAATCATTTTTATTTATATAGATATAGTTGATCCGGCAAACTTCATCTCATTCAAAATGGATTTCTTGTTATCAATACCTTCAAATATTCAGGTTTCTCGGTCCAATCGCAGAACTTTTCATTGATTGATCTTCTAATTGACACTTCACTTTTTCTTCTCACTATAAATTTCCTAGTACTTCTACCAAAACTCGTCATTATAATATAAAACTATTTTCAGACACAATCGTTCAAGATTTTTCAATCACATGCAAATAACATGTTCCTCCGTTGCATAGAATACATGTAGAAAGCTCAAATCAAACGATATCTTCCTCGAGTTTGCGCTTGCCAACACTTCTGGCGATCCGTTTGCGTCAGGAGTGCGTATCTTTACCTGAATTGCCATTTCCACTTTCGAACAAAGATCAGTTTCGTTGGCGCGAAACGTCAAATGGACTTGACACGATGTAATTGTTGAACATATGGGAATTCAATTTTCTGAACTTTCCCTTTTCCTCCAGAGTTTTCCAAAAGTTTCCTCAGAGAGAGGGGAGGAGTGTCGAACCACCATAAAAACATTTCCTGCTCCCTGAAACTTACACATGCCAAATTTGGCCCCATTTGCTTGATTAGTTCTCGAATTAGGCAGAAATTTGCGTTTCATTTGTATGGCAGCTCCCCCTTAAAGAGGGGCGAGTGTCGAACCACCATACAAATATTTCTTGCCTTCTGAAACCTCGACATGCCAAATTTGGTTCCATTTGCTTTATTAGCTATCGAGTTATACAGTAATTTGTGAGTCGCTGTGTTTGCCTGGTTGAGTGTGAGAGAAGAAAGGCGCGGAGCGGTGTGGTGTAAACAATCTTTGTTTTATTCTGCGGAGAGTTTCTTTTGGCCTCTCGTTTCTGTTGCTAGAATGTCAATAGTGTGCGTAGCGTGCGTAACATGTGATTGCATAACCTAATGAATACACCAATACCAATGTCGTGGAAAAAAGGTAATGAAGATAGTAGAGTTTCGAGCGACATAGCATGCGCTGTCATAACTCTTTCTCAAATAATGACGTCAGTCGTTATGTTTACCTTTGATTGCCCACCGCATCCATGTGAGAATGCTATTTTCAGGAAGTAATTTATCAATTAAAAATGTACATTTTTTAGAGTTGCTGCTGAATATGAGGCTAATGTGATAGTGTGCAGTGAATATTTGTAAAATCACTTCGAAAAAGACGGATAAAAGTGATATTTCCATGTGCCATTTTCACTCCCCCACGTCCATAGAAACAAACGAAGTTTCATTATTTTAACGTTATGTAGTGTATGTTTCGAAGGCTCACAGTGTCGGTGTGTATGTTGTGAACTAAGCATACGATTGCTATCTGGACCTTTTACCACATTAATAATCGAAATAAGTCACGATACAATTGTCATCTATTAAAAAACCAACAATTGAATGATTTCATGAGAATTTTGGCTCAAATCATGCATCCGTGAGTATTTTGAACATTATTTTGTTTCTTCCATACACACTCCATATTGAATACAAATAATTACGACACGATATTTTGCTTGCCAATACAGATATACTTCGCCTACTGCTCCACCTCTATATGTATCTCATTGCACCAATACGAAAATAGTGTAGAAAAGTGATGTTCAAATAATATATTTTCGTTTTGGAAGCTGTAGATTCTACTGTACTCTGGGTACAATTTATACTATCAGTTAGACTTTACTCTAGAATGTTTCAGAATTAAATAAGTGTATTGTGATCAAAAGGTGCCAACAAAATGAAGCTTGGATTAACATTCCAACAATTTTTCCTTGCAAATATTTGGAAGAGTAAGGGGTCCATATCAGTGCATTGTTTTTTTTTCTTCCCGTTTGTAAGATTTGCGAAAGATTGTTACTTTTAAACATATCCGAAATAGTTGCCTTGAAATAACTATAAATTGTGTGTTCGGGAAGAGGATTATCTCTGATAAAATTAATTTGAATGTGAAAGTTTAACCAACTAAAGAGTTTCAATGATTACTTATTTCGTGTTATTGATGTTTCGGGACACATCCATATGTGTTTGTATGTGTTGATACATGCTGTGCATATTCTTGAGTGAGTGTCTGTTATGCAGGCCAAAAGTTAAAATATTTTAATTTTTTTTTTTGTACCTCAAACATTTCATATACAATGTTTCTCGTTAGTGTGTTATTGACAATATGTGTATAGTTTTTGTATGATATTCTGTCGAAACAATTACAAGATTTATTTCCACATAGAATTCCAGCGGAGTGATGCCTGGCGCCATCTCTTTGGTTTTTTAAATTCATTGATAGTCATTGTCATTATTAGTTTATTTTTTAATTCTTTATTTTCAATCTTCAGTTCTTTAATTTTTCATTCTTTAATTCTTTAGTTCCTTCTCGCCTTCGCGACTGAAGAATATACTTGATTATTAACATAATCAATTACGTAACCGATTAATAACGAAACATATTTTTGATCTTATTGGTTTTACAAGAGTTTTCTCGGTTAACTTCTAAGGTTTCCCAAAGTTAACTCGTGATTGAATTTGATAAAAGTACATGCAATAAATAATAGAATATTCAGCTATTGATTGGCCAGGTCTTCCTTCTCAGGATATCTAAAGATAATCTCTGTCGCGTGCTGTGACAAATTAGATACTCGGTTTTGCGCTTCGTGGAATGGTTGACAGTTTATGTTTACAGAATCACATCACTTACCGCAGCGAATCCTGATTTTAAACCTATCCCACTAACAAATATCCCTTCCATGATGAACGCTAGGGAATCACGCTATTGAGGCGACCCTTCTGGCTTTCGGGCGGCGAATATCATACTAACATTCCTTCCCTTCCCCTGGTGACTGTAAGGCCGTGGCCGGCGTCGTTATTGACCACTAAGTTGTGTTTCATTTGTATTTGTAAAAATATGTTTTTAAGAAAAACGAATTTGAATTTTCGAAATATTGTTTAATGTAATTTTTGTTAAATTGTAGTTCTTATAGTTTCTAAGTAAGATTTAAGAAAAATACAAAAAAATATATTATCTTTTGTAGGAGCATTGTACTACTGTGACCATTAGTTTGATCTATTGTAGTGCTAAAATAAAAATATTATAAAAATCACATATTTTAAAAATTGAAATTAATTTTTCTAAAAAAATGTTTTTTTCCTCTAATTCTGAACGAAAATTATATGAATAGTCTATACAACCACCAACAAGTTTCCCAAACATCGGAAGAAAGACACTGTTACAGGGAAAAAGTTTTTTAACATACAAGCGGTCATTTTGTCTATTTACCCTCAATGAACAGTATGAAGGGAAACATCATGAGAAAAGTTGGCTTCACCTTCTAGTTGGATTTTTTCATCACTATTCACTAACTCACAATAGAGTAATATAAGCGATGCTTCTGCATTTTTTATAATGCTTTGATATAACGTAAAATTTTGAAAGTGAAATTTGCGTTACATCGAAATTTCGCTGTAGCAACTAAAAAAAATTGGAAAATGTTCAGATTATAAATTAAAGATTACCGGTATATGTTTGACAGAATGTATATTTTTTTCAAAAATTCATCCTCCAGGAGCAGGAAATATTTAAGGATACCTCCTTTTGATCTTGATTCCAATGTTTGGTTTGGGCTAGTCTGATTGCCAAAACAAAAAAATTGAAGAGAAGTAGCTTTTCAATATCAAAATTTGATGATTTCGACACCAAAGTAATACTTCAGCATTGTTGCCTTGGCATTGAATGTGCTAATTTTAGTATTGGAATATCGATCGTATCAAAAATTATTCCAGTATTCTAACACATAGATCACTGCATAAATCCGTGCACGGAGGTGTCAGTTTGACAGTTTTGCATATTTTGTTTCAGCTCCCATTCGTTGCAATTTCCGTATGCCCTTATTCAAATGTTAACGAATGGAAGCTAAAACAAACCATGCAAAAACATCAAACGAAAGGTAATGTTAGGCTCCGTGCATTTATATATGGATTTCTTTTTTTTCTACTTTCTTCGTGAGTGCGAAAAAGATAGCAATAAAGATGGTCAAATGTAAAAACTACAAAAAGTCACAGGAGGGTTGTATCCGAGAAACGACCGCATAGTTGACGTAGGATTCCGTTAGATTATCTGTTACGTGCTGATTTTGGATATGTTTGAAGAATTACATTGTTAAACTCTTCGATAGTGATTTGGTGGCCCTGAAACGGGCCGTTTTGTTTGGTTGATAGATATTCTTGGTTCACTCCATCAATGTCCATAACCGAGTGATAATGATAGAAAGATGATTAGTCATTTTATGGTGCATATCACGATAGAAGATGCCTAAATGGAATGAGATATGATGAAAGCCGCCCTCTGTGGCCCTGGACGAGCTGGCTCCTGTGTTATGTATGGATGAAATAAAGAAAAAAAACTCATCAATGTAATATAAGATAATTATCATTATCGAAAACAATTATCAAGTTTTCTCACCTGAAAAAAGTATTATTTTATTAGAGAGAAACTATATTTGAAATGGAAAAGGTAATTTGATTTATAATTTTTACTTTCTGAGTGTTTACTCAACCCATTTCCATTTTCGCTTTAAACTCAACGGAACACGATGCTACATGCCTCAATGCGAATTTCAATTGGACATTGATATCGGTCATTGATATGAAATTTGACGAAGCAACCAACATAAAAGTTTAAATTCGAATTTGATTTATATTCTATCAAACATAAGTTCTATTCAGTTCATTGAAATAGCATTCTTCAATAAATCCACCGAAAGATTTTTATTGGAACGAAAATAAAACAAAAGCACTCATTCATCGCTCCCTACTAATTCGCCAGCACGTATGCAATCAGCAATTCCCACGCTAGTTACAATGAGCACTATGCGCGCCGTTAGTTAAGCTATCGATCACGAGGGTATTTATATGCTGATTTCCCCCAGACACCTTGGATTTGAAATCTCTGTTAGGGAATACACTTCGGTGAGAACAAAAGTTCCCTCTACTTTGATGTGCCGATTTCTCCGTATCTTCAATTTCGACCAATCAGAACGAGGTATTTCCGTTTGGAGATTTTTTGATTGTTTGTTAGTTAGTTTCATATGATATATTATTTTATCAATTGTAATGAACTGTTATAAAGTGCTCAGATCGATTGATGCAAATATCTCGTAAATCCATCAGGAAATAACTGACCAATAATTGTAAGTACATGAGCCGCCGCGTGTGTCGTCAATTTCGACCAATCAGAAGTGGGTATTTCCGTTAGGGTAGGGGTTGAGCTTTTCCAATTATTCGATAGTTAGTATCATGACATATATTATTTGATCCAATGTAAAAAAATGTTATGGAGTGCCGAAATAGATTGACGCAAAAATCTCATCAATCTATCATGAAATGACTGAGCAATAAGCGTTTGAAATTGGACAACTTTCACGATGTGCTCGATTTTCGATTTTCAATTTGTACCCCAATATGTTCCCGAAAGACGTAATCCTACGTCAAAAATTCAAAATGTCGCGTTAGAAGAAGGAAGTCACAGGAGGGTTGAGTCCGAGACACATCCGCATAGTTGACGTAGGTTTACGTTAAGCTACCTGGTCCATGCTGATTTTGGATGTTTGAAAATCCCATAAATCCAACATGAAATGACTAATGAGTAATAAGCAGTAGTAAGTAGTAAGTAAGTAGTTTCCGAGTCTATAAGAATCAGACAGACAGACAGACATCACTCCATTTATATATATATATATATATATATATATATATATATATATATATATATATATATATATATATATATATATATATATATATATATATATATATATATATAAATGGAGTGATGTCTGTCTGTCTGTCTGATTCTTATAGACTCGGAAACTACTGAACCAATCGACATGAAAATTGGTATGTAAGGGTTTTTGGGGCCGGGGAAGGTTTTCGTGATATTTTAAGACCCCTTCCCCCTCTCTAAGGGGGGGGGGGGGGGTGCCATACAAATGAAACACAAATTTCTGCATTACTCGGAAATTAACCAAGCAAACGAAACCAAAGTTGGCATGTGAAAGTTTTAGGGTGCAATAAATGTTTCTATGATGGTTAGACAGTCCTTCCCCCACTCAAAGGGGGGGCTGCCATACAAATGAAACACAAATTTTTGCATTACTCGAGAATTAATCAAGCAAATGAAACCAAATTTGGTTTGTGGAGGTTTTAGGATGCAATAAATGTTTCTATGGTGTTAAGATACTCCTTCCCCCTCTCTTAGAGGGGGCTGCCGTACAAATGAAACACAAATTTTTGCATTACCCGAGAATTAATCAAGCAAATTAAACCAAATTAGGCATATGGAAACTTTAGGGTGCAATGAATGTTTCTATGGTGGTTAGATACCCCTCCCCCCTCTCTTAGGGGTGGCTGCCATACAAATAAAACACAAATTTCTGCATTACTCGAGAATAAATCAAGTGAATGGGCGGGACGAAGTTTGCCGGGTTAGCTAGTATATATATATATATAAATATTTATATATATATATATATATATATATATACATATATATATATATATATGAATAGCCCTTAAGCCGGAAGATGGGCACTTTTACAGGGAAAAAGTTTTTCGAACAAAAACTTTCTCATGTTTTCTTTGAAAAAATACAACTTATCCTAATTTTGTTTATAGTCAAGTTTTTGATCTTGTGAAAATATTAACTTTTGTGGAAGACATCAACTATCTAACTTTTATAATTTTTGGAATAGAAGTCGTTTTTGAATGAATACTCCTGAAAAAAATAATGTTTTGCTCGTAACATTTTTGTGTGTAAATTTTCACGTTTGACATGTTCTTGAGATGTTTCTAAATAGAGAAAAGTTAGCAGAGCATTGAAAATGCGATAATGTATACATAAAAATGTAACAAATTGAATATTAATAGCCTTTTTTTTTTCAAAGAAAAAAATGAAAAAGTTGTTGTTCGAAAAACTTTTTCCATGTAAATGTGGCCACCGTCCGATGTATGGAAAATTTATTGGAAATTTGAAGGGCTATTTATACCTATATTTTTCAGAATTTTAAAAGCATATGTTTTCGAGAAAAATGAATTTTAATTTTCAAAAAAACAGGAAGTGGGTTATATCTATGGTATAACCGCAAGGGTGACGTATGACTATGGTTGATTTAGAGATCATTTGTTTGAAGTTGAATCTGAATTCATTCTGAATGAATGAATATTTGGGGGACTTCGAAAACGAGAGCGTTACGATGGAGGCACAAGGTTTTATGCATCCAATATTGGATACGGAAATATCCTACTGATGGGGAAGAATAATCTTCAGAAGCTATCCTGTTAATTGCGATTGATTGAAAAATCACAAAACCAAATGTATTTGGTCACAGTGTTACATGGATAGAAAACATTAAAATAAACTCTTTCACATGAATGTAATTTTAAATTCCCAGAGGAACTGGCAGATTATTTTCAGTAACGATTAGATATTTCCACATTTTCCTCGATACTGGAAGCCCACCAGTGGTTAATACTAACTCGATAACCATCTGTTAATAGCACTTGATTGAAACATATTTGGTCACAGTGTTACATGGATAGAAAACATTCAAATAAATTCTTTCACATGAATGTATTTTTAAATTCCCAGAGGAACTGGCAGATTATTTTCCGGATCTTTCTCGATGCTGAATGGCATCCAAACGGAAAGAATTCCGCGCGTGTATGTGTGTGTGTGTGTGTGTAGCGGCTGCTTCGAGATCTTCCCGGGGAACCGTTTGTGGCATCACTCTCCTCCTGATGGATTCCCTTCTGGCCTAAGGTGCACAAACAGGCTCTTGGTGAGACACCGTTCATCCGCGCTTTCATGCGGAACGAAGAGCTTCACCACAACAGCGACAACATGCTCCAATCGCTGTTCAATTTGAACTGAGTGGATTTCCGAGCGGCGCTCGCTTATATACCGATTGGTGATTTCTGTTTTGAAAGCAATTTTAAGACTATTGAAACAAGTTTTTGGATCAAAAAGTAACAAGTATAGAACGCGTAGACATTTTATCTTTCGAATGAAGTTTTTTTTTCATACCATTTCGTTCAGTTGTTTAGGAGCTATTAACGCTCAAAATCTCGGTCTCCGGCGTAACGCTTTCGTTTTCGAAACTTTGATTTTACACCCCGGTATAGAAATGAAAGACGTAGTCCTACGTCAAAAAAATTTCAATTAAATTTTTTTCCAAAAAGTTCTTTAATATTTTTAAATGAAAACCAAAATAATTTCCGACATTCCATTCTCCTACTACTCCTTCTTCACCTGTCTTAAGAAAGACAACCCATTCCCGCTCGATGCTTGCTGGCAACGATGTTGCTCCGATGACCACCAAACGACAAGTGAGAGAGAAGCGGAGAAATCCACGAATGTTACCTCCTTTTATGTCAGTTGATATAGTTAGTTACATGATATATATTATTTTATTCAATGTAAAAAAATGTTATGGAGTGCTGAAATCGTTTGATGCAAAAATCTCATCAGTCCATCTTGGAATAACTGAGCAATAAGCGTTTGAAATTGGTCATTTTTCAAAAAATCTTTTTAGATGTACCAAAGCTAAAAACTAAAATTTCCAAAAATGAAACGGATTTACAGGCTCCAGTTTTTTTAAGACCAATCTTCCGGTTTTTTGGAAAATATTTTTGGCTACCCTGGTTGCTGCTGCTTCTGCTGCATCCGAATCGGGCGGTCGGAGCGTCATGGCGCACGAAGCCGGCCCAGCGCAAAAGTATGATTATTATATTTTAATCGGATTATTGAAAGATGTTGCGTTTTGTGTACGAGCATAGCGCAAGTGATCGATCGCCGAGGCCGGCGTCCACTCGGGGCACGATGTGCCGTTCGCCTTTTCATTATGGTCGAGAGTTTTATCCACCCTGGGCCAACGTATAATTTCAATAATGATTCAACACTGCGCACACATAAAGTGCACGAAGCCTGGCCACAAGAGGGCGAAGTTAAAGCGAAGGGAGCACACAGTTTTTTGAAAAACAAAAGCTTCGACCGTTGAAAAAATGAACCTGTTGGGAGCTGTCGTTGGAACTCCGGACAACAGCGGACAAGAAACGGTACGGAGTTATAACAAGCAATTACACCTTCCAGCACCAAGGAAGCGGGATCACGCGGAGCGCGTAGGGAGCGCGACGGACGAGATGCACACACAAGGACAAACGATCCGAACGGAGAACGGGGACTTGTTGCACGTTTTGTGCAGCACTCGGGAGATTAGGATCGACAAATTTTTCAGTTTTCTTCATGGCCCGGTAGTTTATCGGCGGAAATTAAAATTTTTTGGCAGGCCAGTATGAGAAATTAATGGCTGCAGAATGGTGCAGAACACTGCACCAGGCTTCGTGGCGGAAATGTGTCGAGTAATGAAAGGCCCCAAAACTGAGGAACAGAAAGCACAACCGAGCCACAATTGGCTTATGTTGCAAATACATAATTGCTCGAGCGAGAGATCTCTGCGGGCGATAGTGCGGTGCGGTGGTTATTTATTCGTTTCGTTGTGAGTTCTGCCCATTTTTCCACCAACGGAAGTTGTTATTTTCACCCAAGGAGTTGTACCACTCAGGTACAATATGTGACGGCCCTAAACACAAAAACTGATGACGTGCCTTCGAAATGATACCAGCAACTCTGTTAGTAGGCCATGATAGCACGCAGTCAATCATCCAAAGCTTTCTGAGATGATCTTACGATGCTATTTTCGCTGTCCGCAAGAGCGCATTAATCTTTCGCTTCTCGGACAGAATTGTTAATCTGTTCGGGTATAAATTTCAACTCGTTGTCGAAATAGAACCTTTACCCGTCCGCTGTCTATAGCTCCCGCAGACTGACACAGAAAGTGGCAAACCATTAATTATCGCAATTTTCCGCACTGCATGAATGAATGTCCGTCCGTTACACTGAATCCCGCTCCGGAACATCGTGAAGCGCGATTGCAAAGATTGAAGAATTAGCAAAGCATAACCTTTGACTTCTAATTATTCCCACCTCTTCGGGTCGGTAGAGACATTTGCGGACCGAAGATCGGATCAGGCGCAAAATTAAAAAAACAACCCCGAGACGTGTCCAGATGGTAAACGCTGATTAGATCCCTTTGTTCCGCGAGAGAGAGAGAGAGAGAGAGAGAAAAAGCACACCAAGCTGCATCGAGATGACCCGACCCACAGGAAGTGCCGCAGACTCCGGAGGCTACCGACGACGAAGTGTGGCGAGGTTCGCAATTCGATTCTCACATGTACACGCGAATTAGTTTATTACCGAGTAGGATTGCTAGGGATCGCGCATCGGCTGACAGTGGTTCTGATTCAGAGGAGCCAAACAAAGCAAACCAGGAATGGGAGAATCAAGGGAATTTCGGTTATATTTAGGTGTGTGTGTGTTCACGAGAAAATGAAGCTTCCTTTCTCCCGAATACCGATTGAACAACACATCAGCTGTCTCGCTTTTCTCGTGCCCATTCTCGGCAGCACACCTAATTAGATTCAAAAAATGATGCGTGTGAAATTCCTCCCGTTCACGTTTATACCATTTGTTTATTGGACCATCGCATCGGGGCACCGATAGCTCCGGGCCTGTATCATTGTCGTTTTAATTGACGCGATTTGATGCGCGTCTGATCGACGGGGAATGATTTGAATATCACGGTCCAACCGCGGACAAAGTACCACCACGATCCTATCGGGTCGAGAGGAAGCCCGTGGAATGGGAGAAAATCGATGATCAATAAAAACAGGGCGGAATCGTCATCCAGTCCAGAATACCCCGCGCAATTAAGAGTAGAATCGATTCTGGAAGCTGGCAGCGGATAGACAACTTGTTACCACTGATGACGTGGCATTATTGGCCGGTTTCTTTCCCATGCCGTTCGTCTTCCCAGAACACTCATTATTCGATCGGGGAAGTGACTGAATAATCAGCACCGAGAATTTGTGCCCATTAAGGGGGAGATGATCAGTTTTGGATGTCCAAGATTATTCGAAGAATAATTCCGGACAGCGAAATGGTGACCTGCAACGATTTGCCCCAATGTCTTCCCCTCATTAATTCCAACATCGTAACGCCTCCCGACTAGCAGCACTCTCCGACGAAATTTACGAAATCCTTTCCATTTATTTCATTTGTTTATGCTTTTTTTTTGTTGCATTCCTTTGCGATGGCTCGAAATAAATTGAACTCATAAAAGCGGCCCATCAGAACGAGACCGTCTGGGAGCATCCGAAAATGACTCCATCACTTATCTGCTTCCCTGCGCAATTCGGCAATCAGAACGATCAGCAAAGGCTTCACGTTTCGACAATCGTTTGCTCCTCCGAGCCCTCGCGCTCGAGATCTTGTGAGATTGCACTTCATTTGCTTCTCCTTTCGGGTTGCACAAAACAACAAAGAAAAAATGCTAACCCTCCTCCACATCACCTCAGAGAAAGAAAAAAAAAACTCATCTTCCGCACTGATTGTAAAATATTATTCAACTTTTTTTCCTTCATCCGAACTCTTCATTGCAACCGTTTTGCATCACCATCGGGCAGTCCACTTCATCTGGTCTCTGAGACCGATGGAATGTGCTCTGAGTTCCGAGGAAATGCACTGCCTCCTGCGGCTTCCGCATCCTCTTTCGGAATCGATCCAGGCTAATCCACACACATACACACACACTCGACGACCGGACCGGCACCGGCAGAAACTAGTCCACCTTGCCAGGAGCGTTCTTGTGGTGCTGCCACACCTGTGTGCAGTGGGATCTTGCGCACTGCACAGCGTGTGCTTCAACGCGAGGAACTCACACTATGCGATCGAATTGACGGGTTGCGGTGCGGTTTGGCAGCAGGCCGTGTGTGAAATTTATGTGTCCAAGGCAGCAGACACCGCGCAAGCCCTCAGCAGGCTTTGGAGCTGGCGACCGTGCCGGCCTCCCTAGAGAGGAAGAACGATCGTTTAGTCAATGATAACTAGATTGGGATAGCCAATGCGCCAACGATCGGAGTGAATTGCTGGAAAATGAACGACGACTGGTTTGTAGCAAAATGCAAGTTGGCACAGAAAAGCCTATTGGCAAGTCGATTTGTTTGGTGGATCTTTTTCCAATTCATTTATTTGTCGAGACTCATTTGCCGTAGCCTAACAGAGTCGATTTTTATTACTTCGCGCTGATTGTTTATGGTAGTTATTTTTGACGTAGGACTACGTCTTTCATTTCTATACGGGGGTGTACAATCAAAGTTTCGAAAACGAAAGCCTTACGCCAGAGACCGAGATTTTGAGCGTTAATAAAGGGTGTGTCATATCAAATTGCATCACGAAAAAAACGCTGTAGAAATTCGCCCAGTAGACCGATCCTTTTGAAAATTTTAGACAGTAAAATAAAAACTGTTGAACAACTTTTGGCATTTTCTTTTTATTCATACTTCGAGCCCAAGCCCGTATGCTCGCACCTTCCTCTTTACTCCGTCCATAAGGTTCTGTACAACGTCAGGTTGTAGTTTTTTTGACGTAGGACTACGTCTTTCATTTCTATACCGGGGTGTAAAATCAAAGTTTCGAAAACGAAAGCGTTACGCCGAAGACCGAGATTTTGAGTGTTAATAGCTCCTAAACAACTGAACGAAATGGTATGATAAACACTTCATTCGAAAGATAAAGTGTCTACGCGTTCTATACTTGTTACTTTCTGATCCAAAAACTTGTTTCAATAGTCTTAAATTTGCTTTCAAAATAGGCTATTGAAATCACCAATCGGTATATAAGCGAGCGCCGCTCGGAAATCCACTCAGTTCTAATTGAACAGCGATTGGAGCATGTTGTCGCTGTTGTGGTGAAGCTCTTCATTTATCATGAAAGCGCGGATGAACGGTGTCACCAAGAGCCTGTTTGTGCACCTTAGGCCAGAAGGGAATCCATCAGGAGGAGAGTGATGCTACAAACGGTTCCCCGGGAAGATCTCGAAGCAGCACGCACGGAATTCTTTCCGTTTGGATCGAGAAAGATCCGGAAAATAATCTGCCAGTTCCTCTAGGAATTTAAAAATACATTCATGTGAAAGAGTTTATTTGAATGTTTTCTGTCCATGTAACACTGTGACCAAATATGTTTCAATCAAGTGCTATTAACAGATGGTTATCGAGTTAGCATTAACCACTGGTGGGCTTCCAGTATCGAGGAAAATGTGGAAATATCTAATCGTTACTGAAAATAATCTGCCAGTTCCTCTGGGAATTTAAAATTACATTCATTTGAAAGAGTTTATTTTAATGTTTTCTATCCATGTAACACTGTGACCAAATACATTAAGTTTTGTGATTTTTCAATCAATCGCAATCAACAGGATAGCATCTGAAGATTATTCTTCCCCATCAGTAGGATATTTCCGTATCCAATATTGGATGCATAAAACCATGTGCCTCCAACGTAACGCTCTCGTTTTCGAAGTTCTCCAAATATTCATTCATTCAGATTCAACTTCATACAAATGATCTCTAAATCAACGATAGTCCTACGTCACCCTTGCGGTTATACCATAGATTTTTTTTTTTTTTTTTGATAGTCATAGTTATGTTTATTTCATGTTTTTTTTTCATACAATAATTATTTCAGCTTTTTAAAAATAAAAGCTTATTCATTTATGATTAAATAGAAGTTTAACGCATTCACATCAACGTTATTGTCAGCCTTATTCACGAAATTAACATAATTTATTGTTGTTTTTAGGAACATTTTCCGTCTATTGTGTTCAATGTTTTTTAGTGTTGGACGCATCACTTCATCGAATGATGGTCTCTGCCAACCACCAAGTGCGGTAGATAACTTTCGTTGAATGAAGGTCCATGCTGCTGCCACACGCGGGCACTCACTATACTTGTGTGCAATAGTCTCCACTGCCACATTACAGTGAAGGCAGTTAGATCCATCTGCACGCTGCATGATGTTCAACAGTCTTCGGTGTTCCACTTTTTCATTCACGAAAAGGTACATTGAGCTTCTTTGGCTCGAGGATAGTCCTGTCGACGATATATTTCTCCACACTTGACGCCAATTCGTTGCTGGGTAATTTATTTCCACTCTTGGAAGTTCTGTTTTCTCAATAAAGAAACGGTGGATCAGCTCACTGGATGGGTTTTGTTGGAGTGAAAGTGGAAGGAGGGGTACTTGTTTCACTACTTCTCTTAGACAAGGCATATTTGCTATCTGAGGATTTGATCGAGTTCGGATGAAATTATAAAATGGCATCGAGTCGACCTCTTGAAGATGTCGGTTGATGAGCAGCGCTTTGCATTTAAACGCTGGTAGCTGCAAGCTCAATCCACCGTTTTCTTTACTACGCGCTAGTTGCTGCATCGGGACACGTGCTGGTAGACTTCTCCACAGGAATGACCCCATAGCAGACGTGATTTTTGCTATGTGGACATTATTCGGTCCAATGTTTGATGCTAGATACCACATTCTCGATGACACAAACGTATTTAGCAGAGTCACTTTTTGTGTAAGTGTGAGAGCCCGAAGCGAGTGCAGCCAGATATTTTGCGTTATACGCGCAGCCACCGCATCCCAATTCAGTTTAATCATTGCTCGTATTGAATTTGTAAACATTATCCCCAGAATTTTTATCACCATTCCTGTCTGAAGCCACGGCACAACCAACCGATTTTCGTCGATCATTCCCACATCAATCGCAGTCGTTTTGTGTCTATTCAGTTTCGCACCTGCAACCGATTCGAACCGGCTGAACAACTCATTCATGCGTTCGATTTTATCTGTAGATGTCGCAATTACGCTGATGTCATCTGCGTAAGCAACACATAAATCGCCGTCACAGATTCGCTTTAGTCGTGTGAGTAACGGATGGAGATAGAGTACAAAAAGTATCATTGACATCGGATCTCCTTGCCTCACCGATCTTTCGATGGGAAATTCTTGTGAGAGGTGTCCGTTTATTAACAAGCGTGACGTGGCACGCTCGGAAATACGTTGCATAAGGTTGACGAAGATCTGGTTTACTCCAAGAGCTAGCATCGTACGGTGTAGGAAACGATGTGAGACCCGATCGAACGCGTGGTCTAAATCATAGGAGATTAACTTCCCTCTACTTTTTCTCGCAGTGAGTTCGGCTATCCGGTCTTTTATTGACAGCGTGGCTTCGAATATCGAGCGGCCAGGGTTGCAGCTCTTCTGCGCTTCGCACGGTAAACGATGATTTCCAAGCACGTGTTCTAGTCGTATTTTCATTATTCGACCGAGGATTTTAAAATCCACATTTAACAGTGTTATCGGTCGGTACGTTTTTGCAGTATCCTCTCCGCTCCGTTTTTTTACGAGTACGATGGTTCCACTTACGAACTCTACGGGCAGATCGGTAGTCATAGCTTCGTTGAGCACTAGATTTAGCTCTCTATGTATCACACCAAAAGCTCTCTGATACAGTTCTTTCGGTAAACCATCTGCACCGGGCGATTTCTTTGCTGCCGAAGTTTTTATCGCATGGAGTATCTCGGCGGTGGTTATGTCTGCCATCAACGCCGTGTTTGCTTCGTCATTTTCAGGAATCGCTCTGTCACATTCGAACCTATCGCCCCCTTCTTCTCTTCTTTCTGTTGCTGTGTAGAGTCCTCTAAAATATGCTAACATGTGACTCTCGATTTGTTCAGCGCTTTGCAATGAATCGCCTCTCTCGTTTTTCAATTTAGTGATGGTTGTTTTTTTTCGTCTTCGTTCTCCCAGCTGGTATGTGGAGATGCTTTCGCCAGCTACCATAGTGTCGTTGATTCTCATGAAGCTTTTTGAGAATTCACGCTGCAGCGTCAGCATTTGAGCTTTTATATGATTTATCGTGTTTATCATGGCGGGATTTCGAAAATATTCGTCATATGCGAGACGCAGCTGCACGTATAATCGTTGATGTTTTGTCTGAAATTCGTTGTAGACTTCTCGGGACTTCCAACGAAAGAACGCTTTGATTTTTGGCTTCGCGCAAGCTAGCCACCATGTTATCCAGCTGGGAAAGTTTCTTCTTTGCCGAGTCCAGAACTGCCACCGAATCTGAAGCTCGTTGATGTTCTCATTTGAAAGAAGATGAGGGCGGAGGCACCAAAAACCCCGGCCATGTGCATTGCCGAGTACGGGGAGGCAAATTCGCGCTGTAAGAGCTTTGTGATCTGTGAAAGAGCATACATGAGTGGCGGCGCTCCTCAGTTGCTCACAGAGTCCATTACTGACGTACATGCGATCGAGCCTGGATGTCGCATTATGGGTAATATACGTGGGCGCAGGGGTTGTGGGATAGAGCCTAACCCAGATATCGTGCAGCTGTAGTTGCCGCACCGTCGCTTGTAGAGCGGGACTCGTGTTTAAGTGTGTGGCGTCGTTTGGTCGGAGTACGCAATTGAAATCTCCGGCGAGAATCACGTGCTCGGTGTTGTGTCGGAGATAGTATGCGATCGTACCGTTGAAGAAACGCTCTCTCTCAGCCCGCATGGCTGTTCCCGATGGTGCGTATATATTGCAAAGTGTCGTGTTTTGCACTCTCAGTGCGATGAGGCGTCCATCCAGGCTCTTTTCGACATGCGAAAATTGGATGTGTTCTTTTACAGCTATTGCTGTCCCCCTTCTGGCGTGGTCCACATTACACACAATTTTATATCCTGAGAGAGTTAGGTGCTCGTTCTCCACCTCTTGAAGAAAGACGATGTCAAGTTCCATCGTGCGAACAAAAGTTCGGAGAGCGTCAAGTTTGGTCTGATTTGTTATCGTGTTTATATTAAGCGTCGCGATGTTATAGCTGACGAAACGACTCATTTTTGTGTCGGTTCACCCCGCTCGTCGTCGCTCTCTTCTCGCCGTTTCTTACCCGGCGGTCGTGTTCGAAGTGTTCGATTACTGGCTGAGGTGGATAACGAATCAGTTTCGTGGCCATCGGATTTGCCACTAGCAGTTTTGCGTACTACTCCGCCACTAGCAGGGGGTCTTTGAACCTGTATAACATTCAGTGACCCACAATCCGATGGCTGAGTCGCACTTAGTAATGCGGGAAAAGCGGATATATTTGCGGTGAAGCTGGCGCTTCGGCTGGTACTTGAAGTCGACGAAGTATCTGTTTCGTTACCGTCGTGTTTCTCGTTGTTAGATTTTTGAAATAATGCGCTGCTAGTATGGGGTCGTTGAGTTTGTGCCTCGTTCCATGACCCACTTTCCGAACGCTGAATTCTGCTAGGTGAGGCGTGTCGTGCCGATTGGTCTGATTCCACATCTACGGAGCTCGAAGGGGGTTTCAGTAGCTGTTGTTTTTGTCTCGGTGGTGGCATCGAGTTTGCAGACTCTGACAGTCTTTGGTTTAGTGTCGGCAACTTTGATTTTTTTGTTGCTCGCGTTGCTGGGGCAGGCTGTTTCGCAGCATCAGCATAAGATTTCTGCACTTGCAGCTTTTTGTTCTGGGCGCACGTAACTCCATTATGTATGAAGTCGCGACAGTGACGGCAGGTTTGTTGTTGTCCGAAGTACGACAGGAGAGTGCGCTCGCCATCTATCGTTACCCACGACTCAATGTTCCGCTTCACTACCATCTTCGCAACACGGATACCAGTGGCTATGCCCGGGAAGTATAAATCAGAGCCGCATATTTGCTCTTGTACGGATATGACCTCCCCGAAGTTGCTCAGGAATTCAGCAATTTTTTGGATGGTGACTCTCTCGGACAGATCGAATATTTTTACCTCGACTGCTCCATCCTCCATCGTAATGCGTAGACGGTACTTCTTCCCATCTGTATTTACTTCGTGTTTGTTATCGTTTTCATCGCAAATTTTCTTCGCTAGCTCTGGACTGACGACCTTTACGAATGCGCATCCTTGTGTTCTACTGCACTGTATACGTGTGACTTCTCCTTGCTTCAACCCGAGTACTGTACCACAGAATTCGTGAATTCTTGGATAGTCTGGTTTCTTTGGTAGGTTCGCATATTCAATGCGAAACGTGTTCTCGCGGCGGTGCATCACAGAGTCGCCTCACGCGATGACACACAACGGCTCGCCGTTGCAATGTGAGAAAAACTTGTATTTACTTCGAATATAGTTTTAGATCGACCTTCGTGTAAGCGATATCAAAGCGCGTCTGCTCAGCACGAAAGTTGAGCGCTAACTTGATATATTGAGCACGCATTTGAAGTAGATATAACCCACTTCCTGTTTTTTGAACAGAAATCCATTTTCTCTTGAAGTTCGCCTCCGATTTGACAACTTTTGGGTTCTTCCGGAGGGCCTGCTTCATAATCGCCCAATATTTCTCTATTGGGCGAAGCTCCGGCGCGTTGGGCGGGTTCATTTCCTTTGGCACGAAGGTGACCCCGTTGGCTTCGTACCACTCCAACACGTCCTTTGAATAGTGGCACGAAGCGAGATCCGGCCAGAAGATGGTCGGGCCCTCGTGCTGCTTCAATAGTGGTAGTAAGCGCTTCTGTAGGCACTCCTTAAGGTAAACCTGCCCGTTTACCGTGCCGGTCATCACGAAGGGGGCGCTCCGCTTTCCGCAAGAGCAGATCGCTTGCCACACCATGTACTTTTTGGCAAACTTGGATAGTTTCTGCTTGCGAATCTCCTCCGGAACGCTGAATTTGTCCTCTACGGAGAAGAACAACAGGCCCGGCAGCTGACGAAAGTCCGCTTTGACGTAGGTTTCGTTGTCCATTACCAGGCAATGCGGCTTCGTCAGCATTTCGGTGTACAGCTTCCGGGCTCGCGTCTTCCCCACCATGTTTTGCCTTTCGTCGCGGTTAGGAGCCTTCTGAACCTTGTATGTACGCAGGCCCTCCCGCTGCTTGGTCCGCTGGACGAATGAGCTTGACAAATTCAGCTTATTGGCGACATCCCGGACCGAACTTCTCGGATCACGTCTAAACTGCTTAACTACGCGCTTGTGATCTTTTTCACTGACGGAGCATCCATTTTTGCCGTTCTTCACCTTCCGGTCGATGGTTAGGTTCTCGAAGTATCGTTTTAGTACTCTGCTAACCGTGGATTGGACGATTCCCAGCATCTTACCGATGTCCCGATGTGACAACTCCGGATTCTCGAAATGAGTGCACAGGATTAATTCACGACGCTCTTTTTTGTTCGACGACATTTTTCCAAATTTACGAAAAATTGACAGTGAAGCATGGCCAACGTGATCTAACACTCTTATCTGATTATAAGCGAAAGCTGAAGATATAATTCCTAAAAATTAAATTTCTACAGCGTTTTTTCCGTGATGCAATTTGATGTGACACACCCTTTAGTTCCTAAACAACTGAACGAAATGGTACGATAAACACTCCATTCGAAAGATAAAATGTCTACGCGTTATATACTTGTTACTTTTTGATCCAAAAACTTGTTTCAATAGCCTTAAAATTGCTTTCAAACCTAGGCTATTTAAATCACCAATCGGTATATCGTTCATCATGAAACTGCTGATGAACGGCGTCAAAAAGAGCCTGTTTGTGCACCTTAGGCCTGAAGGGAATCCATCAGGAGGAGAGTGATGCCACTGAGAAGGTAACCAAGAAAGTAACAGCATCGAAAATTGGTTCCGCTTGAGGCATCGAAGTAGCCGCCGCACACACTTACACGCGCGCAACTCTTTTCGTTTTGTGGTTATCGAGCAATCGAGAAGAATCCGAATTGATGTTATCGTTGCTGCAAAATAATCTGCCAGTTCCCCTTGGAATTGAAAATTACATTTAAGCGAAAGAGTTTATTTTAATGTTTTCTATTCATATAATAATGCAACCAAATAAGTTTTGTTTTGGGATTTCAAGATTCTGAAGATTATTCTTCCATATCAGTAGAATATTTTCGTATCCAATATTGGATACATAAAATTTCAAAACGGAAAATGTTTCGCATCGCGAAAACCATATAATTTTCCATCGATTATTGCTCAGTCACTGAAAGTTTTGAAACTCAAAGTGTTCATTCGCCTCTAGTTTACCTTCCAAACTTTGTGATTTTTCAATCAAGTGCAATTAACAGGAAAGCTTCTGAAGATTATTCTTCCCCATCAGTAGAAAATTTTCGTATTCAATATTGGATGCATAAAACCTTGTGTTTCCAACGTAACGCTCTCGTTTTGGAAGTCCCCCAAATATTCAGTTATTCATTCATTCAGAGTGGATTTAGATTCAACTTCAAACAAATTATCACTAAATCAACGATAGTCCTACGTCAACCTTGCGGTTATACCATAGATATAACCCACTTCCTGTTTTTGTCTTTTTTCACCTTATTCAAGCCACGCTTTGAAAGCAAATATGTCCAAATCACCCCAATTTCATCTAATAATCTCTTATTAGTTCCAATCATGCGATTGTCTCAACTCGTATTCTCTGTTTTCAGTACGGTTGTCTGGATTCGCATTTATTTGTGCGGTCGTCCCGATCCGCTAATTCCTACTTCTATATCATATACGGTCGTCCCAATCCGCAATCTTATTTCCAATATTTTGACGTGGGATCACGTCTAACCGGAGTATATGGGGGGTAGAATGAAAACCTAAACACAGAACATGCAGGAAAAAATGAACGATTCTGAATGCTTATAACTCCAACATTTCTTACTGGATCGGAGAGATGTTTGCATCAATTGATAGGGAATATTCCTACGCATCTAACGCGATTAATAAAATGTTGAGCGTTATCTAAACGCCCTAACTGCCTCATTTTGATTGGCCCGATTTACGGTTTCCCCAACACAGCCATCAAAGCCAAGCAGCCTTGGGGTAAACGGCATTGCAAATACATGAAAGTATGGGGATTTTTGTTTTCACCGAAATGGGTTCCCTAACACAGACTTCAGAACCAAGCTGCGTTGGAGAAATCGGCATTGCAAATACATGAAAGTCAGGGGTATTTTTGTTCCGACTGAAATGTATTTCCCTAACACAGGCTTCAAATACATGGAGCGTGGGGAAATCGACTTTGCAAATAAATGCAAACTGCGAGTACTTTTGTGCTCGCTTGCCTTTGTGCAGACTAGAATATGTTTCCTTAACACGGTCTCCTAAACTTAGGTACCTGGGAAAATCGTGCAGAAGTTCATCAAATCAAGCAAATTCGCGGTTCGAGACGTACGCACACTTGAGAGATGCAAACTTCAGAGGGAAATGTAAAATAAAATAATCGTTTCATAATTCTTCCGTTCACATATTTTGTCCTAAGTATCATACAAACGTAGAAGGATTTACTTGTAACGAAGAGCATAATCTATCACAATGCATGAATTGACCTTACATGACATTTATTCAATCTTTTCACTTACAAAACAAATATATTGAATTCAATTAAATTCAGAAATTGTTTCATTCAATCAAAAATTTAATCAATACAAACAAATAATTGCTAAGTTAAAAAGTCCCACGTCAACCTTGCGGTTATATCACAGATATAACCCACCCATTTTTGACGTAGGATTACGTCTTTCGGGGGATATTCTTCCTTCGGAGCGGAAGTAAAAGAAGTTGGCCCGGCTCATGAGTTGTTGAGTCTGATAGGTAGGAACAGGTGGAGTCGCCTCCCTGATGTCGGTGATTGGCACTAAAAGTGGCGGAAATAGGCCGACGAAAAAATAAGCGAAGATAAAAAAAAAAAAAATACGTCTTTCGGGAACATATTGGGGTACAAATTGAAAATCGAAAATCGAGCACTTCGTGAAAATTGTCCAATTTCAAACGCTTATTTCTCAGTCATTAGGAGGCGATCTGGCGTAGTGGTAACATCCATATCTCTCACGCTAAGGGTCATAAGTTCAATTCTCACTCCCGACATTATTCCAAAAAATGGAAGTAACGGTGACGAACCAGCCAAAAAGTGTTGAAAGTCACTATAATACAGAAAAACAAAATTCTTAGTCATTTCATGATGGATTGATGAAATTTTTGCGTCAATCAATTTCGGTACTCCATAACAATTTTTTATATTGATGAAAATAATATATGTCATGAAACTAACTATCGAACAATTGAACAATTTCAACCCCTATCCTAACGGAAATACTTATGATTGGTCGAAATTGACGACACATGCGGCGGTTCCCTAACAGAGACATCAAAACAGCATAATCCAGAGTGTCGGAAAAGGGTTCAAGATGGCGGTTGACGTTTTATGCCATTTAAGACATTTGGCATAAACAAATATTTTTTCGAAAACACCATTTTCATTCGTGCATTCTGACGTAGGACTACGTCTTTTATTTATGTACCGGGGTGTGAATTCAAAGTTTCGAAAACGAGAGAGTGACGCTGGACTGCAAGGTTTTGTACGTTAATACCTCTTTACCAGCTGGTATAATATAATCGCTTCATTCGAAAGATAAAATGTCAACGTGTTATATGATTGTCACTTATTGGTCCAAAAAATCGTTTCAATTGCTTAAAAACTATGGATGGGTTATACCGATGATATAACCGCAAGGTTGACGTAGGACTGCCGTTGGCTTAGTAATCAATTGTATTTCTTCAATTAGCAATAATACCACCTCGGATGATCCTCATTTGGTACGATATCGCCGCTGCGCAGTGCTATCTTTTGTGTATTGATTAAATTATTGATTACAATAGTGAATGAATGAAACTGTTTACGAATTCAGTTGCAAACAAATCTCAATTTAAGTCATTTCATGCACTATGGTAGTAGTTATCGCAGCAAATAGCTATCAACATGTTGCCTAATCATCAAACGGTATGCGTAGAAGTTCAGTGGCTGGCGACATGAAGGGGTATCTTCCAATGCAATCTTGAATAATAGAGGCAAAGCGTTGCATTTGTACCCGCTTTTGTAGAACGTGATAGCAAAACGAATTCTGGAGTGTAAAAATGTTTGGGTGTATAAAAGTATTGCCGACTTGAATGTATCTGTAATTCCGATTCTCCCAACTTAGACATTTTACCTTTCGAATGAAATGTTTATCATTTACCATATGTTTACCATTTCCTTCATTTCCTTCAGCTATTAACGTTCAAAATCTCGTTCTCCGGCGTAACGCATTCGTTTTAGAAACTTTGAACTTACACCCTAGTATAGAAATGAAAGACGTAGTCCTACGTCAAAATTGCTTTGAAAGCAAGCTATTGAAATCATAACAATCTAGCTCATTGATGATTATTGGTGATCGCAATGTGTTCCCGAACACGGAGAAACTGTCATAGCGAATACATGCAAGCTGTGATTTGTATTGCTCGCTTGCATGAGTGTTTGGGAAGCCATAGCGG
Source organism: Toxorhynchites rutilus septentrionalis (assembly GCF_029784135.1). Lineage (NCBI taxonomy): Eukaryota > Metazoa > Arthropoda > Insecta > Diptera > Culicidae > Toxorhynchites > Toxorhynchites rutilus. The sequence goes on along the minus strand of NC_073744.1, from coordinate 10,601,194 downwards.
ACACACGCAAAATGTGAGTACTTTCACTCGCATCAGTTTCTGTTCTGCTATCGCATGGAACAGTCATGAAAAATTGTTTGCGTGTGAATGCGTCCGAGAGAAGGAATATTCGCACCCATTTGCGCATTCGGTTTGGTGTTCCCGTGATGCAATCTAATAACATCAGTTTCTGTTCTGCTTTCGCATGACTGTTCATGAAAAATTGCCACATCACGATAAAAACGAAATGAATTTTATGCAAGATTATAAGACTTTATTTCGCTTTCACCGTGAAATGGCGCCCTCAGTTTCTTTTCTATTTCTATGATAATGAAAAATCTCGTGTTATTCTCACGAAAACAAAAAGTGGATCATGTATCAAACATCTTCAGTTGCTTTTACAAGGCCGCTCAAATTCCATCGGTACGTTTCGGGACCACCAACAAGTTCGAAAGAGTTGAATTTTATGTTAATAACAATTGCATACTTATACTCATTCACCCACACACTAATAAGAAAAAAAACTTTCAGCAATCTTTCAAAATATTCATTTATTCATGCATTAAGAATTGATTCAGATCCAATTTCAAAAAGACGGGTGGGTAATGTCGGGGACATAACCGGAGTGACGTAGGACTATACAAAGGGGACAGCTTTTGTTAAATATATATTTTAAATATATTGTTTTATTTTCTTCTCCTACGTGAATACCTACCTATCTACCTGAAAAATGGATTAGTTTACTGTTTACTCTTCATGAATATGTTGATGGTTCTGAAGAGAACCTTTGGTGTTGTGTTTTTGTTATCACTCGATATTCCCATCTTGTTCGGTTAAACCTTCCTGTTTAGCTATTGCGTTTGCCACTCGCCACAGCTTTCACAGTTGGAAAATTTCTTCCCATCCAGCTTGTGACATATTGTTCAGTAAATTACATTTAATGCGACTTTGCCACTCACTGAAAATAATTGTTGCCTTGCCGAACCGAAGCTGCTCTGTTCTTGATGCGTGTTTTCTGATTGTCGTGAGCAGCTTTGCAAGCCAACTCGAGCACTCCGACGGCCGAAACTCTATAATCGCTGTTAGGTATACTGGTGCTCCGGCACCAATCCGTTCGGCCTAGTTACCCTTGCGGAGCAATCAGTGAATGCGACCAACAGGGAACTGGAGACCTGCACGGTTCGAGTGAGACTTTGCCTTTCCCTTAACTTGTCCTCCTTTGTTACGTCCACGATGCCGATGCCGTACAACCACACGGGTTTACGGTTTGAAAGAAAATAAGATATTTTTTTGGGGTCCGCGTGTTTTATACTCTAGCGCAATTTAAGAATTGGTGAAAATCAATAAGCTCAGAACAACTGCCAAATTCACATACTCATCATATCCTGGCAAACAAATTACGAAAAAATCAATTTGTGTTTTATTATTATTTTGGATAATGTTTTAGAAAGCATTGAACTGTATTTCCTAAACTCTTTTTTGGAAAGTTTAATGGCCCTGAAAAGCGCCTTGTTTTATGGAATGGTTCCAATTTAGAAAACTTAGTACTCGTGGTTTTGAAAAAAACCATTTCGAACGCCCTCGATGCCGCCTTGTTCTGGATTTGCCACCAAAGCAGTTTGTATAAAGAACAAACTTTTTTCTTCTGCTACCTGATGCCGTTTTGCGATTGCGTTTGCCACTCGCCACTCGCTGCAACTGCCTGTTGTCTTGATGTCCACCGAACCGAATGTGTTCTGTTCCGAATGCGGGTTTTCTCATCGTCGCGAGCAACTTTGCCAGCTAACTCGATCACTTCGGCGGCCGAAACTATATAACGCCGGCTAGGTGGACTGGTGCACTGGTACTAACGCGCTCGGCCTAGCTACCCTTGCGGGGAACTCCAGATCAACACGGTTCGAGCGGGATTTTGCCTTTCCCTTCACTTTTCCTCCTTTACCATGTCCAGACATGGCTGCTTGGGTGGGTTTGTTGATGTGTTGTGATGCGAACCGATGTGGTGTACGGTTTGAATGAGAATGATCGTTACGGAAGGAAAGAAGGTCTTGTATTATAGAGACTTTAAACTTTTGCAGTTCATTCGTCTCTAGCCTTGAGAAAGGCCCTTTGAAAACTCTACTCTACTCTACTCCAGCGCTACCACCTCCGCCCTCTTGCCTTGAGAAAGGCACTCGATCCCTCGCCGTCCAGCTCGTCCAGCAACGATGTTGTCCAGTCGGTGTCCACACAAAGAATGATCGTTACGGCAGCGGAACGGGGATTTTTAAGCAGTCTGGCTGGCTCGAGAATTACGCATGTGTGAGACTGCGACCAATGTTTCGTTCATTTTTTTCTTTTTCCTTTCCAATCGTGCTTCATTCTATTTCGCTGCTGCTCTGGTTGCCCGTTTTGGTCGGTACGATATGAGGAGCACAAAATGGACCAATCAAAAATGGGCACATAGTGCATTTTGACAATGCTTGATATTTGACAATTATTCAATTATTTATCTCAAGAAAAATGAAATGTTATTCGTTATGATAGATGCGTAGATATATTTCCTATCAATTGATGCAAAAACCTTTGCGATCTATTGAGAAATGCTCGAGTTATAAGCGTTCCAAATCTTGCATTTTTTCCTACTTGTTCAGTGCCTATATTTCCATTTCACCCCCTATATCTTCCGGTTAGACGTAGTCCTACGTCAATAAATGATTACCGAGCCAACGATAGTCCTACGTCTACCTTGCGGTTATATCACAGATATAACCCACTTCTTGTTTTTTGCAGTTTTTCATTTACTACAGTCTTGAAATTTTGATTTTTTCTTAGTTAAAGTGTCTACTTTCTATAGAAAATATAGAAAAACAGATAGGTGACAGTCACTTCTCCAATTTTTGTCCCCCTGATAAGCCAGAGTGGACGGTCCAAATATCCACAGCCTGCTAGAACAAAAAACCTATCCCATTGGGAGAATCATAGATTCGCGCATTCCTGCGCAGCAGTAAGCCATGAATGATTCTCCCACCATTCGATCGCTCCGAAGCGCGTGTATTGTTCGACTAATTTTCCCAATTAAAACATGCGTCCCATCCGCGTCCGAAGCGGATAGACAAGAACGAGAAACCAAACGCCGCGGACAAGTACAAGAAAGCCAATAGCTATTGACCACCGTTCGCTTCCACCGGCGTCTTCCGCGCTAAGGTTTTATCTGTGGAAGCTACTTATTATATTGGACTGCTTTGGGCACATGACTTGGCCCCGGTACCCGCGTTCCGCACTGGCTTGGATGACTTGCCTTCTTTGCAACGTTCCGCTGAGAACAGAAAATCTTCTAATGGTTGTGATAGGTAGGACGAAAAAAAATTGTTAAATTCGACAGGGCAATTTTTGAATTTTACACACCACTATCCCCGTTATAATTGACGATTGCTGGGTCTTTCGCGTGGACGGAGGTCCACTTATCAGGCCACTTCCCCCGTTCCGACCCGAGTAGAAACGGACTTTTTTTCCGAATCAATCAATCAACGGCAAACTGCCGCTTACACGAAGATGTGTGTACTTTGCTAAATTAAAGTATAAAATGCAAATTAATCAAATCCCACCGGGTGGGAAAGCTGTTGTCGCTTGGGGCAATGACTGAATGTATCACTTCGATCGTTTCCGACTAGCGTGGCGTTTAACGGTAATTAGATCGAGTGTGGTCAGCCTACTGAGATCATCGATTGCGTTTTGTCATTTGCGCAGCGAAAGTTTGATTGTTTCTGTAGCTTTGGGATCCTAATTACAATAAGACCTCCCGCTTTCGGAACACAGAAGCGCAGATGCTTCCCACGAATGTATGCAAATTAATTCAAACGGTATGAAGCCATTAATGTCCTTTTACCAGCAGTTAATAATAATAATTTTATAACGAGCGCTTTTCAAATTGGCCCCGACTCTTGCTGGGGATGCGCCCGAAAAGGGCCCTCGGGCGGAAAGCTCTCGCGCAAATGTAAATTTAAACATTAATGTAGCTGCATTTATAACGCAAACTCCACGATTCCTCCGCGTCGTTTTCACAAATCGGCGCACACGGTAATAACGCTCTGGAATCGCGAGCAAACGAGACAGTAAGTGCATGTAAAAATGTTCCCTTTGAGCGCGGAGCGCGGTCCGTCCCCTTTGGGGTCCTCCGCTACCATCCCCCACCCGAGCTAGCCTTTTGGGACCAACAGATTTTGTTTGCACAGTTTACTTGGATTGCGTGTAAAAACACCACCAACTGACCAACACGCAAAAGTGAGTGTATAAATTTCACAGCCTGCCGTGGTTTGAAGTGAACAGGGAGTGGAGCAAAAAAAAATGAAAAAGAAGCACAACTCCGTTGAGTGCTGACATTGCGCAAATCCCCGGTGTGAACAGGTGGACCATCTCGGCTTGGTCCAGAGGAGGATGCTGGTGAAAACAAAACACAACGCTCTCGTAACGCCGGTCGTGATTTTTCAAGGAAACCGAAATGAAATCATTCGATATTTACGCAAAGTTATTGACCGTACAATATCCGATGCAATCGGAATCGAAAATACTTTCACAAAGTATGAAATTTACAGCTAAAGCCACTCAAAACAAAATCCAGGGGAGCTTAAATGAGCGACGGGATGAACGTCATGGCGGTTGGATATTATACCGATTTTGACAGCCGAAGTAGGGCGTTACGCCGCCAGGAACTGTCAAACCGGGGTTCCCATGATGGCAACCCACGGGGAAAGGTGAGTCGATCGAAATAATGCTCGCTAATTTGGATGCAATCATTCACACCTTGCCTTTCTCTTTGAACATTTTCTTTTTCGCTGAAAGGGCTTCGGGTGATTGTGATTAAGCAATTCACGCACTGACAGATTGGTCTGTAATTTTCGAAAGGAAAGGAGTTGCCCTCGGTTGCGGTTTGTTTGTGCGGATTGTCACCCCGAGAGCCTGTTTCTTCTACGATAAATGTGACCTTCAACAACGTTAATTGATTGCAAGATTGCTAGTTGGGAGCATTCTAATTGATTTCGGCGCGAGCTCAATCCAGCGCTCGTTGGGAAAAAAGGGAACCTGTTTCGGGGGATTCATGCAAGCTGTCGGTTATCGGCGAGACGAAAGGGAGCAGAGCTGAACGCAGTGTGACGTGATGTTTTTAATGTATCACTTCAGGACATTTGAAGTGAATGTTTCCATTTAGACATCTGAAAAGATGTGAGGCAATGGGAAAGGATTTGAAAGTGAGTACAGTATTTTACTACACCCAAAGTTAATTTTTAGCACATGTTAGCATCCCGATTTATTACATTAAATAAGCCGAAAAATAACAAGAAATGCTCTACTCCACAATACGTCTATATCATCTATATAAATAAAAATGTAAGGCCAAATGTGTTGCTAAGCGCGAAACCCGAAGGAGGAATCGTCCGATTTGAGCCTTTTTTATTTTGATGTATTCGTCTCTGCCCGTAGATCAATGTTATGGAGAGAAAAATCAGAAAATTTTCGGGAAACTCTGAAGTAAGGTCGGAAAATTGGGAAAATTGATTTCACATATGTTTTGAAATTACATCATGATAAGCGTTGTCGGTCCATTCGATGTTTGTGCTATTGAAATTGATCTCTGTTTGAAGGTGGAAATGGATGTTCAGGCGGAATAACGCATTCATATCTACAGGGTTTTCCAACTTTAAATTCCGAAAGTAAATTGAAATAAAACACACTTAGAATTCGAATTTCGATGAAACTTTTATTTCAAATTAAAGTTTGGTTTATGCCATTATGTGTGAAATACAACATCATTCAAATGTCCACCTAGGGCTTCCTCGCACACCTTGATCCGGAACAGGTAATTTTCGATTCCTTTTCGGCACATATGGGGCGGTCATAACTTCACGAATGTTGTCTTTTAATTGTTCAAGAGTTTGCGGAGAGTTGGCATAGACACGGTCTTTCGCATAACCCCACAAAAAAAAGTCTAGCGGGTTCAAATCGCATGATCTGGACGGCCAATTGGCATCATTACCGTCTCGCCGTCCTCATTTTCAAAGAAATACGGCCCGATGACTCCACCAGACCATAATGCGCACCAAACAGTGACTTTTGGCGGATGCAATGGCCTCTCAACAATCACGTATGGATTTTCTGAGCCCCATATACGGAAATTTTGGGTGTTCACATAGCCAACGAGCTCGAAATGTGCCTCATCGCTGAAGAAAATTTGATGCGAAAATTCAGCATTTTGCTGCTGTTGTTCGTTCACCCAATCGACGTATGCCCGACGCATTCCATGGTCACCACGCTCTAATTTTTGTAACAGTTGGACTTTATATGGATGTAGGTGCAAGTCCAAATGCAAAATTCGCCACAATGAAGTGTTTGACAAGCCCAATTGCTGAGCACGCCGTGGAATCGAAACATTCGGGTCATCCTCCACACTGGCAGCAACAGCAGCAATATTTGCGGCCAAACGCACATTACGATGATGCACAGGTTTCACAATATCCGCTACGGACCCAGTTTGTTCGAATTTACGCACTACATTAGCGATTGTGTGCTCTGTAGGCCGTCCATGACGACCAAAATCCGTCCGTAATGCTCGAAAAACATTTGCCGGTTTTTCATCATTTTTATTGCATAATTTAACAAAATTATCACATTGTGCGATGCTGAAACGATCAATATTGTGAAATGGAAGACATTCAACTAACGATATGACGCTTTGGTTGACAGCTTTGTCAAACGGTTGTCAGCGCAGGGCTGTATACTTTCGGAAGCCCGAAATGGAAAACCCTGTATATAAATAAAAAAGGAAGGCCAAATGTGTTGCTAATCACAAAATCCGAAGAAAGAAAGGTCCCTTTCGAACCGTCTTCATTTTGTTGTATTTGTTGTGTTCTGCCCATAGAACAATGTTATGATGAGAAAAAGTTTAGAAATTTGTTCTAAAGAATTCATATCAAAACAATAATTTTGGGCGGGGCGAAGTTCGCCAGGTCAGCTTGTTTGTATAATATATATGCTTGAGCCAATATAAGCCAATATGAGCGAGCGAAACGGGAGATACATTGAAATGAAAGCATATGCAAGCTTTTCGTACAGTTTGCCAAATACACGGCCCAGACAGAGAACGATATATATTCTCGTTTATGCTCTTCTTTTTCCTCTTCGAAAACACTTTCCAACTTCATTTTATGATGGGGTGTAATATTATCACGCTTTTTTACAACAGCACTAGTAGCTGTATGGATAGCGTGGTCGTGTGAAACAGCTTTGCATTCCAGCCGGCCTTGGTTCTATCCCCATTGACGTCGTGTAGTTTTTGACGTAGGACTACGTCTTTCATTTCTATACCGGGGTGTAAAATCAAAGTTTCGAAAACGAAAGCATTACGCCGGAGACCGAGATTTTGAGCGTTAATAGCTCCTAAACAACTGAACGAAATGGTATGATAAACACTTCATTCGAAAGATAAAATGTCTACGCGTTCTATACTTGTTACTTTCTGATCCAAAAACTTGTTTCAATAGTCTTAAAATTGCTTTCAAAACAGGCTATTGAAATCACCAATCGGTATATAAGCGAGCGCCGCTCGGAAATCCACTCAGTTCTAATTGAACAGCGATTGGAGCATGTTGTCACTGTTGTGGTGAAGCTCTTCGTTTATCATGAAAGCGCGGATGAACGGTGTCACCAAGAGCCTGTTTGTGCACACTAGGCCAGAAGGGAATCCATCAGGAGGAGAGTGATGCTACAAACGGTTCCCCGGGAAGACATCGCTACACACACATACACGCGCGGAATTCTTTCCGTTTGGATGCCATTCAGCATCGAGAAAGTTCCGGAAAGATCTAATCATTGCTAGAAAATGATCTGCCAGTTCCTCTAGGAATTTGAAAATACATTCATGTGAAAGAGTTTATTTTAATGTTTTCTATCCACTGTGACCAAATATTTTTCAATCAAGTACTATTAACAGGTGGTTATCGAGTTAGTATTAACCACTGGTGGGCTTCCAGTATCGACGAAAATGTGGAAATATCTAATCGTTGCTGGAAAATAATCTGCCAGTTCCCCTTGGAATTGAAAATTACATTCAAGCGAAAGAGTTTATTTTAATGTTTTCTATCCATAAAATATCCATATAATACATTTGGGTTTGTGATTTGTCAATCAAGTACAGTTAGCAGGTTAGCTTCTGAAGATTATTCTTCAGAACAAGGTTTTTCGTATCCTATATTGGATGCATAAAACCTTGTGCCTCCAACGTAACGCTCTCGTTTTCGAAGTCCCCCAAATATTCATTTATTCATTCATTCAGAATGGATTTAGATTCAACTTCGAACAAATGATCTCTAAATCAACTATAGTCCTACGTCACCCTTGCGGTTATACCATAGATATAACCCACTTCCTGTTTTTTTCTTTTGGCACAATCCAAATGAAATGAAAAAAGAAAAAAACAAAGAGATGTCTACAAACCTTTTTCAAGCTTTTAAAACGGCTCATTATTTGCGCATTTTAGCCTCCAGCACACGAAAAAGCATTCTTTCTGCCGAAGTTGAAGTGTTTTCGACTAATGCTAGTTTGGGTGTACCATTAAAGAGTGAAAGTAAATGAAATAAAGTTCAGTGTTCAAACCCAATAGTATCCGTGTTCGCAAACTCTATTTTCCTGGTCCTCTTACGAAAAACTAGTAGGGTGATGATCAAGACACGAACGTATTTTTAACGTAGGACTTTTTGTCGACGAGAACAAACATTATAGAACTTTCAAGAGTTAAACTCTTTACAACGAATATCTGATACCAGAGACAAGGGTCAATGAATGAATGCTCATTCACTCATTCACTCAGGATTTCCCAGACTTTTTAGCACGCTCCCTGATATCCTGACGAACACACAATTTATCCTGATTTTTCTGAAACGATCCGGATTTTTCCTGATTTTTGTACTCTTTACATTATTCCTAATAAATATACGGGTTTCCATGCCAAAGTTTTCTGTCATGATAGTTCTCCGGTTCGCTCTCGTATATATCTTACATTAAGTTAAATTCTCTAGACGCATAGCTATACTTTACTTTTTTTATCTCTACCCTCAATTGTTTCGTGGTTTTCCGAAACAGTGCTAGAAAATTTCATGAAAACAGATTGTCTGACCAGTTTATGAAATTACAACGAGATTAAGTTTGAGGAACAATACTGCTTTATTGAAGATAATGTGTATGTAGATGTATCCCTAGAGTTATTAATGTAGCAAATGTTTCTGGTGGGATTTGGAATGGATTATGTATTATGAGTTTATGAACAATCTGTTTCTCACATGTATAGCTCGCAGCAGTTTTCATCGTAGAAGCAAACATGTTCTGGGAGGATAGAATATTTATGATTTGTGAAAGATAGCGAAAGATTATGAAGCAGAACTATGGATGTAAAATTAAATTGTAATGCTTTGATTGAAAATGATGTTTTTCTTTCCCTAAAAACCGACATTAACTTTTCGGACAACCCAATATGAGCTATCCTAATTTATCCTGATTTTTATTTTCATCCTTTCGGATTTTTTTAAATTATAGTTGGCAACCCTGATTGCAGCCACAGGCGATTTTATATTTGTTCCACCACCACCATGGTGGATAACCTTTGACAACGCGTAAAATCAACAATTGACACGTGTGATTCAATCATACACAAACACTCTCCACCTGTCGCACAGTGGGGAATTGCTGGCCATCAGGCAAAAAACGGAACTGGCGTCAGCTGTTTCATAATAGTTTTCTTTTCTTGCTATAATATTCGGGTGCTTAAATCCCACATTTGAGCGCATTATCGTGAAATTTGATTTTTTTATGACTTTTCAGAGCTTGGCATATTGAGTTTTTTTTTGTCAATTGTTTGAAAGAAAGTACAATATTATCGAATCCGACCTGTACCCTGAATATAGTAACAGTATCTATATGTGTGTTTGCAATTATAATCGCTCTGATGGTAAGATAAGCATTTTTTTGAGCATTCATTTCATGCATGAAAATATTTCAATAAATAGATAAATACTTTTTGATTGGATATATGATACACGCATATAGTTTTGATTGGTTAGTATTGTGTTCTGTTTTCGTTTGTTTTTATAATTATATATTTATATGAATACATTTGTGGTTTTGTTATTAAGTTTTTTTTTAGTTCTGTATGTTTTAAGTGCACCAAAAAGCAAATTTCATGTATAATATTTCCGACTTTTAGACTTTTAAATAAGGTGTTATTGAGTGTGTTGTGAATGAGAGATATCATACAGCGCGGAACGATTTTGGATGCGATTTCAAGCTAGTGGCAGAGGTTCGATGAAATGATCGTTCGCGTCGGTTTTCATACCGTTTGGTGGAGTTTGTTTGTGTATTTTTGCATCACCCGTAAGTATTGTTGTTGTTTGTAGACATTGCCAAGCGATTGGATTGATTACTGTAGAGTGGTGTTGAAATATTCCAAGAGTTCAGAAAGTCGGGTGTTAGAATATTCCAAAAGCTACAAAGCATGCGATGTGATAGAAATATATAATAGATTCGTATTATTATAGATAGGTTTCCAAGTGATCTTAGGTTTCTCATGCATAACCTCCGTCGTTGGATGTCAAAATATATGGAAAATAGAAAGTTCTCGAACTAATAAGGCACTATATGTATTGTAGATATTTCTTATTGTAGAGGGGTTTCTTGGTGACCTTCTCAGGTTTCTCATAGATAACCTCTGTTGTCAGGTGTCGAAATCATATATAATCATATATAATCGCATCATATTCTTTGTTATAATATTCTAGAAAATATAGAATCGTACGTCCGGCATTGCATTACCTTAAATACCTTCGATTTTTGAGATGTCGTTTCGTCGAGCAGTTTAGAGTTAGCGTTTACAGAATCACATCACTTACCACAGTGAATCCTGAGTTTTAACCTATAACCTATTAACCACTAACAAATATTCCTTCCATGATAAACGCTAGGGAACCACGCTATAGAGGCGACCCTTCTGGCTTTCGGGCGGCGAATATCATACTAACATTCCTTCCCTTTCCCCGGTGACTGTAAGGACGTGGCATGCGTCGTTATTGACCATTTAAAGCTCGAATCACCGAAAATTGCACAACGAGAATGATTTGCTAGTCCCAAGCGTCATTCTGTGTGTTCTTTGTGCAATTTGTTGGTTCAGGTCAATCACGGAGAGCAACTACGAATTGTACAGTCTACCCAAGCTCAAGCTCAATTGTTTGAAAGAAAGTACATTACTTTGAGACGCTCTGCAGCTCCAATTATAGCTTTGATTTTTTGGCGCCAAACGAAAAGTTGTTCGAAAAACTATACAAAACAAATCTCTTTCATTAGATATTGTAAAACTTGATCATGGAAGGCCTGACTAAAGAAAAAATCATTAAGAACTGTGATATTTTGTTGGAAAAACAGCTTGAAAGTTTTGTTGCCGCAGTTTGCCTGCCGTTGAGATTACATCCAAAATTTAGGCAAAAGTATAAGCTTTCAATTGAACACTACCTGACGCTGCGCAAAACTGCGCGAATTGTCGTTTTAATAAGAGAAGCGATCGCAAGTTTTTCTCAAAAAAATATTTAGGAAATTGAAATCATATCAAACAATTTACCACTCAGAGCATATTAAAAACTATATCTATTGAAAACATTCAGTCCTTTTCGATTGTTGAACAAAATTTGCTATCACACAAACTGATTGAACAATAGTCCGTTCGCAGGTTGATTTTACCTCGTCCTCCTTTGCAAACAGAAGTAAAGCACTCAGTTCGTTGTATGAGATAAAAAACAAAGAATAAAGAACATACCGGTAATTCTCCTCTTTGGTATTCTCCTCTTTGAAAAAATATTACAAAATTTGAATTTTCGTTTTCGTAATAATGTTTGCGTTAGTATTCCATAGTTTTCTCGGTTAAGGATAGAGGGAGCTATATTTTTTTATTAAAGCTGAGGTTTTTCTACTTAACATATCCAAAAATCGAAGATGTGTCTTTTTTTTCGTTTTTGAGTTATAATTTTTCAAATTTGACTTGTTTTCAGTCTTCGATCAATATTCCTATGCAACTCGACTATATCCATGCGACTAGATTCCAATTTTTTCGCAAATGTAACATTTTTTCAAAAAAGACTAGCTCATTGGCTTCAATTTTATATGTTCACTAGCTAACCAGGCAAACTTCGTCCCGCCCAAAATTTATTTTTCGTTATAACATCCACGTTTTCTTACTAAGCGCACGTTCATGGGTCCAATCGCAGAACTGTTCATTGATTGATCTTCTAATCTACCCTTTAAAATTATTTTGACATAGGGCTAAGTCTTTGATTTCTATATAGAGGGATAACTCTACGAAAAATGTAACGATTCATTAAGAGTTTTCAAACGCATATTACTTGAAATCGTTATTGCGACATGTGTTGTGTTATATACCATTGGACAGGAAATTTATCCAGCAATTTTTTGCTCGAAACACGAACAGAAACTGTAGTAAAAAAACTAAACAATTTGACGATCAAAATGGGTATGTTTTTTTCGTTTGCCCTAACCACTCGCTTCCCTCACCGACGCAACGAGCAATCTTTTTGCCTACATGCGGGCGTTAGTTCACAATGTTAATCAATGAGTACACCAAGGCTTTGACCGCGGTTTTTTGCGCGGTTTTTTACGAGGTTTTATTACGCGGATTTTCCAATTAACGCGGTTTTTTTTACGCGGATTTTCGATTAAACGCGGTTTTTCCAATTAACGCGTTTTTCTTACACGCGGTTTTTTACGAGGAACGTATCCCCCGCGTAAAAAAAACCTTGGTGTATTATGAACTATTCTCCATTTGCCGATAATAGGCATTTATCAGTTGTTGCATTGTATGTTGCCCGATCAATTCATGCTCAATTCACGTTTTTATCGTACAGATCTTGCTACTAACAGTTCATGTAATATTGGTCCGGGATATCATCGAGCATGTTGTTTGGTGAACTAAAAAGTAAAGAATTGAACTGGATGCTAATTTAGAGGTTCGAAAGGGTATACTCACGCATATCAGATCATGATAGCTTGAAAAGTCGCGATCGTAATATATGTATGTCTTGCTTAGAAGCCCACTTCACACCCTCGAATGCACTTGTCCATTCTCCTTTCCCTTTCCTATACGTAAGCAGAACTTAGCACCCAATGAGATCAGTTCGCTACAGCAGCTACACGAACTTCCCAAGAGAGCACCCATGGCAATAGAATACTCAATATACATCACTATAAAGTTATTACAACCCCCTACAAACAATGTTCCAACGTGGCAACGAAGGAGAAAATGCTATTTTTATCCATAATATATTTCTGTAGTCATAGATTAATTTGACTTAGGCTTATATTTATGTAGAAGTTAACTATTTAGACTTGTGTTTCAAAATGATAACTCGGGAGGCGATCTGGCGTAGTGGTTACAATCATACTTTTCACGCTAAAGATCACGAGTTCAATTCTCACTCCCGACATTCTTCCAAAATGAAAGATTTAAGTGACGAATTAGCCAGAAGTAAAAGTGTTGAAAGTCACTATAATTCAGGAAAAAATGATAACTCCTTGTCTTCTTCTGCATAATTGAATAAATAGAACAAAAGGGTAGTAATGGCTTTAATGGTATTTTCGTGTACATTTTTGAACATAATGTGGTTCCGGATTCTACCACGTTATCTCATCTAACCCGTGTAAAGGATACAAGTTCATACAGCCAACAGTTTTTTGGGGCTTCCATTTGATGTATCAAAAGAGAAAAAATGCAGATTTTGATCAATGAAAAACGTCAATTCAAATATAATTACTACACACAATCACAGTCCTATGTCAAAATCCCCTAGTCTCAGACCCATAAACTATAAACATCGAATAGACTAACAACGCTTGTCAATATGTAATTGTAGAACACATGCGAATTGAACTTTTCGAATTTTCCCATTTTCCTTCAGAGTTTTCCAAAAATTTTCAATTGTCATGTTTGGTTGAAGTGTGTGCATTATTTTTATGGGACCCCTCTCCTTTCCAGAGAAGGAAATGATGTCATATCATCATAGAAACATTTCTCGTACCCAAAAACCCTCACATCACAAATTTGTTTTCATTTGCTTGATTAGTTCTCGAGTTATGCAGAAATTTGTATTTCATTTGTATGGGGGTCCCCCCCCCCTAAGAGAGGGGGAGGAGTATCTAACCACCATAGAAGCATTTATTGCATCCTAAAACCTCCACATGCCAAATTTTATTTCGTTTGCTTGATTAGTTCTCGAGTTGTGCAGAAATTTGTGTTTCATTTGTATGGCAGCCACCGATTAGAGAAAGGGGAGGGGTCTCGAACTACCATTAGAACCTTCCCCGACCCCAAAGACCCCTACATACCAATTTCCATGTCGATCGGTTCAGTAATTTCCGAGTCCATGAGAAACAGACAGACAAAGAGACAGACAGAAATACATTTTTGTACTTTTTTTTGGAATATTTTGGATGTAATATGAAAGGCTGGGCTAGGAGAGTAAGACTGTTACACATTGAAGTCCATTCCGGAGATTCAAAGAGGCATTAGTGAAAAAAAATCCAGTTCATATAAAGGGTGTGTCACATCAAATTGCATCACGGAAAAAACGCTGTAGAAATTTAATTTTTAGGAATTATATCTTCAACTTTCGCTTATAATCAGATAAGAGTGTATAGATCACGTCGGCTATGCTTCACTGTCAATTTTTCGTAAATTTGGAAAAATGTCGTCGAACGAAAAAGAGCGTCGTGAGTTAATCCTGCGCACTCATTTCGAGAATCCGGAGTTGTCACATCGGGACATCGGTAAGATGCTGGGAATCGTCCAATCCACGGTCAGCAGAGTACTAAAACGATACTTCGAGAACCTAACCATCAACCGGAAGGTGAAGAACGGCAAAAATGGATGCTCCGTCAGTGAAAAAGATCACAAGCGCGTAGTTAAGCAGTTTAGACGTGATCCGAGAAGTTCGGTCCGGGATGTCGCCAATAAGCTGAATTTGTCAAGTTCATTCGTCCAGCGGACCAAGCAGCGGGAGGGCCTGCGTACATACAAGGTTCAGAAGGCTCCTAACCGCGACGAAAGGCAAAACATGGTGGGGAAGACGCGAGCCCGGAAGCTGTACACCGAAATGCTGACGAAGCCGCATTGCCTGGTAATGGACGACGAAACCTACGTCAAAGCGGACTTTCGTCAGCTGCCGGGCCTGTTGTTCTTCTCCGCAGAGGACAAATTCAGCGTTCCGGAGGATATTCGCAAGCAGAAACTATCCAAGTTTGTCAAAAAGTACATGGTGTGGCAAGCGATCTGCTCTTGCGGAAAGCGGAGCGCCCCCTTCGTGATGACCGGTACGGTAAACGGGCAGGTTTACTTTAAGGAGTGCCTACAGAAGCGCTTACTATCACTATTGAAGCAGCACGAGGGCCCGACCATCTTCTGGCCAGATCTCGCTTCGTGCTACTATTCAAAGGACGTGTTGGAGTGGTACGAAGCCAACGGAGTCACCTTCGTGCCAAAGGAAATATTGGGCGATTATGAAGCAGGCCGGAAGAACCCAAAAGTTGTCAAATCGGAGGCGGACTTCAAGAGAAAATGGATTTCTGTTCAAAAAAAACTACAACCTGACGTTGTACAGAACCTTATGGACGGGGTAAAGAGGAAGGTGCGAGCATACGGGCTTGGGCTCGAAGTATGAATAAAAAGAAAATGCCAAAAGTTGTTTAATAGTTTTTATTTTACTGTCTAAAATTTTCAAAAGAATCGGTCTACTGGGCGAATTTCTACAGCGTTTTTTCCGTGATGCATTTTGATGTGACACACCCTTTAGATTACAGAAACTATAATAAGTGCGATAAAAAGGTGGAACAAATAGTCCGTACCAGCTGGCAATCGTTGAGACATATATTTTCAGAAAAGGAAAACAAATTTCTAGACAGTAAGGAACTCATGAAGCTTTTATCATATTCTGATTATATTTTGTGTTTTCTATGTAGTATCGCACTCAGTCGAAAGGATTGTTCTACGATGATCAATATTTGGACAACATAAAAGTCATTACATAAATGCTACGATAATTTTAAAACAGAACTTTGATCTGAAATTTGACAAATTTTATAATAAAACTTACAATAATCATAATCTCCTCCGCAAAGTCTTTTCAGCGTCTGAATATTGCTTTGTTCTTAGGAGCTAAGCGGGTACATCTAGGAATGTTTGATTGATTGGATTTATTCTCGGTTTTATACACTCAATAAAATTCTTCATAAAATATTAAATAATAGGGTAAATGATCTTGGTTTGTCCAGTCGAAAATATGATCATGGTTTGCCCACTTTTTTGAATGCTCTAATTCAGCGCTCCTGTGTCAAATAAGGCCTTCGAATGTTTCGAAACATATAAATGAAATTGCCTTTTACATGATTTATAGTAGTTTGATAGTATACTTTTACGAAATCACATGTTTTAAAGGATTATAAAATACACCTTCTATTTGTGTCAATGCGCCCCTCATTCGAGCTTACTTTTAATCGAACACCAGATGATTATTTGGCACGTATTCAGACCTTTTCTGGATTACAACACTTATAAATATTGTAAACATCATGCTTGCTCACCATTTGTATCGGATTTACATAGCTAAACCATTAAATTAACGCATTTTGATGAACTCAATTCTGATCATGAGTTGTCCAATTCAATAATGTTGTTTTGTCCACATGATTTCTATGGCAATCGCTTGGCGCGCTGCAGTTTGTTTATGTTTGTTTATGGTGTGCTTCGCGCATAGCAGAAGTATGGTTTTTCTGTGTTGATTGTGTTGAGGTGAACACTTCTAAAATGCCCAAGAAAAGGCAATATTCTGAAGAAAGCCTAAATTATGAATGAACCAATATGATGACAGTAAACTCAAGCAATGATAAATGCAACATCTAATTGTGAATTCGAATGTTTTCATTCAAAAATGGAGATTTCTAAAACCGGACAAACCATGATCATTTTTTTGGGCAAACCATGATCAGAGCTGGTCAAACCATGATCATAATTCTTCTTTAAGGAAAATCGTTGAAAAACATAAAAATTTGAATAATTTCAACACCCTATGGAAGTATTAGCAACTAGAGACTTGGGGCTTTTCAACAAACCCAAACTCGTATCGATTATGTGTGATTTTCATGAAGAAAAATCGATTTGCATTTACTAGTTGCGTAAAAACACCCTAAATTGGACAAACCAAGATCATTTACCCTACATATAAAACGTTTTTATTGGTGACGTGTCCCGTTTTTATTCCTCAATTATTTGATCGACCTAGACTTCACGTATGGAACACCTAAAACGTAGCCGTGGCCAACGTTTACATGAAATAATCTTCAAAACAATAAATCTCCAGGATTGTTTCTGACGTAGAACTACGTCTTTCAGGAAGGGCGCCAAATCAGAAAACAGGTCACGTTTTCATGAAATAAAAGTAACGTTAATAACTATTTTCACTGTAAACGAATTCTCAAGATTTGCGTACCAACCTAATCGGAAATTCTCTAAGATTTATTTGTATAGCATTACAATTCGCTAATCTCTAAACGGTTTAAATATATGAATACTCGAAGAACTTCCTTTTTTCCCACAAATCTGCCGATTTGTGTGCTACCCGTATTTCGAATTCTAATAACTCTAACATTTCTTAACAGATCGGAAAGATGTTTGCATCAATTGATAGGAAATATTTCTACGCGTCTATCACAATTAATAAAATGTTATTTTCCATGAGATGAACAATTGAACAACTGTAAAATGTCAAGCGTCCTAAACGCCCTAACTTTCAAGTTTTGATTGGCTCGATTTACGGTTTCGCCAACACAGATTTAAAAAATCGATGTACCTGTGGAAATCCGCTTTGCAAATATACATGCAAATCGGGGATATTTTTTCCGACTGAGCTGTGTTTCCCTAACACGGTCTTTAAAATCAATGTACCTGGGGGAATCCGCTTTGTCAAAACATGCAAATCGGGGATATTTTTTCCGACTGAGCTGTGTTTCCCTAACACGGACTTAAAAATTAATGTGCTTGGGGGAATCCGCTTTGCGAATACATGCAAGTAGTGATGTCTAAATTTTTCATTTATTCGATTATCGATTAATCGTGGGGGAATTTTTCAATATTCGATTCATTCGAATAATTGTTTTTCAATATTCGATTAATCGAGCGAATATTTATTTTTGTAATAATCACGTATCACGTTGTCATTCTGGTCGCGTGGTCTATCGGGTTGTTGATGTTAGAAGGATGGATATAAAAATGTTCGATTAAAAAATTATATAGCCTGATTCTTAACCTAAAAATGCGTCAACCTTGAGAAAGATTCCTTTTTTTTATTAATCGCGATTACAGTGGCAATTATTCGATGTATTCATATTTTGATTTTGAATTATTCGATACGAAATTACTCGATTATAATTTCAGATATTCGATTATTTGAACATGCAAGTCGGGGGTATTTTTTGGCGTTGAGTACTTTTGTACTCGCTTGTCGTTGTGCAGACCGGAATATGTTTCCCTAAAACGTACTTTAAAACTGAGAAGCCTGGGAAATCGTCATTTCAGATACTAGAGGTGAATGAACTTCGAGAACTACGTAAACATGAGATGTGCAATAATTTCAGAGAGAAATGTGAAATACAATGATCGTTTGACTATTTTTCCGTTCACATATTTTGGTAGTCCTAGGCTTCATATCAAACGTAAAAGGACGTTCATCAAATTTATTTGTAACGAAGGAAATAATCTATTACAAAAATTTCGATGCATTCTAAAATAATATTCGAAGTGGTTCTACGTCGAATTATGCGGTCGTGTCCTAGATACAACCCCTTACCAATAATAAATTTTATATCTTTACAATTTTCCTGTTTTTTTTCGTAAATAAACATCCTAAAGCTTGAAAATCACCCTTTATCTACAGCTTTGAAGCATGTATCTCCATCAAGGGTGATGTTTTTAATGGTTCCTGTAGATTGTACTAAAAGGATCATATTTCATCTAAAAGCATTTCTAGTTCTGTCGCCGCTCCATGCAGTAAAGTAGTTTAACTTGAAAAAACATTATTTACGATTTCAATCTTTTTATCAGAACTAATTTCCATCCAAATGTCGACTTTCTGCCAAATGCTTCTGAATATGCTTCCACGCGTAATGAAAAATTTATCGGGTTGAATTTCACCACATTACCCCAAATCCGCTGGAGGTGTGCCGCACGATCGCAACCCCATTCACACCGTGGAATCCGATTTGACGATGCTTCTTTTTTCCGCCGCCCGTTTGGCACCGTTTGCCAACTTCGAATGCGACAAACATTTTCATAATATTCCCATAACTCACCATAAAAATTGACCTCGCGTGCTTTTTGTTCGTTTTTTCTTTTTACTTTATTTGCGCGGGTTTCTTCCTCCCGAAGCCGCGGCCGGAATTAAATATTCCACTTTAGCCGACAAATGGAGATGGCTTCATTTGCCCCGATGGGGAGCGTAACGGAACTGGTATTTGGTCCCCATATATTTTGCACCTGGATTCGCGTTTGACGTTATGCATTTGCATCGAATCCGGTTGGAGGAAGTGTCAGCCTGTGTCGCAACAGGGCTTGTAGAGGGTGCACAACGCTTAGTTAACTAACCATGGGTCATCTTTTCGAACATGTTTATTACCAAAGGGGTTCACGTTTGTTTGCAGCTGTCTTCCAGAGCTATCGAGAGGATATTGGAAAGGTACAATACCTTCGATTGGTGTCTAGGTCTGTTAACAAGTTCCCCCCCCCCCCTGATTGGTTGGTCCGAAGGCGAGATGACTAATCTCAAGTGATCACCAAGATCGTAAACTTGTGGAACACTGCCCGTGTAAACATGACTAACTGCAAGGAGTCGGGGGAATATCGACACGACGACAGGTTTCGGATTGGTTTCCCAGTGCAAGCGCCATTAAGATGATCGAAGCGGTTCATTTAGTTGGACAAGTTGCCCAGGGGAGTATTGATTGCTACATGCGGATGTACAGATAGAGGATGACTTGTGCAGATCACACGGGAATTGCATTGCATTATCCGACCGTTGCAATCAATTTCCCATGGAGTTGAATTTTTCGAAATTCAAACGTCAAAATTTGCTTCGCGCGCTAACCTAGAACTGCCCTCGTGACTATCACTCATCCCGACCAAGAGTGCACCAATTGTAACAGTAAGCGGATTTAATAATCGCCCATATATGGGTCGGCAGGATGGCGCTTTGAGCTAATAGTTCGTTTCTCCGATCAGCTCCTACAGGTCATTACTCGATCGACCTTTCTGCTTCCTCTTCTCCCCATCCCCTGCATAGCATGAGGCAGAATCACACATCCATAGGTACACTCCGTTTAAATCTAATTATCTGGAAAAATTTGCCATTCATCAGTCCGTCGGACTCGGAGGCAGCGCTGATTTCGCGCATACATGCACTCGGAACATCGGAACAGAATCGGCGGAATTTAACCTTCATTAGGCACGTTGTAATTCTTTTTCTGTCTCGCTACCGAAGCGGTGTTCGCTCGCAGCTCAGTTTGGGGGATGGATTTATCTCCGACGACAGCTCAAATCGGCCACATTTAACTGACAATCACACTGCGCAAGGAAGCAGGCAGGAACGCGCCTCAATCAGTCCTAAATTGCACCGAGGGGCTTAATTATGTGAATATTGCACACAACATCCGCGCAAGGATCTGTGGCGTTCAGAATGTTTGTTGTTCAGTCGGCTCTCCGTGTCATCTCTATGTGAAAAAGTAGAAAGGTCTGTGTGCCTAGAGGCGCGGACGGAAACTTGACGTAGGACTTTGAAGACGATTGATTCTGAAATAAGTTTTTGTAACTATTCAGAAATCCGTAAATTTGAATAAGTGGCCCTAGAAAAACAGTTTGTTATATGAACTGAACAGAACTTCAAACGGGTTGTAAAAGTTGTAGTGGTAGCAAAAAATCCGGAACCATCAATTAATAATACTTTCTACACTTATCCCCTAGTCTGCACGGTACCTGTAGTACACGATTTAGCTTTTACACGGTTTAAAAATTAACAATCTTTGAAGAACTTATATAAATGGTCGCATATTCACATTCCAACACCGTATATTGTCGGACAAAACATTAAGCACACTATAATGCAAAAAAAAATCAAATTAATTTTGAATGCCACTTCGAATATAGTGTATGCGAAACCTAGCGGCGAGCACTTATACTAGTCTGACAACTTTGAAACCCGCAACGCAACGCAATCCGTTTTAGCAAGATGCACTAATATAAAGTGACCAGATGGTCAGAGGTCTAACGCGGGATACAAAAAACAAAACGTTATGTATATACGTTATGTGAACATAAACCATAGTTTAGCGAGTCTAATCTGATCGGTATCATTTATTTCTAAGTATCGGCACCCAGTTGTGATTTTTTGGTGGTTTAGATTTTGTTTACGCCTGAAAACCACACGCTCAATCAGAGCATTTACGCCTGGCAAGCAAGATTCAAGTTCTACAATTTTCTTCAAATTACCGAATGGAATGCTCGAAAATTCTAATTCAATTTTCATCGATTTTAGTCTTAACGTATGCATTCAAAAAATGAACTAATTTCGGACGGTGATGAAATATAATTTTATGGAACAAATTTTCCTTGAATCTTACGTTTATTAAGCCTACAACATAAATGATTCAAGGCTGTTGATTCGCAGCAGCAGCACTGTCAAGCAACTTAATGATTTTATTCATACTGCAAGCTCCACCCTACAGCGAAAAAGTTGGACATCCTGAGGCACTTTGTGTCCACCACATGTAGCCGATCTGGTATTTACAACATCATCTCCCTGCCGCTCCTTAAGCCGGTAGATCGAAGCAACCGGCCAAACGGTGAAGGAGAATCTGTCCAAAATGGACATTTTAATGCGGAAGCGCCAAACGAGACCGGCCGTATATGAGCAGCATGCAATCACCCAGAAGGAGTAGCATGAGGTGCTGGTGAAAAACTTCTCTCCTTGTTCATAATGAAAGATGAGACGTACTTGATGCTAAAGGGTGTGTCACATCAAATTGCATCACGGAAAAAACGCTGTAGAAATTCGCCCAGTAGACCAAAAAAAAATTTTAGACAGTAAAATAAAAACTATTAAACAACTTTTGGCATTTTCTTTTCATTCATACTTCGAGCCCAAGCCCGTATGCTCGCACCTTCCTCTTTACCCCGTCCATAAGATTCTGTACAACGTCAGGTTGTAGTTTTTTTTGAACACAAATCCATTTTCTCATGAAGTCCGCCTTCGATTTGACAACTTTTGGGTTCTTCCGGAGGGCCTGCTTCATAATCGCCCAATATTTCTCTATTGGGCGAAGCTCCGGCGCGTCGGGCGGGTTCATTTCCTTTGGCACGAAGGTGACCCCGTTGGCTTCGTACCACTCCAACACGTCCTTTGAATAGTGGCACGAAGCGAGATCCGGCCAGAAGATGGTCGGGCCCTCGTGCTGCTTCAATAGTGGTAGTAAGCGCTTCTGTAGGCACTCCTTAAGGTAAACCTGCCCGTTTACCGTACCGGTCATCACGAAGGGGCGCTCCGCTTTCCGCAAGAGCAGATCGCGTGCCACACCATGTACTTTTTGGCAAACTTGGATAGTTTCTGCTTGCGAATATCCTCCGGAACGCTGAATTTGTCCTCTGCGGAGAAGAACAACAGGCCCGGCAGCTGACGAAAGTCCGCTTTGACGTAGGTTTCGTCGTCCATTACCAGGCAATGCGGCTTCGTCAGCATTTCGGTGTACAGCTTCCGGGCTCGCGTCTTCCCCACCATGTTTTGCCTTTCGTCGCGGTTAGGAGCCTTCTGAACCTTGTATGTACGCAGGCCCTCCCGCTGCTTGGTCCGCTGGACGAATGAACTTGACAAATTCAGCTTATTGGCGACATCCCGGACCGAACTTCTCGGATCACGTCTAAACTGCTTAACTACGCGCTTGTGATCTTTTTCACTGACGGAGCATCCATTTTTGCCGTTCTTCACCTTCCGGTCGATGGTTAGGTTCTCGAAGTATCGTTTTAGTACTCTGCTGACCGTGGATTGGACGATTCCCAGCATCTTACCAATGTCCCGATGTGACAACTCCGGATTCTCGAAATGAGTGCGCAGGATTAATTCACGACGCTCTTTTTCGTTCGACGACATTTTTCCAAATTTACGAAAAATTGACAGTGAAGCATGGCCAACGTGATCTATACAGTCTTATCTGATTATAAGCGAAAGCTGAAGATATAATTCCTAAAAATTAAATTTCTACAGCGTTTTCTCCGTGATGCAATTTGATGTGACACACCCTTTAGAATTCAACGAACGGCAGGAGACCGGGTACTTTACGTCCTCCAGGTAACGATGACGCCGAATATATCATCCACACCAAGTTCTCGAAGAAGGTTCTTCTATGACAGACGTGAAGGGAATGGTCAAACCGCTCTTCTTTCGAGTCATATGATGTGCTTGCCGGAAGTGGCGAAGGTGATGTGGTCTTTATGCCGAACCTGGGATCAGCCCATTATGCCAAAAGATCACTAGAGGATGGATCATCTGGAGATAAACATTGTCGCGAAGACGGCCAACCTTCCCAACATTCCCCAGCTGCGACCGATAGAAAACATTTGGGCGAATGGCTAAAATGGAGAGACAGTCGACCACCAAAGCCACGAAAAGGTAAAAGAACACGTCGGCTTACATCTTTTTATCGGCCATGGTTGAGGTTCCGGCCAACTTCTGTAAGACCTCTTCCTGTCGAGTATACACTAGTTCTTTCGGCTTATTTAAAAGGTTAAGCCCTGACCGCTAGTTAGGGGACCAAAGATGAACTTTTCGTCTGACTCACGTTGGTCCCTGCGGATGAATAGGGGACTTTTATAAAAATCATTTTCTAATTTTGTTGCTGTCGCTGCCAGTCGACACTCTCTAAACAAAAAAGCCCACTGTCGGTGTGATGAAACCATCTCAACGTATTAATCTTTCGATGCATTAGAAGCGCTCTTGAACACTCTGCCAAATAAAAGTTTTTTTTTTTGAGGTCATCCATTTAAGAAAATCAACATGATCAAATTGTGATATTGGAATATATTGATATCGCGGGACATTTTCGTTTCTTTTGCCAAATGCGGGACGTTTCGCGGGACGCAATCTAACGCGGGACATTTTGTTGAAAAGCGGGACTGTCCCGCGTAACGCGGGACGTCTGGTCAGTTTACACTAATAGCAATCAAAAGTTGAAAACCGGGGCGACAAAATTTAGCAGTAGTTCCTCGTTTCGAGCGTTGTTTCGACCGATTTTTGAAGAAAATTGAATGTTTCTCAGTGGTATTTTGTGTTTTTCGGATCCTGGTAAGTATTTATCAAGTAAACAAGAATAAGTAAGGTTTTAATTCTCGAATTCTAACTACAGAACGCGAAAAATGTGTGCCGTGTATAATTGCACGGAAACACAGCGAATGGTCATCCGCAAAATGTCCAAAGCAGGCAGCGACTAGCGCGAAACCGCAGAGTACCTGAGACGATCCAAAACCTTCGTGTTTAATGCCCTCCACGACCGCAAACAATCTAAAAGAGAAATCCCTTCAACACCTCAAAAAAGATCCGGGACGAACTAAACTTGTCCGTGAGTTCCCGAACAGTTCAGCGGCGGCTGGTGGGGCAGGATCCTGGCGGTAAAAGCCCCCTGCGGGCGCGGCTGAAGTTCGCGAATGGCCACTTTGATTGAATCGGTCCGGAGAAGAAAAAGCAGTGGTGAAATATACTGTGGATGGATGAGACAAAGGTAAATTCCATCGGCTCGGACGGAAAAACTTGGGTCCATCGCCCAATAGTCACGAAGACATTCAAGCATGGAGAAGGGAACATTATGGTGTGGGAATGCTTCTTCTGGTACGGGATTGACCCCCTGTACTTGGTGGATAAAATCATGGATCAGTACCTCTACGCCCAAATCCTAAGGGATGTTATGCTGCCTCGCGCCGAGGGGGAGATGCCCCTGAAATGGCAGTTCATGCAGGATAGCGATCCGAAGCACACCGTCAAAACCGTCGAAAAGTGGTTCCAGAATAACAAGGTCGACGTCATGGAGTGGGCAGCACAGTCATCGGATCTGAACCCTATAGAGAACCTATGGGAGATCGTGTAGAAGTCAGTCTACAAGTAGAAGTCGAAGAATAAGCAGCAACTGTGAGATAGGATCTAAGCTTGTTGGTACGCCATCCCGTGCACCAGGTGCCAGAAGCTTTTGGAATCCATGCCGAACCGGGTGCGTGAAGTGATGCGTAACAAAGGCTACACGATCAAGTACTAACCCTAGAAGCTTTTCACAGTATGAATTCTTTTGTTTTTTTCTTACCATGAATCTTAAAACCAGTCATTTGAGCGGTGTCATTTTAGTTATTATACTATAGGGTATTAGAATATGCCCTAGAGAGGACTGATCGAAAATTCCTTTATTTATCGAGTTAGAGCTATTTTAGTGATGCGGTATCTAACCTGGTACGGCCATAACAATTAACTTCAAACGCGTTTTTCTCGAAACCATTTTTTTCAAACTGGCGTACACGATATCTCAAGTTCTACTGAACCAATTTATATCCAATGTATATACATACAATCTGTATGCATCTCTCTATCGCGTGAACCTCTAAAAAATGATATTTTTTAAATCTTACTATTTTTGAAAAAATCGGGATACGTAAGAAAAAAACGATTTAAACCGCATTTCGTTTACCAAACGTCCGCCATTTTGTCAAAAAATATGTTTTTGACTTGTACGAGGTTGATGCGATAGCGACATCTTTACTGATTTAGAATCTATTCGATTTTTTTGACGTAGAGCTACGTCTTTCATTAAGGGTGCCAAATCAGAAAACAGGTCACGTTTTTATGAAATAAAGTTAACGTTAATAACTATTTTTGCCGCGAACGGATTTTGACGATTTACGTACCAAACGAATCGGAGATTCCCTAAGATTAGTTTTTCATGCTGTTTATTACAATCCACTGTTGTGTAAACGGTTGAAATTAATGAAAACTAGAAGCATTTCCATTTTCCCATGCATTTGTTCTGTTCATTTGTGAGCTTCCCTACCCATGCCGTCAATAACGAGTAAAAGAGTAAAAAAAGAAGAAGAACGAAGGAGAATATTTGCCTACAGCCTAAATATTGGATCTCGCTGAGGTAAACTTTCAGTATCGTTCTAGATACGAAGTAATGAACATCGCGTGTTCTTTCTTGTTTGGCATCATCACATGTCTTCATTGCGGACAGAGCTGTGGACGCGACAAAATCGTTTACTCGCTGATGTCTTTGGTATGCAATAATTACATCATACTGACGCCATTTCATTAAGGTTCGGAACTACACAATTGTCTTTGGAATCATCAAACTAGGCTATCATCGGCTCACCAAGGAAATAATTGTTCACGAATTTTGTAATGTAAAACCGGTAATACTAACAGAAAGGGCTTCTGTTAAAAAGAGCGCAAAACGGAGATAAGGGTGTGTATATTTAATTGCTTCAAGCCGTCGATATATGGACATTTGTGTGCGTACGTGCGTACGTAAAAATAGTACATCTTCGCTACGCTGAAACCCCATTTGTACCTGCCCCGTGTGCATTGGCCCTGTCGCGATGCAATAACGTGTAATTTATTGATGCTATGATGGATGATTGTTTAGTAGTGCAAATTATGCAGCCGTAACGATGAAAATAAACAAGGAGGAGAGATAACGGGAGAGAAATATTTGCGCTAGGGTATGAAATGAATCTCTGCTGAGGCAAATATTCTGTCTTTTCCATTACTCCAGGTAGTTAAAATTGCTTATTTTCCGTCGTCGTAAAGGCTTCATTAGTGCCTTAGACATTGCATCAATGCATTGAACTATGACGCTATGGCGAAGCAGGCATTAAGGTTGTGCGCCAAATGATTATTCGAGGAAAATCAAGCCAGACCGTCGTGAATGTCGTGCTGGAGTGTTCTGAGTTATTTGGGTTCGCGTGCCAGTCGCAAAACTGCCTTCAAATATGATTGCATTTGCGCTAATCTTAATCATAATGGAGCAATGCTTCTCTTTTTTGAGGTTATTGAGATTAACAAAATGAGTTTATTTCGTTCATTAAGTCACCAAAAAAGGAACTGTCGTTCTGGAATTTTGTGTGTGATTTGGTTTCGCTTGCCAGTAGCAAAACATTCTCCACTAAGGATGACAACTGCGCTTATCTCGAGCATGAGAAAGTAATGCAACTTTTTTCGAGGTCAATAATATAAACGGGAGCGTTTCTTTTGAGAATAGCGCGAAATGATGAGAAGTGTTCATATTCCTAGTCGCTTCAAGCCACCGATGCATGGCTTTGTATAGTGTATTGTTCTGCGAGAACAATAATGAATCATCAATCAATTATCGTCAACTGATTCTACAACAAAAAAACCAATTCAGAGAGACCAAACCATTCTACTGAACAGTTATTTATAAAATTTCGCTGTATTATAAAATAATATTCGAAGTTATAAACAAGCGACTTGAATAATATAACAGCGTAGTTCTACGTCAACAATGCGGTCGTGTCCTGGAGACAACCTCCTATAACTTTTTGTTTCAGATAACCAGAAGGGCTGAAATCGTGTACGCCATGACACAACTTTTTTTTTGAACCTCCTCAATTCATCAGCTTGTAACTATTTTAGTTATACATATTTTTTCTCCGTTCAGTTTAACTCGAGAATCAATCAAGCAAACCGAACCAAATTTTGCATGTGGAGGTTTCAGAAGGCAGGAAATGTTTTTATGGTGGCTTGAAACTTCTCCCCCTCTCTAAAGTAGGGGGAGGGGTTGCATAACCCGAGAACTAATCAAGCAAATGGAGCCAAATGTGGAGTGTGAGTGTTTTTGGGTACGTGAAATGTTTCTATGATGGTATGACACCCCTCCCTCCTCTGGAATGGAAAAAGGGTCCAATAAAAAATTTACACATATTTCAACCAAACCTATTCCAACCAAACATGACAATTTAAAATATTCGG
Source organism: Toxorhynchites rutilus septentrionalis (assembly GCF_029784135.1). Taxonomy (NCBI): domain Eukaryota; kingdom Metazoa; phylum Arthropoda; class Insecta; order Diptera; family Culicidae; genus Toxorhynchites; species Toxorhynchites rutilus. Next base: position 10,573,085 of record NC_073744.1, on the reverse strand, counting down.
AAAACTCTGAAGGAAAATGGAAAAAATTCGGAAAATTCAATTCCCATATGCTCTACAATTACAGTGTAAAAAAACTGTAATAACTTATTATAATGACGGTCGCAGAACTAATGATGGTAGAAGTACTAGGAATTTTGTAGTAAAAGGTAATTTTAAAGGGTCGATTATAAGATCAATCAATGAACAGTTCTGCGATTCAATGAACAGTTCTGCGGGTCAGCTAGTAACATAACGATTTTGCGTAATGTGCGTTTGAAATCCCTTAATTTTTCGTTGCATTTTCCGTAGAGTGACCCCTCCATACAGAAATCAAAGACGTAGTCCTACGTCAAAAGTCGGAAGGGATAAGTTCGTTACCGTTTTCTTTCCCAGAAACGCAGTCAGTCATTTCACGACCGGTGTTTTGGAGCGACAGAGGGCGATATGCAACAGATGCGTGATAGGAATAACTTCAACCGGCAGGCAAATAGACGAAAACGGATGCATATCCCCCCCGGTTCGAGTTCTCATCCGTGTTCTCTGCAAACTCAGCAAACGTTTTGATCGGTCTCTTTCAACTTTCCGCGCTCGTGATGATGTCTGCGCTGTCCCGGCGCGGGTGACCGTTTTCATCCCGCAATTCTCCCGGGAAACGAAAATAGGGGAAGAGGTGGTAAGCACACTTACCACAAATTTATTATTTCAATTCATTTGATTTAAATTTCATATTTATAACTAGTTTAACCACTTCTAATAGTGCTCCCGAAGATGCGCTGAGACGAGGACGACGAGCCGGGAAAGGATTCTGTGCGGAATGGCTGATTGGATCACGACTTCTTGCTTTCTTGTCCTCTCTGGGTTGGTCGGGTTGGAACTTTGCTGGCCTGCCGAAAGCGGTGCTATTTAGCATGTCGCTTTGCTCTGCCGTTGCTACCGGCAGTAAACCGCCTTCTCGATTCCATGAAGCCGATGTAATGAGGTTGGAAATTATGGGTAGTAATTATAAGGGATATTTATTCATATTTCTACCGGTTGGCCTCTTTATGGTAGCGCCATTGAAGAGATTATACTTTTTCCGTTTGCAGATTGGAGAGTAATGAGAGATTTGTAATTTACACAATTTCTGGCTTCTGGCTTATTAGATGACATGAGGCATTACCGCTCCCACCTGACACTGACACTGGCGATAGGAAGGGATGAAAATAGATGAGTCACCCCTCACAATGAGTGGTTGCCCTCAAGTGATCATTATGGAAGCAAACGATCCTTGTGTCTTACAGCTCCCGGGGCGTGTTTCTTTTTTTTTCAGGAGAGCATAATTGAGTCTTCTTTCTTCTCGGTGGCTCTCTTTGATGTAGCAGAGCAAGATTCGGTGCGATTCAAAGATCGTCGTTTTTTGGTAGCATCATCATTACCGTTCGAATCGCCCCGAAGTCCTCTGGCATGGGAAAATTAGTTTCTTTTGTGGCTTATCGTCGCTCATTTTTCCTCACTCACCTCGAATGTGGCGGTGATGTATAGGGTTATTTTCCCAATTCATTCTTCTGTGTTCCTTCTATTATCCATAGAAACCCTTTTCTTCTCCGTTCTGTAGATGAGAACAGATAGGAAGAAAATTAAAATTCGAAACGCTTATTACGATTAATTGGGATGATTTCACGGCATGGAATCCAACCTTGACTTGGGGCTCGAAACACCGTGTACCGATCGTCTTCCGCCAGTCAGACACTTTGACACTGGCTGGTTTAAGAGAATTCCACTCATCAGCATTCAGAACGCTTCCGCCGCGGCAAGAGATGTTAGGAAAATTGCAACCAGCTAACCTCTTCAACCCCGGTGACTGTGACTGTCACTAATCTCTAGCAGCTAGCGGCAGCAATAGTAGGCGGTTTCCATATCAACGAGCAACCTGGAACAAAACGGGCGTTCAAAAGGGCAAAATCTGTTTATGAAAGTAATTGCATATTTGTTCGTTTCATCTTTCGTTACTCCGCGGCGCTCGTTACGTTTTAATCTAGATAAAGAACCGTGCCGCTATGGTTGTGAAGCGGTGAGGTTTTTTTTTTCTTTTAGTGCGAAAAAACTCCTTTGGAGGAGAAAAATCAATTTCAACTCACTTCGATCCTTGACTAATTTCCAATCGTAAACTGCGGTTCGCACGAAACCAATTTCTGCTGTTTTTTTTTATTATTATTATTCTGCTCTCGCACTCTGACTCTGTCAAAACTCCCGCCTACTCCGATTCTGTGTGCGGTCTTCGCTTGTGGCCGTATGTATTTATGACTGCCGGCGCGGCCGGCGTATGGAATTTATGCTTTCATTATCATTTAATTTACTTCCCGTTCCGATAAAACACAATTCCAATCGGTGATTTGTTACTTTGGATGCGCTGTCAAATTACAACCGATGACAGTTTGGTTTGTTTCTGCTGCTCGGACCCAACCTACAAATTACCCGAATTATCGAATCCTCTTCGGATTCGGACAACCAGGGCAGGCAGGTGAAATAATTAGATTTTCTCTCTCCGTTCGCGTATAGTCTGCATTCCACGATTCATCCCATTAAATGGGACGTTACCGATGGATGGTTCCGTGGCTTTCCGTGATTGAAGATCTTCAATGGCAGTGGGGGCAAACATGATAGAACAATTCGTCGGCTGAGTCACTTCTGATTGCGGGTCGCTCGCAACTGGTAGGGGAAAAGGGAGGAATTTGGACCACCTAAGCAAATCGCCTAATATTTCCAAACCAACGAGATGCCAACTTCATAATACCCCTGTTATAGAAGCTCGTGTCCTTATTGGAAAAAAAAAACTCGGAAAGCCAATTTTCACAGGCCTCTTTTGTGGCTAACTTCTGACTACCTAGCTCGTTCGCCATGGACAAAAACAGGTAGTCACTTGGTGCAAGGTCCGGACTATACGGCGGATGCAAAAAAACCTCCCATCCGAGCTCCCGGAGCTTCTGGCGCGTCACCAAAGAAGTGTGTGGCCTGGCGTTGTCCTGATGGAAGACAATGCGGCCTCTGTTTATCAAAGATGGCCTCTTCTTCATGAGTGCTACCTTCAAGCGGTCCAGTTGTTGGCAGTACAGGTCCGAATTGAGCGTTTGGCCATAAGGAAGCAGCTCATAATAGATTATTCCTTGACAATCCCACCAAACACACAGCAGAACCTTCCTGGCCGTTAATGAGGGCTTGGCCACCGTCTGAGCCGCTTCAGCGGGCTTCGACCACGACCGTTTGCGCTTCACGTTGTCGTAAGTGACCCACTTTTCATCGCCAGTCACCATCCGCTTCAGAAACAGGTCGATTTTGTTGCGATTCAGCAGCGATTCACATGCGTCGATACGGTCAAAGATGTTTTTTTGCGTCAACGTGTGTGGCACCCATGCATCGAATCCAAGCTTCTTCAAATGGTTAATAACGGTTTGATGACTTATCCCCAGCTCTTGGCCGATGCTACGGCTGCTACTATACCGGTCTTTCTCGGCTAATTCAGCGATTTTGTCGCAATTTTCGACGACAGGCATTCCGGAGCGTGGCGCATCTTCGACAACCTCTACACCAGCACGAAAACGTTGAAACCATCGTTGTGCGGTGGAAATGGAAACTGTATCGGGTCCATAAACTGCACAAATTTTATTGGCAGCTTGATGCATTTTTGCGTTTGTCATAGTAGTACTGTAAAATATGTCGGATTTTCTCTTTATTTTGCTCCATAATTGAGACACTTTAACTCACGAACGACTTAACCAATCAAAACACTGTCAAGGACTATATTATAGCGCCTTTCCAACAAGCTATAGAATGACTCGATACAATGAATACAACTAGAACTACGCGCTTACAACGACACCTCGCGGAAATACCGCAGGACTTTTTTGACAGCCTAATATATAATAAAATAAAAGAGATGATTTTGGACATTAAAATTTGATGCCTTGCATTGGCCAGATTCCAGACCAAAAAAAATTGGATTGAGACCATCTCGAATTCTGCATGGATTTTTTCACGAGCATTTTCAAACACTTTCGATGCTTGGTCAAAAAAATCCGTACTTGATAGCCTGCGTTGCTCTTTCAAGCTCCTCCTTCTTCCAACGTTGTCTGCCCATCCTCATTTTGTAATTCAGCGGCATCTGGAATCAATTAGACCAACGAAAAACCTCAAATCTGTAGGATCAATTCACCCCACAGAAACGTGTCCATGTTACCCCACACAACATGCAAAAATTAAAATGCAATTAATTTCATTTATTGTCATCAAACTTACGGTTTCGCTGCATCAAATTGTTCCTCTTCTGTAGGCGAACAGAACTTTACTGCACAATACACGAAAAGTTTGTTTAATCAGCGGGAAAACCCCTAAAACCACGATCGGAAAAATCACATTTTTTGACAATCACTTTGTTCATGCTACCATTTCCTTCCACCTGTCGAATTCTACCAAAGTTTTTTACGTTAGTTACATACGGTTCAACAATAAAAGAAGATGACATTATAAAAAATCCAAGTTGAGTCGTACTTTTTGAGATAATGGGGTGGTCCAAATCACTCTGTATGTCCAACTCACCCCGTGTTACCCTACTGTTCGTGTCGATTTGGCTGCGACCTTTGCGGAAGAAACCACCACAAAATGCTATAGAATAGGGGATTATGTAAACAATGGCATTTTCGCTACTAGGATCTTAAGCTGTACCCTATGTATCTCTTCCTTAGAAGTAGTGCCAAAAGTGCCAACTTGTTTCAAGAAAGTTTGTCCACTTGCGTGGCAATTAACCACAGGGCATCGCTATTTTATGGCAGTTAACGGCTGCTTCTTCCGGTAGGTCTGTTCTTCTTCATCTTCTTCTTCTTCTTTTTTTCTTCTTCTTCTTCTTCTTCTTCTTCTTCTTCACCATCTTTAGGCGACACAACATGTTATCGGTAAATGATGTTGCTAATAGATGTTGCAGATTATATTATCTTGCAGATTATAGCTGAACCATTTCCATTTCGCACAAGTCTTGCAACGCAATTAGAGCACTGGTGTTCCCAAGCATTGAGCGTTGCGTCGTTCCAGGTTTTTCCCACCAGTTTACCATGTTGTATTAGAAGTACTAGATTGAGGAGCTTTCCTGATTGTAAAAGAACGTGAATAAAAGGATCAAGTTGTCAACCATCAAGAAGAGCAAACGTCTCTTTATTTCAAACCAAATGAAAGAAAACAAGTCCGTTAGTTAGTGTTACGTGTTTAATGCAATGTGTTGCGCGTTAATTCAAATACATCACGAGATATCCCAAAATCTTTACAAATTGAATTAATTGAAAAAACACGAATCTGCTGTTCTTATCATATTCCAGAGTGTTCAGGGAAAAAGTACTATTATAGACTCTCAACAAATCCACAGCACCTTTTCCAGACATTTCACTAGATTTCTTCCAAACCTTTTTGATTTTATCCGAAAAGAACTGAAACTACCGACGGATACGTTTTGACTATTATTGGAAATGTAAATACAGAGCAACCTGGTTATTACGTCTAGCTATGCGAACAAATGTTCATTGAAACGATTGATTATCCGCATAAAAAGACGCAAGCGTTTTCCAAATGGAAAAAATATGTTTTAATCCGCAAAATCTCCTAGGCCCTCTTTTTGCCGATAATATCCTTCAACTGGATAAATTATTTCATTGGAAATTTGCATGGTTTCGCTTGTAGGCAAAAAAACAACGAAATTGCGTTTTCCCAACACTAATGGTGTTGGTGGTTACGTCTCCTATGCAAACATGGGCAGATAGTCCTATGTCAAAACAATTTTCTGTATACAAAAAACTTTTGAGCACGCCGTGGTCGATTTTCAAATCGGCTTTTCGACGCGGATGTTGAAAAAAATGAATCTTTCTTTGGCCACTGCAAGAAGAACAGTTTCAGAACAAACTGATGTCAAAAAAGAAACAGTGGATCCTTCGAACCCGAAGCAGACCGTGAATTGAGCCTTATGATAGGATGAATCCCTAGCCAGTACTGAACATTGTTTGTGAGCGTCCAAAGCCTTCAATTGCGATCAGGGCCCGAAATCTTCGAAGGTGAAAAATGGAGACCGACTCTACTCTCAGTAGCTTCGCTTCGACAAGAACTGCTTCGGCAGTCGCCCACAACAAAAAGTGACTTGACTAGAAAATGAATTGGCTAGTGTTGACTAGCGAGGATGACTGGTGAACAGTCAGTGGTTATTTTAACTGACTCGACTAATGAATACAAATCTGCCTCTTCATTCAACTGACTTCAACACACATTTCTATCTTATTTTTGCGTCCATATAAAGAGGAACAAAAACATGATTTTTTCTCTTTCCTTAAAGCTATAGATCTTCGTGTGTGATTGTCCCTACATCCTTATACCCTCCTTTCCTTCCTTTGCGGGTAATTCGTCCCCTTGCTATAAATAGTAGAATAAGTTGAAATGTAAATAAACTATATATATACGAATAGATTTAAGAATTGAGTGTTCATCAACATTGTTACAATTTCCTTATATCCCATCCTTCTCCTAAAAATATGTCACCCTTCTAAACTCGAGTACACCGCGAGTAATCGGTTTTCCACCTTACTAACCATAGATGTAAGAAAATTGTTTATATATATGTATAGTTTAAAAATTATATTTAAGAATTCGGCTCCTTTAAACTTAAGTAACTGAGCCTGTAAAAATAAACGAATTAATAAAAAAAAAAAAGAAAACATGATTTCTGATGCAAAAAAGAAGTAACTCCTAATGTGTTCCGGATCACCGAGGGAAACCACTAAATGATACTTAAATAAATTCTGCGAAGTATAATGAAAACGCGTGTGAATTGTTTGGGAGTCGAAGTCGGAAAGAAAGTTTATTTCAACCAACTACTTTGACAAAAGTATGTTTATCCCGCTGAATGCTGAATACACATATAAATGAAATTATCTAAAGTGTCTATACATTCGATATGTGTTCGAATACACTCTAAAATTCAACTAATCTTGATTGTAATTCAATATACAATAACTCCATCAATGGACGGTTTATTGTCCACCCATCGTGAACTTAAACCAACGAACTTGGACATTTATCAAGTATGCTTGAAAGGTCCTCGCGTTAGTATTAACGTGCAAAACAGCGTATACACACTGACGCTATTTTATACGTGTGAGTATTTTTCGTGTATGATACAAAAGAATCTAGCTCACCTGTAGCGTATGTCAAACCACGTTGAACTCAAACATCGATGCATGCACACTTACATGGGCGAGAGAAAGAGAGGAACGAATTCGTTTTGGGGGAAGTCACTTCAAAATGCAATGAGGACAATTTGACTGGGAAGAATGAAATGATATAGTCGAGTCGGTAGAGGGAGATAGCGACTAAACGCCCGACTGACTGTTTAGTCGTTTTTGCGGAGAAACTGCGTTAAGAAGCCAAAAGTTATTACGAACTGAATACGGATATAGTCAGTCAGATAGTCAGCTAATCAGCTGACTATCCTCAGTTGACTAAAGGGCGAACACGAAATTATTGCGACACCGAAAATGTCATGCCAATTTTCTTATAATGTTTAGAATCAAACCAAAATATTAGGGTAGTTTTATACATATATTTGCTTCAAAAATCAAAAGAAAAGTTAATCGATAGAGCCTTGAGTGTAAAATTGAACGCATTTTCGCTTGATGCCCTCCATCAAAGACTTTACAGTGTCATCCGGTACCAGTTTCTCAGTTTTTTCCATTTTCTTAACATGTCCTTCTCGTCTTTGACTGTCTTCTTGCTCTTCCGAAGTTCCCGCTTCATTATTGTCCAGTACTGCTCCACCGGGCGCAGCTCCGGACAGTTTGGCGGGTTCATGTCCTTTGGAACAAAATGGACAGAATTGGCCTCATACCACTCCAGGACACTTTTAGAATAGTGGCATGATGCCAAATCTGGCCAAAATAGCGGAGCTTCGTCGTGCTGCTGCAAGAACGGCAAAAGGCGCATCTCGAGGCACTCAGATTTGTAGATCTCGCCATTTACTGTGCCCTTTGTCACGAAAGGCTCACTCTTCAGTCCGCAAGAGCAGATGGCCTGCCAAACGAGATATTTGGAGGCGAACTTAGACGTTCTTCTTCTTAAATTTGTCGTCCACATCGAACTTGCTCTTGCCGGTGAAAAACTCCAACCCCGGAATTTGCTTAAAATCGGCTTTTATATACGTTTCGTCGTCCATCATACAGCAGCCATATTTCGTCAGCATCTTCTCGTAAACCTTCCGTGCCCGAGTTTTAGCCGTCGATTGTTGCCGCTCATCGCGGTTTGGGAAGTTCTGTACCTTGTATGTATGTAGTCCAGCTCTCTTCTTTGCATTCTGGACGTAGCTCTGCGACATGCCGATCTTTTTAGTCAAATCACGGCTTGAGACGTTGGGATTTGGTTTAATCATACGCTTCACCTTTCCCTCCGTCTTCTTGTTCTCCGGTCCCGGTTTTCTTCCAGCTTCTTTGCCGTGGTCCCACGTCAACCGCTCCTGGAACCGCTTCAACACTCTGGAGACGGTTGAATGGTGAATGTTCAACATTTTTCCCAACTGCCGGTGCGACTGGTCAGGAAATTCCAGGTGTTTGGAAAGAATTTGTTCTCTCGACTCGCGTTGGTTCACCACCATTTTCGTTGAATCGAAAAACACGACTTCGAGTTTGACAGCATGTAGACAATACACATCAATGAGAAAGTGTGCAAAATTTGGTTGAATTTTACCCAATGGTAAAAAGGTTATGCCCTATTGAATGTGTCGCAATAATTTCGTGTTCACCCGTTATGACTATGCAGAGCCCTGATTGCGACAGATATTAACATTCTTCTTTCTAATGGTGTTTCAACCGAAAATTAAATTAACGAAATTTAACCAATCGCTTAGCGTCGATCAACATAGTGCAAATAGTTTCAAACTGGTGTTTTTTGATAGCGATTTCCTATCCGGCAACGAGTGCAACCAAACGCAAACACAAAATGGGATGCTGCCCGCTCGTAGCACATCGTAGAAAATGGAGGGCCGGATCGGGCAGGGCGTTCCGGTTGTCACTGCAGCGCAACAGCAGCACAAATTGCAACAAACCTTGCCAAACCTTGCCGTTGGGTTAGAGCAGATTGGCCAACGGCGTGCCTTGCCTGCGAAACCAATAGATGCTGGGAAAATATCCCAGCCCAAAGATTTTCCCTGTGATCGACAGAGAGGAGGCGAGGAGTAGTACGGACCAGATCGGTGCGCTTCAGGCGAGGTCATTACATGGGTAGCAGTGGTAGTGGTGGCCTGGTGCACTCCGCCGATGGGTGCCAACAAAGAGCCAACATAAACAGGGCTTAAAAAAACACAGCAACCCGTGGCAGCCAAGCAACCGTTGCACGGTTTCGCGCGGTGATCGATGGCGTGATTTCGATCGCGATGAAAATATTATTGGAAATCGGTTTCGACGATGGCCGTTTGGACGAGGGTTGGTGCGGGTGTATCGTTTTTTTTTTTTCCCCGGACGGTATTTCATTGAAAGTGGCGATTGCGCTCGGCATCCGAGTGAAGCACGGGATGAAGAATCCGCAGGGCCTATAAATAATAATTGTGCACTCCGTAATTATTGATGGGCTTTTTGGGTTTTCCACTTCCGTGCTAAATGCTCGACATGAAAGTTTATGTGCGCCCATTTTCGGTATCTCGAGCTGACTGCGAAATAGAAACTATTTACTGAATGGTTCAGTCGATTTTCGTTGTTGTTGCTATTATTGTCGTAGAGACTAACTACCCTTGCACCAGTTGTGGGAGATAAGTTCGGATCTGCGACGGTTAGGTTTCCATTATATTCGCCACGATATCTGGAGAGAAACAGTCACTTGGATGGGAGTGAAGTGACTGGCTGTCGTGTTTCTTGCTTGCTACATTTAATTTTCATACTTCGTTTTCACCTTTCGAACGGTTGGCCAGAAATAGGATTTCTCGTTGGCTGTGCCTTACTCAATTGGAACCTCTCCCGCTGCGACTTTTGGTAATCTTTTACCCCCCTTCGGTTGAGCTATAGATACGATCAGACCGGTGGAATACCACAACACGCTCCGTTGAGTGGGCCTCGACAGCACCCAATCTGTTCAACTCTGTGGCTTTTCGCGATATTCGCCCATCACACCAACCACCGCTTGAATAGATGGCCATCTATTTATAATGTTTTCATTGCGCTATTAGTGTAGTGGACCGCTAGTTGGCGTTAGCCAATCAGGGGGCGTACAACGTTGATGCCTTTGTTCCGGGGCTGATTGGTTCATTCGAATACGCTCACCTCGCTCAAAATCAATCCCACCTCAATATGGTCACACTGATTGGTTTAGTGAAGCACACCTTACTGTGGTTACTTTGTTGCGTCACATTATTGCATCGCGCTTTGGAGATGCTAAATTTTCCGTGGGTTACTAGATCAACCCACGACAAGCTCAGTACCTTCCTGACGATCCTGTCGCGATTCGCTGCAGCCCAGTAGAATGACCTATTTTCCCACCGCATGGGAAAAATATTCTCGAGGTTCGGTACGATGTCCTTTCCTTATATGTCTCGCTGGAATTTGCCACCACTCTGTGCCCGTTGCTTGCGCGGCCATCGTCATCATCAGGTGTGCTGCGCGAACCGAAGGACCAAAACAAGGACCGAAAAGTGGCGGAAAGTGCGCGCGCGCGGTCCGTTTATTGTTTTCGGACGAGATTTCAACTCCATATCCGTGTGGTGGCAGTATCACTGCGCTCGGGGAGTCCCTATATGGCACGTAGGCATTAACCAAGTGCAGCGGCAACATCGTCATCAGTTGCAGCAGCAGCAGCATGATGCTTACTCACATCAGAAGCAGAGAAGCACATTCCCCTTTGGCAGCTTGGTGACCATAAATCATAACGAAGAAAGAAACGCCGAATGCGAGAACCGGACGAGGGCATATTATGTGTCGCAGCTTTCTTCTTGGTCGTGCCATACGTGCTTTGCGGAAGCAAGGGGTGCACGGTGAGCCCAGCAGCGGGAGATAAGGGTTTATCGTTGTATCAAAAACATGCACTCGTTGTCCAAAAATTGAGGAACAATCTGCGACTATTGGGTTACGGTTGGTTGCGAAAGGAAGTGCGTGATTCCGAGCGCTGCTGGTTTGGTGGCTGCCCCGCGTGTGAACAATGGCTGCCAACGTTGAAGCGCACGTTTCGGTGCTGGAATCAAACTTATCATACGTGAGAAGATGATGAGCTTGGAGCATGAAATTTAACAGTTTCAAGTAAAACGGTTAATTTGTGTAAAGGGTTCGCATTCGATCCTCCCAACGTTTTCTCCGAAAATGAGATGGGGAGACACAATTGTATCAGTGTATCCATACTCAGAGAAATAATCAGAAATAACACCCATTTTGTAATAATTAATACTAATTTGTTAGTCTTATCCTGCCGTATTGATCAGGGGCTGTCCACATACCACGTGGACGGAAAGAGCGTGATTTTAGACACCCCCCTCCCCCTCCGTGGACAAGCGTGGACATTTTCTATACCTCTTCCTCTGCTGTCCACGTGGACATTTCTTCTCTTCTTGGAAACGAAATTCGGGAAAAAAAATTGTGTTGCGTATAAATTCTATTTTAAATTTGTTTTTATTTTCTATTCTCTGTTTTTACTTGATGAAAATGTTAGCTTCATTAGTAATAGCGGTTTGTAATTAATGTCTGGTTTATTGCCTAACATTGCCCGTAAAGTTATTTGTATCACTGTTCAGTTAGAATCATCACTAGTGAATCTAGTCTCGGACATTTTCTATCATAAATCAACGTAACCTGGTTGAGCTGTTTCAGTTTTGAAGCTGGAATGTTCTTTAAGCTTCCGACTGATTTGAAGTATACAGTGTAGGATATAATAACATCTATAAGACAGGCCATTTGAACTTTATTGTTTTGTTCAGGCGCTAAAAATTCAAAAAAAAAACAAAACATTCCGGTGATTCATAAATAAAGAACCAGATGGAAAACTATCACTCCTTTCCAAAATTTAAATCGATTTTGCATGTTTCTAATCTGTAACTCATTTTTAGTTCAATGTCCGTTCAAATAATGATACTGCTTTTTAGCTACATCTACCCTTCATAAGATTATTCATCACAAGTTCTCGAATGGGTTTTGATCTGGGAAGTCCCGAGTCCCTGAAGACCGTCCGGATTTCGTTAACTGGTGCCCAACTACCCATTCATCGCGGTGATTTTGACTCAAAAACAGCTGCAAATTCCGAAACACTTCGTTCTACTCCTGATTTTTCCATCTGGTTCTATAGTTATGAAACACTGGCGGTTTTGTTTTTTTAATGTTTCGCGCCTGAATAGAACAATTAAATTCAAATACCCAATCTTATAAACGCTCAAAATAATCTGTCCCCAATAGTTGATGCTGTTCACTTAACTTTTCTAAAAAAAAATCTATCCTCGTCTAATCATCAATCTGCACTACAAAAATCTACCAATGATCTTTCTGTACAACTTCGTAAGTTTTGGGATATGTAAGGTTATTCGAAATATTTTTCCCAATTTTTAGGGGAAAAACAGAAGCATAATTTTTAGGATACACACTTATACGATTCTACACTTCGTTTCATAACTATAGAACCACTCTTTTTTTTTAGCTTTTAGAGATGCGAAAGATATCGGTCTAAATGATAAAATGGTATACAATGACTATGTTCGTTTATAAAACAAACTTTCTAATCTTCATTGTTTTATAATCCTTTAGAAAAAAAAACAAAGATTCGGTGTTTCATAACTTTAGAACCAGATGTTACTCTCCATTTAACATTATCACTCCTATATGAAATTAACGAAGATAGTTAATGTTAACACTTCGTTTCAACCGCGCTTTTCCTGATCGCTGAAAAATTCAAAAACTTGAGTGGTTTTAACTTCTTGAAAGGTACTGTATGTGCACCGTTTTTTTCTCCACAAATGCACAGACCTTTTGTTTTCTCGTCAAAAAACTGTGCGGGATACTTTTTATGCCATCCCATGACTCAAAGAATGCAATATCTGGTGAGTACGGCCCAAATAGGTACCCCACCGAGTATCACATCCCAGTCAAACTCCAAGATTTTTTGTCAGACTGTCAAAGAAACATGGGATTTGGCATAATTCTGGTGGAACAGCTTACCTATCATATTGACTAATTATAAATCGCTGATTTTGGTTCGTTTAGTTGCGTACTTTAACTTGCTGGAATTTATAATGCATAATGCAGAATTCCGTTCGAATCTCACCAGATACAAGGATGACTTTCTCCGGGTGGAGACCAGTTTTGAGGATAGCTGATTATGGTTCATTCCGCTTGCCTCAAAGAGACACTCCAAAATACATTCTCAGAATACACATTACAGCAAAAAAGTTCAACTAAAGGTTCGTCACATCAAATTGCATCACGGAAAAAACGCTGTAGAAATTTAATTTTTAGGAATTATATCTTCAGCTTTCGCTTATAATCAGATCACGTTGGCCATGCTTCACTGTAAATTTTTCGTAAATTTGGAAAAATGTCGTCGAACGAAAAAGAGCGTCGTGAATTAATCCTGTGCACTCATTTCGAGAATCCGGAGTTGTCACATCGGGACATCGGTAAGATGCTGGGAATCGTCCAATCCACGGTCAGCAGAGTACTAAAACGATACTTCGAGAACCTAACCATCGACCGGAAGGTGAAGAACGGCAAAAATGGATGCTCCGTCAGTGAAAAAGATCACAAGCGCGTAGTTAAGCAGTTTAGACGTGATCCGAGAAGTTCGATCCGGGATGTTGCCAATAAGCTGAATTTGTCAAGTTCATTCGTCCAGCGGACCAAGCAGCGGGAGGGCCTGCGTACATACAAGGTTCAGAAGGCTTCTAACCGCGACGAAAGACAAAACATGGTGGGGAAGACGCGAGCCCGGAAGCTGTACACCGAAATGCTGACGAAGTCGCATTGCCAGGTAATGGACGACGAAACCTACGTCAAAGCGGACTTTCGTCAGCTGCCGGGCCTGTTGTTCTTCTCCGCAGAGGACAAATTTGGCGTTCCGGAGGAGATTCGCAAGCAGAAACTATCCAAGTTTGCCAAAAAGTACATGGTGTGGCAAGCGATCTGCTCTTACGGAAAGCGGAGCGCCCCCTTCGTGATGACCGGCACGGTAAACGGGCAGGTTTACCTTAAGGAGTGCCTACAGAAGCGCTTACTACCACTATTGAAGCAGCACGAGGGCCCGACCATCTTCTGGCCGGATCTCGCTTCGTGCCACTATTCAAAGGACGTGTTGGAGTGGTACGAAGCCAACGGGGTCACCTTCGTGCCAAAGGAAATGAACCCGCCCGACGCGCCGGAGCTTCGCCCAATAGAGAAATATTGGGCGATTATGAAGCAGGCCCTCCGGAAGAACCCAAAAGTTGTCAAATCGGAGGCGGACTTCAAGAGAAAATGGATTTCTGTTCAAAAAAAACTACAACCTGACATTGTACAGAACCTTATGGACGGGGTAAAGAGGAAGGTGCGACCATACGGGCTTGGGCTCGAAGTATGAATAAAGAGAAAATGCAAAAAGTTGTTTAATAGTTTTTATTTTACTGTCTAAAATTTTCAAAAGGATCGGTCTACTGGGCGAATTTCTACAGCGTTTTTTCCGTGATGCAATTTGATGTGACACACCCTTTATATGAAAAATATAGATGTTCAGCACTATCAGACAGCTCAATCCTTTTTGTCGATAAATACGAATGAATTTATTGAAAATGCGGAAATTTCCATATCTTGTTGAAAACAGATGTGAACAGTTTTTTTGCAAAATATTCATTCAACGTGTCCACGATATTGTCTATACCAACTCCCCCCTCACCGAGGACATGCGTGGACATTTCCGTAACCCCTACTCCCCCTAAAGTTGTCCACGTGGTATGTGGACAGCCTCTCACTTGTACATATTACGAGATAAATTCACGAATTCACATGTCACACACACAAAATTGTTCGGAATCTTGATACGCTCGAATACATCGTTCAATTGACCGATCTTTGGATCAGAAATAGGAAATGATAAGCTTATTTTTCCATTAGGGTGCCCATCATTTTAGGGTGGTTCGAAAATTTAATTTTTCTCCTTTTTTCCAAAAATGACTCTTTTCAAAAGTTTATAACTTTTGAACTGCTCGACCGATTCAGATGCTCAACATATCAAATTAAAGCCAATGAGCTAGCTTTTTATTTATTCATTTTAATTTCATTTCCGTAATTAACGATTGTAGTTGTTTTTTATTGTTTTCATGGCTTTGAACAAGAGAGCGCTATATATTTTTTTTATTTTTTTCTCGAAAGCTGAGGATGTTTTACATAACATATATCGATTTCAGAGATGCTATTTTTTCGTTTTCGAGTTATTATTTTGCAAATTCCATGTTTCAAGTCTTCCTTCAGTACTCCTATGTGGCTAGAGTAGACCTATGCGACTAGAATCCAATCTTCTCGCAAGTGTGACATTATTTTCAAAGAAGGTTAGCTTATTAACTTCAATTTAATATGTCGATCGTCCAAATCGGTTCAGTAGTTCAAATGTTATAAATTTTTGGATAAAAGGGGAAACATGACTTTTCAGACCACCGGTTAAATTTGAAAAATCATATCTCAAAAACGAAAAAACAGCATCTCTGATATCGAAATATGTTACGTAAAAAATCCTCAGCTTTGAAGTAAAAATATAAAAAAATATAGCGCCCTCTAGTCCAAAGCCATGAAAACAATAAAAAACGATTACAATCAATAATTACGAAAATAAAATTCATTTTTTTGCAAGTTCAATATTTTGAAGAAACGTTTCCCGATTTATAAAAAAAAATGTCAAATTAGGAAACATTAATTTTTTATTGGTTCCTGTGATAAAGAGATGCATACAGATTACATTCATATAAATTCGACATAAATCGGTTCAGTAGAACTTGAGATATCGTGTACGCCAGTATGAAAAAACTAGTTTCGAGAAAAACGCGTTTTAAGTTAATTGTTATGGCCGTAATAACACTTCGGCTGAAAAGATTACAAGGTAACGCAGTAATATTTTTTTTTTGCAAAATTCAATTTTTTTATTCAACATAATTGCCTTCGAGGGCGATACAGCTATTATAGCGATCTTGAAACTTTTCGATACCATTTTCATAGCACTCTTTCGGTTTTTTCCAAAACAGGCCTCAGTTTCGGTACTCACTTCATCACTCACGTCTTGAATTTCTTGCCAGCGAGCATTCTCTTCAGGTCTGCGAACACAAAATAGTCGCTAGGGGGCAGATCTGGAGAATACGGTGGATGCGGGAGCAGTTCGAAGCCCAATTCATGCAATTTTGCCATCGTTTTCTTTGATATGTGATTATTCAATTTTTTTCACAATAACAAAAGTTGTTTCACTCTCGATGCTGTAACTCACGAACCAATCGACCGATTGCTGACAAATTTTAACACGTATCCATTGAAAGATGATGCTTTATGATAGTCAAATAGAATTTTGCAAGAGGCGCCATCTAGACGGCAACCTTATGAACTTTTCAGCCGAAGTGTTACATTATAAAAACGCAAGCACGAATTTATTGGACAACAACCTGAACATCAATCTAATGAAATCTCTTCCAACGTTTCTCCTTTTAAACCAAATCTGAGGGGAGAATAGAGTAAAACCATCCAAAATCATCTCCAAATCAATCCCAAGATCGCCCCTCCACTGAATCTGCCAACTGATAAATGTCTATTATCGGCAGATGGAGAATAATTCATAATACGCATCGACTCACATTGTGAGCTACCGCCCGTATGTAGGCAACAAAATTGCTTGTTGTGTTGTGAGGTAAAACGAGTGGCTAGTAAAATCGAAATAACATACCCTTTTTGATCGTCAATTTGTGCCATCCGATGCCATCCGTTGCTCATGATGGCTGGAGTCAATCCGTTCCCATCGTGTTCTGTCTGAGTGCCACTCCTGTGTAAGTGTCTAGAGGCGATTAGTGGGAAGCATCTCCGCCGTCGTTGTAAAAGCGTCCCACTTGCGTCAATGGAGGAACGCCAGAGTTATCGAGTTATGATTTTCCGAGACTCTTGTACGTTACGAGAATTAATCAAACACGCAGCGGAGAATCGCGTCGACAATCTGTAATTATCCGTGCCGCGGGAGGCAAACTTGCGACAGCACTCTGCCGATGATAATGGTATACATGTTTCTCACTTCAAAGCCTCCCGAAGCTGGGTTGACGTTATATAAGCCCCCTAAAGAATGTGTCAAGAGACTAACGAGAAAAGAGACACAACACACAACACAAAGTGGAAAATACAAAATAACCGGTTACATCAGTGTGTATGGAAACTTGCGCTGCTGCCTACTAGGATTGCATGACCCGTTCACGAGGTTCTCGACTCTTCTACCATACTTATGTTGCAGAATTTCTTCACTACGAGAGAACGCACACGTAGATGAGGAGATGAGAAGATGAGAAGATGAGAAGATGAGAAGATGAGAAGATTAGAAGATGAGAAGATGAGAAGATGAGAAGATGAGAAGATGAGAAGATGAGAAGATGAGAAGATGAGAAGATGAGAAGATGAGAAGATGAGTAGATGAGAAGATGAGAAGATGAGAAGATGATAAGATGAGAAGTTGAGAAGATGAGAAGATGAGAAGATGAGTAGATGAGAAGATGAGAAGATGAGAAGATGAGAAGATGATAAGATGAGAAGATGAGAAGTTGAGAAGATGAGAAGATGAGAAGATGAGAAGATGAGAAGATGAGAAGATGAGAAGATGAGAAGATGAGAAGATGAGAAGATGAGAAGATGATAAGATGAGAAGTTGAGAAGATGAGAAGATGAGAAGATGAGAAGATGAGAAGATGAGAAGATGAGAAGATGAGAAGATGAGAAGATGAGAAGATGAGAAGATGAGAAGATGAGAAGATGAGTAGATGAGAAGATGAGAAGATGAGAAGATGAGAAGATGAGAAGATGAGAAGATGAGAAGATGAGAAGATGAGAAGATGAGAAGATGAGAAGTTGAGAAGATGAGAAGATGAGAAGATGAGAAGATGATAAAATGAGAAGATGAGAAGATGAGAAGATTAGAAGATGAGAAGATGAGAAGATGAGAAGATGAGAAGATGAGAAGATGAGAAGATGAGAAGATGAGAAGATGAGTAGATGAGAAGATGAGAAGATGAGAAGATGATAAGATGAGAAGTTGAGAAGATGAGAAGATGAGAAGATGAGTAGATGAGAAGATGAGAAGATGAGAAGATGATAAGATGAGAAGATGAGAAGTTGAGAAGATGAGAAGATGAGAAGATGAGAAGATGAGAAGATGAGAAGATGAGAAGATGAGAAGATGAGAAGATGAGAAGATGAGAAGATGAGAAGATGAGAAGATGATAAGATGAGAAGATGAGAAGATGAGAAGATGAGAAGTTGAGAAGATGAGAAAATGAGAAGATGAGAAGATGAGTAGATGAGAAGATGAGAAGATGAGAAGATGATAAGATAATAAGATGATAAGATGAGAAGATGAGAAGTTGAGAAGATGAGAAGATGAGAAGATGATAAGATAATAAGATGATAAGATGAGAAGATGAGAAGATGAGAAGATGAGAAGATGATAAGATGAGAAGATGAGAAGATGAGAAGATGAGAAGTTGAGAAGATGAGAAGATAATAAGATGATAAGATGAGAAGTTGAGAAGATGAGAAGACGAGAAGATGATAAGATAATAAGATGATAAGATGATAAGATGAGAAGATGAGAAGATGAGAAGATGATAAGATGAGAAGATGAGAAGATGAGAAGTTGAGAAGATGAGAAGATGAGAAGATGAGAAGATGAGAAGATGAGAAGTTGAGAAGATGAGAAAATGAGAAGATGAGAAGATGAGTAGATGAGAAGATGAGAAGATGAGAAGATGATAAGATAATAAGATGATAAGATGAGAAGTTGAGAAGATGAGAAGATGAGAAGATGATAAGATAATAAGATGATAAGATGAGAAGATGAGAAGATGAGAAGAGGGAAAGAAAAGAAGAAGAGATGAAGGGAAGAAGAAAAGTGTGTTTCGTCCTACAGACCATCTCTAAACGAGTTACATCATCGATTGTTTAATTCTATCCGATTGCAAACCGACCCACAGTCAATTGCTGTCATGACTTAGCAATCAAATCTGCCCGCGAAAGCACAATACCTCATCTCATTATGAATCCTTCCATCGCCCAGTCCAGCAAACATCTGGATCAGAGCACGGTGGCAAACCGTTCAGCTGAGACTCCGAGCAAACGGCGGTTGAATGACCCCCCGGGGCCTAACCATTTACACACAACACAACCAGCTGCGCCTGGTCTGTTCTGGACGAAGGCTCAATGCAGGACTTGTCGAAGCGATGAGTTCGTGTCTTCCAGCTCAAATTGGTTGCTCACTGCTGTTGTTGTTGTTGTTGCTGGTTTCTCCACACCACACCACACCTCAGTTGCACCCATCAATCCCATCTCATTCCGGCAGGATGGCGCTCTCTCTTGAAAGATGGTTTCTCTCTCTCTTTCAAAAACGCATATATTTATTAAAATATTCATTTATTCACTTCACGAAATGATGCACGTCTGGTTTGTTCCGTTCGACTGGGGCCGTTCTGACGATGTGTTCTGGATCGGGCCCCGACATTCTGCGTCCGAGTTCGCAGCATCCGACCAGGCTACCTGTTCAAAGTTACATATCTCAACCGACATGCGATAAAAACAAAAGAAGGGCAGCAGCAGCGAAGCGGGGGAGAGGGAAAGAAATGTCAGTCACTTGTTGCCCTGTCTTTGTGCTGCTCTCTGCAGTGATTTGCATTCAAAAACTTTTGATTTTTCTTTTTCTGCCTCATTTGAACACCGACCGGAGTGCACCTAATTGAATTTTTATAGTTCATTATTGACCGCTGAGGCCGACGCCCCAAAGGAACCACGGAGCTTCCCGCACCTTTGCTAATGATATGAAATAGTAGTCTTTTCGCGGACCCCTAATTACGTGCGACAGTGTGCAAATTGTGTGCCCTCGGGGACCCAAAATTTATGATTGAGTGATTCACACCCGGGAGCGTACGGAGAAAAGGATCGCGATCGTGTCCTCGAGCGATCGCACCCCGTACCATCTTCCGTTTACGACGCCCATAAAACGATGCACGGTAATTATAGTTCCGCGGACGCAGCTTCGTGGACCCGATGGCACTCTTCGTTCTGAGGCGACTTCTGAGGACCTTCCTGGCGGCATTCCGTCGCCGTTGCCGCCGCCAGGCAGTTTACCACTGAAAATTGATACCGCCGGTTGTTAAATTGATAATTTATGGGTGGCAATGTTTTATTTATTTTATATTTATTTTTAATTGAAGTCCTTTTTCTTGCACAATGACTCAGGCGGGCTGGTGGCGGAGGTGGAGCACTCGGGACAGTGTGTCCCCTGGGTATCAGGTGGCCGGCTCTTTTCGCGTCGATGCTCTCCATACATATATACAAATGAGTGTGTGTATGTGTGTGAGAGTATTTGCCATTGATTTTGATTTACGTGTCTTATTTTTCGCCGACCATGGAGCAACTTTCATCGGTGGCCACTTGCGGAGGCAACCCGTGGAAGCGTAGCCGTGTTTGCGCACAACTTGATAATCAGCTGCATCGACCCGTGTATAATTTTCGAGATTTTCATTGCTATCAATTCCTGGAATCTTGCAATCTTGGCCGAGATGTGGTTCTGCTCAGGGAGGCGGTTTTTTGTCGCTTCTTTCTGCACTCTGTCTGGGAATCGTTCGCCACGTTATGCAATGAGCGTGTCGTTGGCAGGATCTTTTGGTAGTTCGAGATAAGCATCATGAATTTAATGGGCTGCAAGAGGTGCACGATTATAGGCAGGACACTTCGAATGAATTTAAAACCTTGAAAAATGACCATATGGATGCAAATTTCACCGCCAGGCGAAGGGTCTCATCGTCAACTTGTTTCACAATCAAAAGATTAACCGTTTGCATCATTTTGGAAGGGGGAAGCACAAAACCTGTCGCGGAATCAACCACATCTGACACTCAATTCACCCTAATTTATATCCTATTGTCCTTGTCGATTACACTTGCTGGCGCTCTCACACCCTTTGCGTTTTTTCTCTTCCACCCAAAAAAAAAGCCTTTTATGTAGGCAATGAAAACTAGATTAACTGACCCCGTTTCGAGTGTTTCCGCCAGTGAAGATGAGGCAGACAATAAAACCGAAAGTGAAACTTACATAAAATATGAACGATGTTCGTTTCCGCACACAACACACCCTACCTATTCCTTTGCAAAGGAAAATAAAACTCCGCTTTCGAAATCGATTCCACCCATGGCCCATATTCTCAGTCCGGCATCATATAACCAAACAAACGCGCGCATAGCCACTAAAATATAAATTAAATTCAATTTCGACGGAAAGATGCGCGCGCTCCGATTGATTCCCATATTCCCACTCATCATCACGGCCTGCTTATACTTTTTTTTATTGGTGTTTACAATTCGATGCCTACCGCTTGGGGTGGTGAAATATGAAAATGCGCCGACGAGGGGAAGGCATCCGATCTTATTGTAACTCATCGTTGAGGGGAAGAACGCCGCGAACAAACGGGAATTAAATTAAGTGTTGCGTATTCATGAGATTTATTTATTTATCGAGATTGCTGATGCGATGCAATACATTCACATTTTGGCTCCGGGTGATCGATGCCTCCTTCACCCTGGTGAAGGATGGATGGGAGGCGGATTGATTGGCTGTGAAGATGTGCGCGATGCGTTTAGTGAATTAGTTTCCGATTAGTTTCGCTCTTTTTTTTTTTGGGTGTGGCGAAATATTGTGCGCCCGCCGCTTCATCTTTTGGTGTGATCTTGATTTGAGACCGACCGCTGAAGGCGAGTGAAGGGGTGTTTTACGTAATATGGGTTAGGAGGATCACCCACCGTACAACGCAACGCAACGGTAGTTGACGTACGGAACGCGCTTGCGCATGGACGGATTATCGAAAGTTTTTCGTTCGAATCTTCGGACCTTGGAATGCAGCCGATGATTGAGTGGTGCTACGCTAGATGCGCTGTCGTAACTTGAAAATTTGAGATGGAATGACAGAAATCTCCGATGGCCCGAATCAGCGGAGAAGGCAGCCCTGGCGCAATAAATGTCTCTCGTTTTGCTTTCACATGAACATTTCATTGTCAAAACGACACCAAACATTTCCATTTTTTTTTTTTTTTTGACGTAGAACTACGTCTTTCATTAAGGATGCCAAATCAGGAAACAGGTCACGTTCTTATGAAATAAAAATCACGTTAATAACTATTTTTGTCGCGAACGGATTTTGGCGATTTACATACCAAACGAATCGGAAATTCCCTGAGATTTGTTTGATATGCTATACATTACAATTCCATAGTC
The DNA here is from genome assembly GCF_029784135.1 of Toxorhynchites rutilus septentrionalis. NCBI lineage: Eukaryota > Metazoa > Arthropoda > Insecta > Diptera > Culicidae > Toxorhynchites > Toxorhynchites rutilus. The sequence goes on along the minus strand of NC_073744.1, from coordinate 10,550,631 downwards.
TGTATATGGTTTAAATTGATGAAAATTGGAAGCACTCCCATTTCCTCATACATTTGTTCTGTGCTTTCCCGAACAGAGCTGTCAATTAAGTTGTTAATTTATTTGGGCTCGCGTGCCAATCGCAAAACTGCTTTCAACTAGGATTGCATTTGCACTAATCTTGATCATAATGAAGCAGTGCTACTCTTTTCGAGGTTGTTGAGATTAACAGATAAAGTTTATTTCGTTTTTTGTCACCAAGAAAGTAAATGTCATTCTGAAAATTTGTATGCGATTTGGTTTCGCTTGCAACTAGCAAAACTTTCTCCACTAAGGATGACAGCTGCGCTTATCTCGAGCATGTATTGTTCTGCGAGCACAAGAATGAATCATCAAACAATTACCGTCAAATGATTCATGACGGATTGATGAGATTTTTACATCAAAACATTGCGGCACTCTATAACAATTTTTCACCTTGAATAAAATAATATATATCATGTAATTAACTATCGAACAATTGAAAAATCTCAACCCCTATCCAAACGGTACTGATTGGTCGAAATTGACGTCATTTCTTTTTCGCCTGCTTCGCTTCTTTCGTTCCCCGATAAGTCAAATATTTGCATGTCGAGCGAGTGGGGGCGCCTATTTCTCACATACCAACTGATATAAAAGGACAAGTCAAGGAAAGCATCAGCGAATCCGTAAAAGCTACCGCTCCCAAAACTAAACTGCCACATCCGACTGAAACGCAGCAGATTCCGTACAACCCATTAAACCATTCCAGTCCTTCTCAGGACTATCAATTTGTTTTGAAACAAAAGAGTTTATTTTACTGTTTTCCACTTACCACAAAAACTATATAAAACCGATCAAAAATACTGTTTATTTTTACATTTTCTACTAACAACTAACATGGAACGTATCACGTCAAAAACATACGTTTCATCAACCACCTTTTACTGGATTTGGCAAAAGAAACGAAGGACATATGCATGCATGTATATAACGGAACGCTCCAGTCATACACAGCCCGTTAGGGACAAATGACCTTTGGGTTAAAGTCCCTTCAAAAACAAGAACGAACGATACACAACCCGTATCAGACAAATGCATGAAGGAATTCTATAAAATAATATTTTTGTGGTGCCTTTGCGCCATCTACACGGGCGAGTAGCACCATAGTAGCAAAAAATGTCGAAGTTCGTGACATCTGGTGGCAATATTTTTCTTCTTTTGAATTATAGAGACTTTAAACTTTACGTTCATTCGTCTCTAGCCCTGAGAAGGGCCCTTGCGAAGAAAACTAGTTCATACTCTTTCTCGACCTACCTTTAGAAAGACATTTTCATTGTCGCTCAGCACTCCTCAGCAAACGAGTCTGCTTTCGGCGGCACCAAGCGACGCCATGAGCAATATTCATTTAGGGAGGCAGATTAATCTCCCATCGAACTAGCAGGCCCGAAGGCAGTTTTGAATTGATAAAATTTAAATGTATTTATTTTTTTGACGTAGGATTACGTCTTTCGGGAACATATTGGGGTACAAATTGAAAATCGAAAATCGAGCACATCGTGAAAATTGTCCAATTTCAAACGCTTATTGCTCAGTTATATCATGATGGATTTATGAAAAAAAATTTCAATCGATTTCGGCACTTCATAACAATTTTTTATATTGAAGAAAATAATATAAGTCATGAAACTAACTATCGAACGATTGAAAAATGTCAACCCCTATCCTAACGGAAATACCCACTTCTGATTGGTCGAAATTGACGACACATGCGGCGGGTCCCTAACAGAGACATCAAAACCAAGCTGCCTGGGGGAAATCGGCATTGCAAATACATGAAAGTACGGGGAAGTTTTTGTTCCTACCAAAATGTATTCCCTAACAGAGACATCAAAACCAAGCTACTTGGGAAAAATCGGCATTACAAATATATGCAAGTCGGGGGCATTTATGTATTGCAAGTAAGGTGAGTGATACGATTAATTCTAGCAAATTAAATTTAAATTTGGAACTTAAATTTTGGTTGCTTCGTGAAATTTCAAATCAATGACCGATCGTGTATTGTGAAAAATTTAGCACAAGTGTTAGTGTAAAATTGCATATCGTAGCAGTTGTGTTAAAATGGACTTGATATATGAAACGATTTATTTAAATTTTCATAAATAAAAACCAAGGTGTGTTTCCGCTCTAGAACGGGTCGTTTGGTTTAAGCTGTCTGTTTTGTTGTGTTCATTTTCACCCAAGTAAAGTCTATACGGCGAGAAAAACTGGAAAAGTGAAGAAATATTAGAAAACGTGATTGCACTACATATAGTATTAGGTGTTGTTAGTCCAATTAAGATTCGCATTGGGTTGAATAAACAATGGCTTTTCCATTTCAAATGTGTTTTCCCTATATTAAAGTAACATGTTTTTACTGATAATTTGTGTTCGGTATTGGTAATTATCTTATACTACATTGGTGATTTTTTTTTCTTTATTTCATCATACATAACGCAGGAGGCATTTCATCTAGGATCACAGAGGGCGGTTTTCATCATATCTCGTTCCACTTCGGTATCTTTTATCTGATACGCACCATCCAACGACTGTTTACCATCTATCTGTCATCATCACTCGGTGAACACTGGTGGAGTGAACAAACAATACCCAACAACCAAACAAAACGGCCCTTTTCAGGAAGCTACCAAATCATTATCAAGGAGTTTAACGAATTCTTCAAACATATCCAAAATCAACAGATAGCCTAACGGAATCCTACGTCAACTATGCGGTCGTGTCTCGGACACAACCCTCCTGTGACTTTTTTTGAGTTAAGGAGTGTATCGAAAAGTAGTATTAAATATTTAACTCGTTATTACACTCAAATGGGTGAACTTTTTTTTGTCGTATGATCAGAGCACGCTTTGTTTACATGTCAACAATGGAAATGCAAGTCATTTAGTCGCGGTCATAAAGTTGTGTTCGAAATATCGCGGATTGATTTGGAAACTAGAAAGAAAATTCTGCACAATTGGTGCACCGAAAAGGGTTTTACATACACAAAATAGCAAAAAAAAATCAAAGAATCTGCGGATTGAACAGAGACATAGTCTAAAGACCTATAAAATATAAATATAAAAAGTGGCCAAACAAACATCGTAGCTGCAATATCGCACTAAAACACGAGCTCGAAAGCTATATGGGCGTATTTTGAACAATCCCAACCAGTGCATTCTCATGGATGACGAAACATACGTCAAAAACGATTCCCAGAACGCTGCCGGGACCTCAATTTTAAACCAAATCGATTGGAGAGAGTATACCATTTGCGGATACAACTGTTGCGATGGAAAAATTCGGCCAAAAAGTGCTCCTTTGACAAGCCATTTGCACGTGCGGCATGCGATCGTCAACTTTTTTCACAAAAGGGACTATAAATGCTCAAATTTATGTGGAAGAATGCTTGAAGAAGATGTTGCTTCCACTTTATAGAAAGCACGAGGTTCCTCTTCTATTCTGGCCGGATTTGGCATCGGCACATTATGCCAAATCCACTCTACAATGGTTTTCGGAAAACAACATCATGTTCGCCGAAAGAGACCTCAACCCACCTAATTGTTTCCAGCTGCGGCCAATTGAACGTTACTGGGCAATTGTCAAAGCCAAGTTCAAGAAGGAAGATACAGTGTCTAAAAATATTTCAGAGTTCAAGAAGAATTGGTCTGCAGTGTCCAGAGAGTGCACGAAGACCACTGTGCAGAATTTGATAAGTGGAGTTAAATCAAAGGTTCGATTATTTTTTAGAAATCAACAAAAAGCTCGATTTTTTCATTTCATTGCTATGTAAACTTAATACTCTTTAATAAAATTCACTTTTGTAAACACTTTTTGAGCGTTTTCAGTTTTATTTTGATGTTTGAAAGTTTAAGGCTACTTTTCGATACACTCCCTAGTACCGTAACTACACCTAACTTCGCGCGCCTCTTAGCTCTGCGCATTTTCGCGTTTTTAGAATAAATACACCAATTAACTGTTGGTTGTGCGTATTTATACTGTTGAATAGTTAGATTGTTGTTTTGTTTTTGTTGTCACCCGATAATTCACCGGAAAAAAAATAGTTGTGCAGATAAAAAATATTAAAAACAGTTATGGAATTTATCCGAAATCAGTAAGTTTTAAATGTTTTGTATCTGAATGTGACTTATTTAAAGTGATTGGAATAAATAAACTTTCAGAAAAGGATTTATAACTTTATAATTCTTTCTCTTTAATTTTTTCTTTGATATTTATAATTTATAACACGCAGAATTAGGCTCTTAATGTTTTGTTTATGTTCCTTACTCTGCGCAGCATGAAACAAGGATGAACAATTTGCAAAATATCAAAGAATCCTGGAAAGTACTCGTCGTGCACAACTGAAATTGGATGGTAACGTGAAACGCCATGGCTAGCACTCAGTTTGAAGGAAGAGGAAGAAAATATCTTCTAGTGGGTAAGCGCAGCATCCAGAGTCGGGCTTCCGATTGATACGAAACGTTTGAAGACATCCCTGAAATCAAGAACAACAATGATCGCCGAAGAAGAATGGCCGCGAGAAAAGAAAACTGATGGTCGAAAAGCTCAAGACCCATTCATAGAAATGGAGCAAGAAAAGAAACAAAATCAATGCAGATGATTTGCCAACTATCTTTTGCATGTGTAATAATTTTAATAATTTTAATAAATTATGTTTGTCGTCTATCCGGAATATATGGAAGTAAAATGAAAACCTGAACACAGAACATGCAGGAAAAAATGAAAGATTTCGAATGTTTTTAATCAAAACTGCGCTTCGTCGTACGTATCAAATGATGGTACTCACCCAAAGATAATCGTCAAATTTTGTACTTCGATTAGTTTTGGTGAGCATCCCAAAGCCAGTTCAATTGCGTGAGAAGAATATCATCACAACACTAAAGCCGGATTTAGACGTTGTGAGTTACTCGCTTGCGAGTAAACGTCAATCGATCCGAAGAATTGCGAACGCTCCAATACCACGAAATTTGACATTTGACATTTTGTATGTATGCAGCAAAAACAGCCAAATTTAGATTTCATGGGTGCGCAGAATTAGGAACACAAATGCGCAGAGTTGGGAATAAAACAATTTAAGTGCGCAGAGTAAGGTAAACATCATATGTTTTAAAAAAAATAGTTTTCTGAAGCATTGTTTGCGGTTTTTTTAAATATTACTACTAACAATAGAATTTTAAGACCGCATCAACTGTTTTGTGATATGGTGCATATATTGTGGTCTCATAATAGTTTAAACTTTGGAAAGTCTTAACTGCGCAGAATATGGTGGAGTTTCGGTACTACTGACAGTGGTCTTTATATCAATTTCGAGCGCGATCATTCAGTTTGTTTACAGCGTCAGTAAGGGTGCTCATACACTGTTTGACCGAAGCCAAATATTTTACTCTTTTTGACAGATAAAATTTGGTCAACGTGTACTGATCAAATATATTCTACACAAAACACGACAAGCAAATATTCAATTATTGGATGCCTAAAATATTTTTTCAGTCTGTTCTTCGAACCTGTCGGTACATGGTTAGGTTACCTTGGATATTTCAGTTGATTTTTTTTTCATGTTCGGTGTTTGATATTGTTTACTACTGTTTAAAATTGAAGAGTGGCAAACAAAATAGTGTTTGTACAAATATCAAATCAAACCTTATCTGTCAAAAAATATCAAATATTTGACCTCCGGGCAAACAGTGTACGGCCACCTTAAGAACAAATTAGCCTCTTTTTTTTGCTGTACGATTTTCAATATGGATAATTCAAGTCATAATTAATTAATAATTAATTCATGACATCAGGTCGCTGAAAACATGTTTAAACGATCAAATTCTGAGCCCACGTTCATTCAACACATAATTACCGTAATGCTTCTGAATCCGGAGAATTTTTATTATATTCAAAATCATTCCAAAACCATTACATTTTTTGCATGTTGAATCAATGTGACTAATAGTTACTATTGTATCAATTTAGTGTAGTGCCAAACATTGTACCTAGCTGTTGACAAAAAAGGGCAAAAATCAAAACAAATATTTGTGTTTCACAAACCCATGTCCGAAATGAAAAGCACATTCAGAAGATGATTTTAAATCCGGACGGATAAATTTAAAGATGTAATTTATTATTGAAGCAGTTGCATATGGGTGTCCGGAATGGAAAGCAGAAGTGTCTGGATTTAAAAACACGACACAATGAATTTCAATGCATGACGATACTGGCGACGAGACAGTATTATCTGAGTCAACATTCATCAACATGGACCGCTGCAGACAAGCCAAAACCGAAAAAACTACGTCGAAGTCGATCAAAAGTGGAGGTAATGCTGACCATTTTCTTCTATATTCGTGGTGTTGCCCATTCGGAATTCCTTCCGAAGGACCACACGGTCAATAAAGACTGTTACCTTGTCGTTATGAGGCATAATATGTGTTATTTTACAGATGTTCTCAGTGCTTTGAAGACAACTTGTTGGTAACAGGTGAGCGATAAAATAATGGATTAGATCAGTCACAGTCAATTAGTGGTAGTTCAAACATCAAATTGAAATTACTCAAAATAATGTTTTTGGTGCTTGGATCGTTTTGGCAGAAACTCGACCAATTGATAAAAAAATGTAGTTCGTTCATTTTTATTAATGCTAATATTTAATAACAATACTTTCTCTATGTGGTGGACTATTATAAGAAAAGTAAAACTTTTTTCCCTTCCTGATTATTGGATCTCTTTTGATGACATTTCTATTGACGAATTTACGTTGGATTTACAACCAGATGGCGCAGCGAGCAAAATGAGGATGTTTTGTTTTTTTGGTATGAAATTCGTTCAATTTTTCTAGAAAAATCAGAATTTATCTTCAAATTTCCCGGTTTCATGTATACTTTCCACGCTGAAAAGGTTAGAAAATCGTCATTTTACAATGTGCTATGTATATTACGAGGAATGGCTTGTTATAAGTATTGTAACTTTAATTTTTTTTCAATTGAGTAAACGATGGATAGGGTGTTTTGCGCTAAAAATACTGCAAATCCTTCTCGTATCGGACCCCACATAATCAATGATATCAGCCAATTTGATATGATATCGATTTCATCATAATTATCCATAGTATCAATAACTGGTATGCATTATCAAACTTAAAATTTTCGAAGATTATCTATGACTTTGGTCACATCGCTTGCTGAAACCATCGTAAATATACAGAACTCCAACTTTCTTACCATATACTGACGACATTCAACGGCTGAAATGAATCTAAATTGAAATAAAATGAATAATCGCCACCGAAACTTGCTTTTCAGTGCGTAAAATAAACATACACCCTCACTTTTGTGGTTCTGAGCTCTAATGTAGATGTCGCATTAGCTGATTCAGCTTTGCGTAAATTCGTCAATTGGGTTCTTTTTGACTAAGATAAGATCAGACAATAGGGGGTCTGTTAAGGAACAAATTTCTGTCAGTCGTTCTGATTTCTGATTGGCTGATTTCGATAAATTTTGTAAACAAAGCCGATTTTTACAGTGTTGTCACTAAAAATAAATAGCGTTGAATTTATATTGAATTTAGAAATGGTGAATTTAATGAAAATTACGATATTGAGTTATATGCAAGTTTATGTATGTGTTATTTCACAATTCGAGTAAAGTGAACGGCAAAACACTCATTTGTCAATTTAGCTTCGTTAGGTCCCTAATGCGATTTCATATTTCGGAATATAATTTCCATTGCTAAGAAGAAATAGAAAGTCTCATCATTCACTATGCAGATGGCAGAGTTGTTGGCTCTAACTCGTAAATATGAAAAAAAGACATGGTTGATACCATCCAGGTTGTGTTTTGCTGACTACCAATTGTTACACTGCTGACATGTTCTTTCCCGCTAACTTATTTTGATGATGTAAAGAGTTACGAATTTTGTTCTGTTCTGCCGAGGAAAGTTTTCGCTGTCATCCATGATTCCAAGATTCATGTCATCCAAATTATCACTAAAATTAAATGAAGCTGAAATTCGATATGATGTCGATGCTGCTTCACTGTCCATCAATTTGATAGCAAGTCCATCAATCCAACAAGATGTTCTTGTGTATCGGCTGTATGCGAAGCATTCAGTACTACAGTCATGTATTGCGAAAAAGTCACGATTTTCAAGTTGTTTCTGATGGAGTTGAGCGCCGTTATTTTGCACGAATCAACGAGAAAAGATTCTCCAGACAATCTTGGACGAATTGTTATGGATATCATTATAATATTATAGATATGGGTATTTAAAAGACTTATTTTATCCCTTATCCTTTTTGAGATTGCCTTACTGAAAATATACAAAATCATTAAATTCGCGCCAACCAAATGTTACGATTCATAAAAACAGATATTTAAAAAATCTGAAATTTTATAATATTTGGCAACTCTGGCATCTTTACGTCATGGCTTCGTTTTTGTACGACGAAGAAGAGTAAGAAGCCAATTGTCTCATCTTGTCTTAGCTTTTTCACAACTAACTTGATTCTATCCGCATATTGCTTCACTTATATTGGCAGCACAGCGCTGCAAAAGTAAAGGTGGCACCAGAATGCCGCGCTATGCGTCGCGTTGCGACAATTGTGCTTTGACACTTCATTTTAAATATGTGTGTTTCTATTTAGTCGAACACAATAATGCGTTGCGTCATTAGCATCGTTGTACTAAACGCTAACATTTGTTCTAAACTGCTTGCGTCGAATTCGCGATAACAGTGGCATGGTGTCGACGTCTGGTGACAACTTCAAATTAGGACCATAACTTGGGTCCCAAACTTATTAGTGTAATCTCTATCAGATTAGAAGACACGAAGCCGGGTTTTAAACTCAAAAATTTGGATGAAAATTTTCACATCATGTTATTTGATTACTTGAAACACGTGTTTCTGACTTTCATTCAACCATATAGCTAAACAATTCCAACATTGTTGCTGAATTTTTGACGTGGGACTACGTCTAACCGGAGTATATGGGGGGTAAAATGGAAACCTAAACACAGAACATGCAGGAAAAAATGAAAGATTCCAAATGCTTATAACTCGAACATTTCTTACTGGATCGGAAAGATGTTTGCATCAATTTATAAGGAATATTTCTATGCTTCTATCGCAATCAATAAAATGTTATTTTTCATTAGATTAACAATTAAATAACTGTCAAATGTCAAGCGTTATCTAAACGTCCTAACTGCCTCGTTTTGATTGGCCCGATTTACGGTTTCCCGAACACAGACTTCAAAATCAATGTACCTGTGGGAATCCGCTTTGCAAATACATGAAAGTCGGGAGTATTTTTGTTCCGACTGAAATTTGTTTCCCTAAATCCCCCAACCCCATTTCCCAAATCCATGGAGCGTGCGGAAGTTGGCATTGCAAATACATGCAAGCCGGGTGCATTTTTATTCCGACAGAAATGTGTTTCCCTAACACAGACTTCGAATCCATGGAGCGTGGGGAAATTTGTATTGCAAATACATGCAAGTCGGGAGCATTTTTGTTCCGACTGAACTGTTTCCCCAACACAAACTTCAGAACCAAGGTGTCTGGGGAAATTGACATTGCAAATACATGCAATTCGAGGGCATTTTTATTCCGGTTGAAAGTTGTTTACCTATTACAGACTTCTAAACGAAGGTGTCTGGGGAACTCGGAATTGCAAATACATGCAAATCGGGGGCATTTTTGTTCCGACTGAAATGTGTTTGTCTAACAAAGACTTCAAAACAAAGATGTCATCATACCAAAAGTAAATGGACTGTCAATCAATTTACTTGTAACGAAGAACATAATCTATCCAAATGCATGAATTGACCTCACATGGCATTAAACAAATTTTTACTCACAAAGAAAATATATTGAATTCAATTGACTTCGGAAATTGTTTCATTCAATCAAAAATTGAATCAATACAAACAAATGATTGCTAAGCTAAGGTAGTCCCACGTCAACCTTGCGGTTATATCATAGATATAACCCACCCATTTTTTTTCATCAAAATATAGAGTTGTCTTCAAAAACAAAAATGTTTTTCATTTAAATAGAATACTAGTTTGATATAGAAAAGCTAATTTTCATTCATAATTCTAATTTTGAAAACGTGTTCATTCTGACTGTAAATCAGCTATTCTTTCACTCTCCCCTAAACTAGTAAACGAAGCTCAATGTCGCCAGTGCGGATATGTCAATGTGTTGTTTTTAAAAACATTCAACTGATCCGTGGACACAACAAGAATAAGATTTTCATACGAACTTTATTTTGTTTAAATGAAAAGTGGTGACGCGAATGCTAGATTGTGACTGCAAATCAACAGACTGCGTCGGGCGAATGTTTTAGTACAAAACGCAAGCAATAACTGCTGATGAGAAGCAACGCACAACGGGGCATTCTGTTTCCACCTTGAACGGTGATGAAAAGCACGCGACCAAAGTTGAGCAACTGTCAAGTTGTAAAACAAAGCTGTGTATAGTTGCAAAGTACGTAGAATAGAAGGTAGTCTCCTCCCTGCTTTGTTCAAGTAGTGATAGGCAAAGACAAAAAGCAAAAAATTGTAATAAACCATCGATCGAATCCATATAAATTCGAACATTTTTGATTTTTTTTTTGACGTAGGACTACGTCTTTCATTTCTATACCGGGGTGTAAAATCAAAGTTTCGAAAACGAAAGCGTTACGCCGGAGACCGAGATTTTGAGCGTTAGTAGCTCTTAATCAACTGAACGAAATGGTATGATAAACACTTCATTCGAAAGATAAAATGTATACGCGTCATATACTTGTTACTTTTTCATCCAAAAACTTGTTTCAATAGTCTTAAAATTGCTTTCAAAACAGGCTATTGAAATCACCAATCGGTATATAAGCGAGCGCCGCTCGTACATCCACTCAGTTAGGATTGAACAGCGATTGGAGCATGTTGTCGCTGTTGTTGTGAATCTAATTTCGTTTATCATGAAAGCGCTGATGAACGGTGTCACCAAGAGCCTGTTTGTGCACCTAAGGCCAGAAGTGAATCCATCAGGAGAAGAGTGATGCCACGGTTCCGGTTGAAACATCGGAGCAGCCGCCACACACACATACAGGCGCGGAGCCTCGTTGTTATAATCGTTACTGAAAAATAATCTACCAGTTCCCCTGGGAATTGAAAAATACATTCATGCGAGTTTATTTTAATGTTTTCTATGCATACAACACTGCAACCAAATACATTTGGTTTTGTGATTTTTCAATCAATCTCAATTAACAGGAAAGCTTCTGAATATTATTTTTCCCCATCAGTAGAAAAGTTTCGTATCCAATATTGGATGCATAACATGAAAAACGGATAATGTTTCACATCGCGAAAATCATGTAATTTTCTAGCGATTATTTGCTTCCTACTCATATAATGCTGTGACCAAATACATTTCGTTTTGGATTTTTCAATCAAGTGCGATCAAAGAAAGACCACGGCTTTCGGCAATTTATAAGAGGTGATTCATTGCATTGCAAGGAATTCCCGCTCTACGCGCACTGGCAAACGATGTTTACTCGACAATTTCTCAAACGAGAAATGGGTGTTGTGAGAAAGGATTAGCGAACGCAATAACGACAAACGGGAGAAAGAGATGTTTGGAGGTTAAAGGAAATTGGCAGAAAACATCTTCATTTTATCTTTCGAAAAATGTGATTCATACCACTTCGTTTTGCCAGAAAGAGATTATTGATGCTCAAAGGAGGAATCGAGTCCTCCGAGGAAATTAACCAGCGCAAATTAGAGAACACTATCGATTGCGGCATTCGTACACAAATAATTTTATAATGCAGTTTCATCAAAATGATTTCTTCGATATGGGGATATATTCACTACATCATGTCATATATTTCATATTCTTCATTATGAAATCCATATCCATGGCACCTATCGGTATCGAATTATCATCGACACCACGATTTTCGCTAAATGCTCCTTTCAGCTCGGCCTGTAAAAACTTTTCTGAACTCTGAACCATCAAATTTGGAGCCCTGAAAAGGACAGTTGATTATATGCTAAGCTAATATAGCACGCTCTCCTCGGATACGATGGGCCAGCTAGATGGCCTTGGGCATGATGTGACGCGTTTTGCATGGATAGCACTCAAATTGGTATCTTCGAATAGGCCTCCTGCAGTGTCATAACCGCGGAACTTTGGAAGCGCAAGTCTGTTTTGAAGTCCTGAGCAATTCCACGATCTTTATGCTGCAAAGGTAGCTTGCGGATCAGCAATTCGGTCGACTTCTGATAGCAACGAATTTCACGCAAAGTTCCCGGTCGATAGCGATGTGGCTTATTCGCGCTTCCTGCGGCTGGTGCGCTTATCCGAGCTGCTTTCGTGGTGCCTCACCACCGAAAGGTTAACGAGCTGTCTGCTTAGTCCCGATGAAACGAGTCCTCACGGTGCGAGAGTAGAGTAAGAAATGAACGAAAGCAAAGGCCGACCGGGAACTTTGCGTGAAATTCGTCGCTATCAGAAGTCGACCGAATTGCTGATCCGCAAGCTACCTTTGCAGCATTTGGTTCGTGGAATTGCTCAGGACTTCGAAACCGACTTGCGCTTCCAAAGTTCCGCGGTTATGACGCTGCAAGAGGCCTATTCGAAGATACCAATTTGTGTGCAATCCACGCAAAACGCGTCACAACAAGCCCAAAGACATTCAGCTGGCCCGTCGAATCCAAGGAGAGCATGCTATATTAGCTTAGCATATAATCAACGGCCCTTTTCAGGGCTCCAATTTTGATGGATTAGAGTTCAGAAAAGTTTTTTGCAGGCCAAACTGAAAGGAGTATTTTCGTTTGGATGCTGAATAGCATTCAATAGCAAATTCCGGAAAGATCTAATCGTTGCTGAAAAATAATCTGCCAGTTCCCCTGGTATTTGAAAAATACATTCATGCGAGTTTATTTTAATGTTTTATATCCATATAATACTGCGACCACATACATTTGGTTTTGTGATTTGTCAATCAAGTGCAGTTAGCAGGAAGGCTTCTGAAGATTATTCTTCAGAACAAGGTTTTTTGTATCCAATATTGGATGCATAAAACCTTGAGCTTCCAACGTAACGCTCTCGTTTTCGAAGTCCCCCAAATATTCATTTATTCATTCATTCAGAATGGATTTAGATTCAACTTCAAACAAATGATCTCTAAATCAACGATAGTCCTACGTCACCCTTGCGGTTATACCATAGATATAACCCACTTCTTGTTTTTAATTTTAACAAAAGAACTGTCTTAAAATATGTTTCTAAATGATGAAATAGCAGTTTACTTAATCATTTTAAAATTGAAAACAGTGAAATTATCGCACCTGTATTATAAAAATAACACAAAAACCGATGAACAAATTTGTGGAGAGGTTATATCGAAGCAGTGTCGTTCCCGCAAAAACTGCAGATTTTTTCCCTTTGAAACATCCATCAAGAATCATCGCGACGCTTTCATTGGTTTCGGTTTGGAGTGTTCAGCCGTAGTGAGGCCACATAAGGGACCAAATTGGCGTTTCTGGAAAACGAGAAAAACATTTCCTCCATCCCGGGTCATCTTCCGAAGTGATTGAAAATAAATATTTTGCACTTTCGCATGAAGTGAATGTATAAATTTGGAATTTTGTGTAAAACCATTGGAACGGAACGTTTTGGAAGATCCAAGAAGCGTATGCACAGAATAGCTGAAAACATCTCCGATTAGTTTATCTCATCACAATTTATATAAAACACACTTACCTCCAGTACGAAGACGTCTTCTTTGCTGATTATTTTGGGTATCCAATGTGGAAATTCCACCATTATGCAAAGAAGAGTTAAACTCATTCGCGGTGATGACGGAATGGTGTCGACATCTGGATACGACGTTAGTTTGTCTGAGGCCAACTATTCTCTATCAGATTAGTGGGCCCTAAAGCAGTTTTAAATTGCCGAAATTTGTATGAACATTTTTTCTTGGCGTTATTTACCTACTAGAAGTACACTGTTCTGACCCTAATTTGAACTATTTTCTATGAATTTCCAGATATTCTCACCAAAATTTACCATTATAATATGAAATTATCTTTAGACACAATTTTTGTATGATATTTTTTCACTACTTGCCAGCAAAAGTGATTTTCATTTATATAGAGCACTAATTTGATTTGGGAAAAATAATTTTCATTCATAATTTTCATTTTAAAAGTGTGTTCATTTCTTCTTATCATGCCTGCTCCCCCATTTCGTAATACGAAGCTCAATGCCGTCAACGCGGATAGAGGGTTTCCCAGATTTTGATATTTTCTTTTATTGTTGAACACCCAAACAGACGGTGTGGTTTACAATTGATTTAGATCAGAGAATAATGGAATTAAACTGAGAAGGGACGATCTTCCTCGATTGTTTTGCATCAGGAAATCAAAATCGAAAATCAAGCTAAAATTAAGCTTGAATGTAAACCTCAGAGCCGTTCAGCCACGAGTTGTGACTGGACGGGGACCTCTTCATCGTATTGATGGAATCATAAACGGGATAATGAATAGAGAGATTATGGAAAATGTTAGCCCATCCCATGCCGAAGATGAAATGCCGTTGGTTTGAATGTATCAGCCAGGCAACAATCCTAAGCTCACTTGTTAAACTGCGAAAATAACAGGTTTCTCTAACTCACCTGATTCAAATCCCATAGGGAACCTTTGAAAAATTGTGAACCGCCGAACAAGAATGGATCCTTCATATCGAAACACAATTGAATTGTTCCAAGCACTCTTTCAAGCTTGAAGAAAAATTCCGAAGAAATCAATTGGCAATTTAGTTGAATTCATGTCCCAAAGAAACGCCTTCTAAAATGAGCATGTTATAATATTTTTACGTGTAAAATTTGAGTATGAATAAATAACCAAATTCATGCTGGATAGACGTGAATTGATTATTTATATATATTTAGAGCCGAGGAGCATGAGTTCAGTTGAACTCGTGATTTTGAAACTCGTTTCCATATCTCACAGTTCAATTGCTTAACTTCCATCCGTTCGTTTCGTATGTATCGAATTGATGACGAAATTGCGAGGAACTGTATGGTAAACTTCAAAAATAACGTTATCGTATTCTAGCACTATTTGAATCTTAGGAAGATAAATCTTAGGAAGAAGGTTCATCCATAACATCCTCATCGGTACAACATTCTTCACAAATCTTCTCGCTAACTATAAGGCACCCAACAGAAGAAGATAATCGTAGCATCCACGACCAGGCGATGAAATCCATCCGGCAGAAGACCCTCGAAAGAACCGGCATAGCTTCAACCACCTTCCTTCCGTACGCTTCTCTTTATCACAACATCCCTGGCTCTAGGGTTCGATTAGAATCGCATACAACTCCTGTCTGTCGTTATCCAACGCTCGATTCAACCCGATCTGCCCCCACCCGAGATCGCGCCCAAGAGAGAGAGAGAGACAGAGGACGAGAGAACGAACAGACCCACGGAGATCCATTTTTCATCACCACGATCCTTGACTCTTCATAATCTTTTATCCCCAGCCCGAGCTAGTGCATAACAAGTCAACGGTCAGAATCCAGTTTTGCAAGTTTCGCACATTCTCCTCGCTCCGTCTGCCTGCAAGCCACAACACATCGAAATGACCCCTCGGCAAACTGTGGAATACCAACGCAGCGTCATCATTGCCGCAGAGCAGCAATCCGCGCGCTCTCGTTTCCGTTACCGATTCTTGACGGTTCGTTGGTTGGGAGTGAGAGAACGTGAGAGTGAGTGAATCGTTGGCTTCTCTCTGGCTCTCCAATTTTCGTCCCGACAAGAGGGAGAGGGAGAGCGAGCGCTTTGCTCTCATGAGTTCCATCGTTAGGCTCCTCCCATTGCGAGTCACTCGTGTCTTCGTTGGAATCATTCTCCGTGCGCGCTAAAGGCGATCGAGGTCCGAAAATAGTTGGAATGTTTAGCTTACGGAGTGAATAGCATAAGTTTGATGATTTCGCGTTTTTATGAGGAATTCGAACTGGATCTTTCGTGTTTGGCAATTAGATATGTACACTGCGTTACGTCACGTCACCACCATTGGTTTGAAACTGGCGGATGTGACATGAATTGGTGATCGACTCATAGAGACACCCCGTTGGAACATTCCTAGCCGCGAGTTCTACATGTGAGAACACATGCAAAGCACCCAAGATAAACTGAAATCGATATCATCCGAAAATTGCTTCTTTATCCAGCGAGCGATCGCAGCCAATGCCATTAATCAATCCCTTTCCCAAATGTCAACGGTGGGGCCGACTGGAAACAAAATAAAAGAAAGAAAAAACTACATCGATCGGATAGCTCCCACATATCTTCGACATCTTTTTCCCTTGTCTTCGTTGGCTATAACAAAAACCCGAAGACGAGCACAGATAATTAATTGAGATATTTTATTGTTTGTTGTGTTACGACCGCAGCACTGACATAGCACCGAACTGCACCGATGTGTTTTGGGACACTGATGTCATCCTAGGAAAAACGCTCACGCTCGAGAGCGAATCGCGGAGGTCTCTTCCCCAAAAACTAAAAATCGTTCACCCCGTTCGATTTTAATGAGAATTCTCTGGAAACCGGACTGGAATTCCGAACATCGATCACTCCTGATGCGAGCGACAGGACCACGCGCTAATTAGTGAAATAGAAGGTTTGGTTATCGATGCGACCGTCGAACGACTGGTCGTTAATTGGGACCGAGATGAAGGTGAGAGTGGTGACTGCCGCCCTGCGGGCTATTTATGGCCCATTTGATCCATTTCGACGAATTATCACCGTTTAAAGATCGTTCGTTCGTTCTCCCGTCGTTGGTGTATGCTGATCGGTACAATAGTTCACACAGAATGTGTCATGGTCTAACCCTAATGGCAGCGCAAAGACAAAGCCCGATCGAGCGAGGATGATCTTTGCTGAATTTCCTCGGAGCCCGGAGATGTGAAACCGTCACACAGTGGTACGGAACAGAGAAAAGAAGGAAAAAAGTCCTTTTTTAAATGGAGTGGTACTATACAGCTATCACTGAAAACTGATTTTATACAAAATAAACATTAAAAAAAAATATTAAACAACGTGTCAAATCATTCGAATGGATGTAATTTACCACTCTTATAGCTTGATTACACTTCTTCTTCTTGGATGGCGTTAACGTTCCCTGTGGAACTTTTGCCGTCTCAACGTATGCATTCACTAGCGTCATTTGTTAATACTTAGTTAAGATTTCTTAAGCCAAATAACACGCCTTGAATGTATTCCGAGGGGCAAATTCGTGAAAACGCGTGACCACAGTGCAAAGTCGAAGGAAATTTCTTTGACGAAAAATCCCCCGGCCAGAACGGGAATCGAACCCGAACACCCGGCATGATAATGTGAGACGCTAACCACTCGGCCACGGGTGCACCAGCTTGATTACACATTTAAGGTTAAATACATTGAGATAGAGAGAGGTAAAAGGCATCATGTTGAATTGGCTGACATTTTATTTTTAATAGAAGATTATCCCCGCCGATTTTTGGGGTCTAATAACATTCAAGACGTTGTTTTGTAGAGGAGAGGGGGCACATTCGGGCACTTTTTTCCACGATTTTTAAGTTTGTTTGTAAACTTCAAAAACAATCCTGAATTCATCCTGGTTGTTATTTGAACATCGAATACAGACTTAAAAATCGATATCATATGAGAATATTAGAGGATTTTAGAATTTTTGAAAATTAGCTTTTTGACATGTGGCATCGTGTGGGGCAGTTTCAGTAAATTTCTTAGCAATTGAAAACAGTTATTTTATTAGAGTTCTCTCTGAATACGAGTAGAATGTGGCATTGTGCAGTGTATATTTGTAGAATCATGTCGATGAAGGTGAGTAAAATGGGTGTATTTTTCACTCTCTCGTCTTAAACAAAATAAACAAAATAAACAAATTTTCATTATTTTCGCTATAACCTTGAAAAACTCACAGTGTCGGTGTATGTTTTTGATGAAAAATGTAAAGGGTTGTATCTAGGACACGACCGCTTTTTCAACGTAGAACTACGCAGTTATATTATGCAATCCACTTGTTTACCACTTCGAATATTATTTTAAAATGCATCGAAATTTTTGTAATAGATTATGTTCTTCTTTACAAGTAAATTTGATAACCATCCTTTTATGTTTGATATAATGCCTAGGACTACCAAAATATGTGAACGAAAGAATTGTCAAACGATCATTGTATTTTACATTTCCCTCTGAAATTATTGCACATCTCATGTTTACGTAAAGGGTGTGTCACATCAAATTGCATCACGGAAAAAACGCTGTAGAAATTTAATTTTTAGGAATTATATCTTCAGCTTTCGCTTATAATCAGATAAGAGTGTATAGATCACGTTGGCCATACTTCACTGTAAATTTTTCGTAAATTTGGAAAAATGTCGTCGAACGAAAAAGAGCGTCGTGAATTAATCCTGTGCACTCATTTCGAGAATCCGGAGTTGTCACATCGGGACATCGGTAAGATGCTGGGAATCGTCCAATCCACGGTCAGCAGAGTACTAAAACGATACTTCGAGAACCTAACCATCGACCGGAAGGTGAAGAACGGCAAAAATGGATGCTCCGTCAGTGAAAAAGATCACAAGCGCGTAGTTAAGCAGTTTAGACGTGATCCGAGAAGTTCGGTCTGGGATGTCGCCAATAAGCTGAATTTGTCAAGTTCATTCGTCCAGCGGACCAAGCAGCGGGAGGGCCTGCGTACATACAAGGTTCAGAAGGCTCCTAACCGCGACGAAAGGCAAAACATGGTGGGGAAGACGCGAGCCCGGAAGCTGTACACCGAAATGCTGACGAAGCCGCATTGCCTGGTAATGGACGACGAAACCTACGTCAAAGCGGACTTTCGTCAGCTGCCGGGCCTGTTGTTCTTCTCCGCAGAGGACAAATTCAGCGTTCCGGAGGAGATTCGCAAGCAGAAACTATCCAAGTTTGCCAAAAAGTACATGGTGTGGCAAGCGATCTGCTCTTGCGGAAAGCGGAGCGCCCCCTTCGTGATGACCGGCACGGTAAACGGACAGGTTTCCCTTAAGGAGTGCCTACAGAAGCGCTTACTACCACTATTGAAGCAGCACGAGGGCCCGACCATCTTCTGGCCGGATCTCGCTTCGTGCCACTATTCAAAGGACGTGTTGGAGTGATACGAAGCCAACGGGGTCACCTTCGTGCCAAAGGAAATGAACCCGCCCAACGCGCCGGAGCTTCGCCCAATAGAGAAATATTGGGCGATTATGAAGCAGGCCCTCCGGAAGAACCCAAAAGTTGTCAAATCGGAGGCGGACTTCAAGAGGAAATGGATTTCTGTTCAAAAAAAACTACAACCTGACGTTGTACAGAACCTTATGGACGGGGTAAAGAGGAAGGTGCGAGCATACGGGCTTGGGCTCGAAGTATGAATAAAAAGAAAATGCCAAAAGTTGTTTAATAGTTTTTATTTTACTGTCTAAAATTTTCAAAAGGATCGGTCTACTGGGCGAATTTCTACAGCGTTTTTTCCGTGATGCAATTTGATGTGACACACCCTTTAAATACTAACTGGGGTGGTGTACTTAAATTTCTAAATCGTCCTCAAAGAAATTAGGGAAATACATACAACTTCAAGCTTCGAAACGTGTATGAAAAAGGGCACTGTGTTGTTTTCGTAAGTAATAAACGACCAGGAGATGTCAAACCATATGACAGCTGTTGGTGGAAGGGCTGTTAACTTACCTATATTTTCAATTTGGTTGAAAATTGTACCACTTAATTCTTACAAGCGTTGTCCGAAACTGCCCCCATCCGAAACTGCCCCCCTTTCCCCTACTAAAAAACTTCTCGGATATTAAGTAAGTGCAGTGTTTCAGAGATGCTCTAGACGACGAGCAATCAACAGTGCATGTTAGTTCTGAAAGTAGATTTGAAAGTCTGATCAAATTGGCGTTTTCTTGCTTCTCCAAACATTCACGCCCTTCACTCAGTGAAAGCATTCATTTATCGGCCATTATCAGTGCTATCAATTGATTCTGTTTCACTCTTAAATTTGTACAATGTTTATTTCCTACTAGCAATCGACGTATTTTATTTTTTGGGACCCGCGACACCATGACTAACACGTGTTTGTGGCTCATCTGAAAAAAAAAAGGTTAAGTACCGCTGGTCTAAGCTAATGACAGCAAAAACAAAGCCCGATCGAGCGCGGATGATCTTTGCTGACGGTTTTTTCCTCGAAGCTCGGGGATGTGAATCCGCCGACCAACGTGAGATATATTGCGATAGCATCAATATGCAAACTAGATAAATGTACGCTAATTCAGAACGTCATCATCGTCGATCGGCGCCTAGAGAGAAGCCGCAGCGCTTGGATCTGTTTAAAATTCTGAAATTTCCCGAAGCAGAGCGATCAATCTCGAGCGATAAAAAACCATTAACCTTTCCGTTGCTGGAACTGGATCCCGTGTGCGAATCATGCACTTTCGCAGTGACTTGTGGGAACTCGTGGCGAATTTCCTATCTAGAATATGAACCTATGGTCTACAATCGTCCGCACTGGCACTGATGGCGCCCATCAGAATTTTCATGGCTTCGCTGGCTCCATTACGCGGCCTTCAGCCAGTCCGGCGCTTGAATTCCTCCATCAAACAGGAACGGATGGGCTGGGAATACAAATTAGCGGCACTTCTGAAACACTACCGCGTCATTAAACCTATGCTGGCAATTAAATTTGGAGTACAACAAGCAACGACGCGATATCGCCATCATCGCTGTCTGGGGGTGAAATGATTTACATTTTACGAGATTCGTAGTATTCGCAGGGCACAGCACATTCCACGCTCGAACGGTACCAGAAATAAGCCGGCCATTAAAAGACACCATTAAAAAGTGACATTTCAAAACACTTCGGTTCCTATAGAATATCAATCGGATCGCTACCCCGATGACTCGCACTGGAATCGAAAGCTATTGAACGGTTCGGCTTAGATTATATCACAAAAAATAGGTCAAATCCGCGGCGATCGGAGCAACTTGCCATTTACGGTTGTTGTTTTCCATACAAAAACAATTACGTAAGCCGCTGACGTATGTTCCGATATCTAGATTAGGATAAAAACGAGACCTCCACGAGATACTGCACGGCTCCAGCTGCGAATAGCAGCTAACATCTCAATTTTCCGTTTCCTCCCTATCTGTAGGCTAGTCAACAAAGACGTCTTGCGAATAATAGGCTAATTAAGCACTATTATTCTAATAAACTTTTCTATTCGCGAGACAACCAAACGTTGCACCACAAAAACGTTTGTTCCCGCTATAATGCCTCAGATCAGCTTCCGATAAGAGCTATTGCTGCCGTTTGCCACTCTGTTGCTGTTCCACGGCCACGGACGATATCACAATTAAAACATAAAATTGTGTTTCCCTGCGCAGTCCATTCGTTTCTTTCTAGAAACAACCCCAACCCGACTGTGGCTTTGCTGCTCTGCTATACATTCCGTGCGAGATGTGCAGTGTGCAATACAAAAAGTGTCACGAACTCTCGCGCAGCACTTCCCCCTCAGCAGGGCAGGAGGGCTACGCGGATGACCGTTTTTGCTATTATCAATAGCGGCCCCGCTGGGAGCTTTTGCGCCAAGTATATCAACATCGCGGGGCCCACATCGGCAAGGACCGATCTTAATTAACTCATTACATGGGTCCCCCTCAGAATGGGCAGCGATGTTACGCCAAATGTGGCTGCCACCTTTGGCCAAATCGGGACGACTCTCCCGAACCTTTCACGCTGCCATTTTGGGCGTCCTTCGGACTCCAATTATCACCTTCCGAAGCGCTGTGGCTGTGGGGTTCGGGCGAAAGCGTGAAAGACATATCAATTAAATGATAAAACCGATCAATTCGGACAAGATTGGTCCGTTGAAAAGTTGAATCGTCCATAACCACTGCTGGACTCCCCCTTTGCGGGAACTGCGGAATGTAATGAGTGCCAGGGGACGAATTTTGGACTTGCCGAGTCGAATTATGTCAAATTAATGCGGCATTTCCGGCTCGGCCATCAGATGATGTGCTGTGCAACAGCACCAACATGGAACAGCTGAATGGAACCAATAAGCGATATTAATTTTACAAGTTGAGATTAATGCAACGACAAACTGTGCAAGACTTCATTACACTATCGAGATATGCGAGGGTTCGGGAAGTTGACTCGACTCTTGAACTAAATCGTGATCGATCCTCTCACTCCTCGCGCGCGCACCTTAACACTGGACGAGCACACCGTGTTTGCACACGGCACACCGTCAGCGCCTCGAACGAGGTGTACATTTACATAAGAACCGATAAGACTTCACACATTCGCTTACAAAGTTCCCAGTCCTTAGGGGAAGGCTTAAATGAATGTGCAGAAATCGTTGTTTCCATCGAGGCAAAGGATATTTTCTCGGGCTCTTCTCCGAGCGCTGCATACAAACTCACAAAGTCGCGCACTCACTATTCGTTCCCCATTATCTATGACAAGCTGTTATCTTCAATTTGCAGCCACACGCAATTGAGTTTAGCGAGCGTGGGATCCGATCGCGGGTTGTGTATAAATTCTCGTCGATATCGCGACTGACACATCACACACACACACACAGGTGGAATGCCACGGTAAAGATCGTAGCAGGCGCTGGTTCGCGATTTCCTGCACGACATGGCTCTCATGTGTCGCACTGATTTCGCGAAACAGTGATATATTTTAGCACCCCCCCCCGAATGAGCACCCGCTTCCGATATGTAACAACAGGTGCCGATTACCAACGAAAATCGACACGAAATCGGTTAGAAGTTGACTTCACTTTGACGCACTTTGAAGTGTTGAATTTGTTCTCATGGCTGACAGCGGTTTCGACATTCTACTAGACGGGACTTTCTATCTCACTTCGTTTCTACGGAAATTTCGTCTTAAGATTCATTGCACCTCTGATAAATTGCCGAAATACGTGGTCTTACGTTGATCGCACTTAATTGCAAAATCACAAAAGTAAATGTATTTGGTCGCAGTATTATATAAATAGAAAACATAATAAACTCTTTCGGTTGAATGTAATTTTCATTTCCAAGGGAACTGGCAGATTATTTTTTAGCAACGATAACATCTTTCCAGATTCTCCTCGATACTCGAAGCCCACCAGTGGTTAATGCTAACTCGATGACCACCTGTTCATTGCACTTGATTGAAAAATCACAAAACCAAATGTATTTGGTTGCAGTGTTATATGGATAGAAAACATTAAAATAAACTCTTTCACATTAATGTATTTTTAAATTTCAAGGGGAACTGGTAGATTATTTTTCAGCAACGATGACATCTTTCCGGAATCTTCTCGATGCTGGATGGCAACCAAACGAAAATAGTTCCGCGCATATATGTGTGTGTGTGGTGGCTGCTCCGATGTCTCAAGCGGAACCGTTTGTGGCATCACTGTCCTCCTGATGAATTCCTTTCTGGCCTGAGGTGCACAAACAGGCTCTTGGTGACACCATTCATCAGGGCTTTCATGATAAACGAAGTTAGCTTCCCCACAACAGCGACAACATGCTCCAATCGCTGTTCAATTATAAATGAGTGGATTTCCGAGCGGCGCTCGCTTATATACCGATTGGTGATTTTAATAGCCTGTTTTGAAAGCAATTTTGAGGCTATTGAAACAAGTTTTCGGATGAAAAAGTAACAAGTGAATAACGCGTAGACATTTTATCTTTCGAATGAAGTGTTTATCATACGACTGCACTAGATTTAATTAAAAGCGGATCGCAATGACCGCGCTATGTTCAGTTGGAATTGAAATCGGATCGGATCGGACAACGGAGGAACAGAAAAGGAGCGGTGTAATTTGGGATGCAGTGAGAATGACAGCTGCGGTATCGAGCGTGATAAAAGAGAGGAAACCATCTTTGAAAATGATGGCAACGAAGGATTGAGCACATATAAGGGTGGAAAAATATTGGCGATGCGAATGAAGCAAATGGAAACCACCATAAACCGGGTCGTGGAAGCTTTGAAATGAAAGCCATTAAATGGACCCAAAAAAAGGACCCAGCGAAATTGACCATAGCTTTAGCATCGGTAATGTAATTCCAGGACCATTATCTAGCACGGGAAATGTCCACTGGGAGAACTTTCAACCGTTCCTTAATAATATTCCTTCCAATAAAATGTGGGAACATTGGAATCGATTCGTGAATACAAAATATGAATGAAGACAGTGGAGAAGACTGAAGTTTGCAGATGTGGAAGGTAGGAATATTTTGATTGACCGTATACTAACAAAAACTGCGAAAAAACAGACAATATCGAAGAGGAATCAGATAAGACCGAAATAAAACGATTTAAAATAGAATGCTGTCATTTGTGGGTGACATGAAATATCGAAAATAAAAAAAAAGACTGAAGAGAGACAAGTTTTCTCCCATTTATTCCCCAGATTTATGTTTTTTTAGAGAGGGGGGAGGATGTGTAGATCCCAGAATACACATTGACGCCACTGCCAGCTATAACTGTCTCACCTTATTCGCTCATCGCACAAATCGTACATACCTCGATTATAGCAACTCGACGAGCGAACCTTGAGCTCGGCCTGACAATTGATGTAAAAACATCACACAGGAAATCGAGCCCTTTCTCGTTCCAGCCGTAATATTGTTAAGATGTGTTACCGAGTTCCTTGGCAAGATAATATACCCCACGTAGCTGGGTTATTCACAACAACTTGGATCGATCGAGCGACACATATGAAAAAACGAAATTGGTCAAGGATAGGAAGGAGAAGGGAGGGATAATAGTTCATTGTAAATTAATTTTACATAAAATGAGTAAACTTGGAGCAGAATATGAAAAACTAGATATAACTGGATGAAAATAAAAAACTGGAAGTTTTTAGGATTCAACTGGATGACTAGCCGAGAGAAAAAACTTGAAGAATTCGGGAAAAGGTGTTCGCTCGTTGTGTTGTGCTCGCCTGCTCGCTCGAGACTGTTTTCCCACCGCGGATGGCTTATTTATACCAATAAATCGCAAACGGACAGAAACGAATGTATTAGTTGCTCATTATTGGCGGTACGGGCAGGCTAGGTAGTGCGGACTGAATCAAAACGGCTGTCAAAAAAGATCCAATTGAAATGTCAAAAGAGATCCAACGATCAGGAGTGTTATTTTTCTTATGATAATCAACACTATAAAAGAGGTATTGTTGTCAAGGGCAAAAATAATCAAAATTATAAAATGAACGAGCTGCATTTTTCCGTCAATTGTTTAATTAACCATTCCATCTCTGAAAGAGCATCTCAGCCTTTCACTGAGCAACGCATTTTGACGTAGGACTACGTCTAACCGGAAGATATAGGGGGTGAAATGGAAATCTAGGCACTGAACAAGTAGGAAAAAATGCAAGATTTGGAACGCTTATAACTCGAGCATTTCTCAATAGATCGCAAAGGTTTATGCATCAATTGATAGGAAATATATCTACGCATCTATCATAACGAATAACATTTCATTTTTCTTGAGATAAATAATTGAATAATTGTGAAATTAATTGAATAATTGTGAAATTGTCAAAATGCACTATGTGCCCATTTTAGATTGGTCCATTTTGTGCTCCTCAAATCGTACCGACCAAAACGGGCAACCAGAGCAGCAGCGAAATAGAATGAAGCACGATTGGAAAGGAAAAAGAAAAAAATTAACGAAACATTGGTCGCAGTCTCACACATTCGTAATTCTCGAGCCAGCCACTCAGCTTAAAAATCCCCGCTCCGCTGCCGTAACGATCTTTTTTTCAGCCGTCATTCTTTGTGTGGACACCGACTGGACAACATCGTTGCTGGACGGGCTGGACGGCGAGGGATCGAGTGCCTTTCTCAAGGCAAGAGGGCGGAGGTGGTAGCGCTGGAGTAAAGTAGAGTAGAGTTTTCAAAGGGCCTTTCTCAAGGCTAGAGACGAATGAACTGCAAAAGTTTAAAGTCTCTATAATACAATACCTTCCTTCCTTCCGTAACGATCATTCTCATTCAAACCGTACTCCACATCGGTTCGCATCACAACACATCAACAAACCAACCCAAGCAGCCATGTCTGGACATGGTTAAGGAGGAAAAGTGAAGGGAAAGGCAAAATCCCGCTCGAACCGTGTTGATCTGGAGTTCCCCGCAAGGGTAGCTAGGCCGAGCGCGTTAGTACCAGTGCACCAGTCCACCTAGCCGGCGTTATTAGTTTCGGCCGCCGAAGTGATCGAGTTAGCTGGCAAAGCTGCTCGCGACGATAGGAAAACCCGCATTCGGAACAGAACACATTCGGTTCGGTGGACATCAAGACAACAGGCAGTTGCAGCGAGTTGCGAGTGGCAAACGCAATCGCAAAACGGCATCAGTTAGCAGAAGAAAAAAGTTTGTTCTTTATACAAACTGCTTTGGTGGCAAATCCAGAACAAGGCGGCATCGAGGGCGTTCGAAATGGTTTTTTTCAAAACCACGAGTACAAAGTTTTCTAAATTGGAACCATTCCATAAAACAAGGCGCTTTTCAGGGCCATTAAACCTTCCAAAAAAGAGTTTAGGAAATATAGTTCAATGCTTTCTAAAACATTATCCAAAATAATAATAAAACACAAATTGATTTTTTCATAATTTGTTTGCCAGGATCTGATGAGTATGTGAATTTGGCAGTTGTTCTGAGCTTATTGATAGTTGGGGACTTTCCAGATTATTCAATTTTCACCAATTCTAAAATTGTTTCCAGATTGAAAGTACAGTAATTTACAATTAGCTCGACATTTAGCTAATTGGACGGACATGTAATGCGACTTATTTAGTTGGACATTTTTGTAAACATAGAGATCCAAATTATGACCCCACATTGAAAGTCGACACTGTACCACTGTCATCGCAAATGTTCAATTACAGGTTAAAATCGCTTCCAATGCGACACTGAGTGGTGCTTCGGCACGTCGCATTGAATGTAATTTACTGTAAAATATGTCACAATCTGGATGGGAAGAAATTTTCCAACTGTGAAAGCTGTGGCGAGTGGCAAATGCAATCGCTAAACAAAAAAGGTTTAGCCGAACAAGATGGGGATATCGAGTGATAACAAAACAATAAACTCTTTAGATTGAAGATAATTTTGTGATCCTGAAAAGGACCCTTTTTAGCCTGCATGTGAATCCAACGAGCGAACAAATCGTAATCAATGTATTTTTTTGCCATCGCTCCCTTTTAACGCTCATTCGTTCGTCTCGTTGGACTCGCCCCTCTGGCTGAGTCTGCCGATTTGTCTTTATCCTGTGAGTGTGTACCGCTAGAGTATAAAACACGCGGACCCCAAAAAAATATCTTATTTTCTTTCAAACCGTAAACCCGTGTGGTTGTACGGCATCGGCATCGTGGACGTAACAAAGGAGGACAAGTTAAGGGAAAGGCAAAGTCTCACTCGAACCGTGCAGGTCTCCAGTTCCCTGTTGGTCGCATTCACTGATTGCTCCGTAAGGGTAACTAGGCCGAACGGATTGGTGCCGGAGCGCCAGTATACCTAACAGCGATTATAGAGTTTCGGCCGTCGGAGTGCTCGAGTTGGCTTGCAAAGCATCAAGAACAGAGCAGCTTCGGTTCGGCGCTCATCAAGGCAACAATTAGTTTCTGTGAGTGGCAAAGTGTTTCTCCGGCACGTCGCATTAAATGTAATTTACTGAACAACATGTCACAAGCTGGATGGGAAGAAATTTTCCAACTGTGAAAGCTGTGGCGAGTGGCAAACGCAATAGCTAAACAGGAAGGTTTAACCGAACAAGATGGGAATATCGAGTGATAACATAAACAGAACATCAAAGGTTCTTTTCAGAACCATCAACATATTCATAAAGAGTAAACAGTAAACTAATCCATTTTTCAGGTAGATAGGTAGGTATTCACGTAGGAGAAGAAAATAAAACAATATATTTAAAATATATATTTAACAAAAGCTGTCCCCTTTGTATAGTCCTACGTCACTCCGGTTATGTCCCCGACATTACCCACCCGTCTTTTTAATGTCCCCTCTCTTTTGACATAACGTTTTCCGAACGAAATAAAAACAAACGAAGTCAGAGTCACGTAAATGTTTACTCCTGCGATTTGAAAATATTCGATAAAAAGTGGAAGGGAGAGATGCCAGATGATTTTTAAAAAAAGTCTGTAAAAACATGTGAATGTCTGTTAAAAACGTGGAAAAGTCTGTAAAAGTGTGCAGATCTACAGAAATGTCTTTTAACGTTAATTTTCACATATTCATTAATACTTTGTACATCGCGTGGCACGTAACATTGTATTTTGTATATATATGCCTCCATCCATCCATGCCTAACCAATATAGTGGTTCTCAGATCTTCGTCAGAAGTGATAATTTTGTTCTTTATCGCAAAACATTAAACTCGTATTTTTTTTATTTTCTCATTAGGGTGCGCATTTCTATTTTAGGGTGATCCAAAAAATCATTTTTTTCCACTTTTTCCCAAAATGACTTTTTTCAAAAATTTATAACATGGAACCGGATACATGTTGTCTGGTCGTGTATCCGGTTCCATGCTGCTCGCTCTCAGCTCTCTAGAGCACTGAGAGCACAAGGCAGACAATCGGATATCCCCGTCCGGGATATCTTAGGTAGCCGGGATCCTGATCTTCTGCTTCATCTATACCTGTTCCTCAGAAACGCCGATGTCAACGTTTAATGATGTTTCCTTCGTTGTGTCCCCGTTTCATATCCCTCCTATCCGATCGATAAACTTTTACTTAGTCGCGGCAATACATACACACACTCTTTACAGACACACGGGCCAAAGGTTGTGCAGTCCACTGATCATTCAACAAGAGCCAAAGGTTGTACCGCTCATGACAACTCTACACGAGCTGATGATTGCGCCGGCTAGTGACCATTCTATCCTGGATTCCTCGAGTCGAGAAAGACGCACCACGCTAGATATGGGGTACAGACTAGGGGGGCGTTGCTGATTAATGGTCAGCTGCATCCCAATAGGAAGTATCCCGTGTCGGGCACACGTACAGAGCATCGAAGACTGCGACATACCAATTATGAGAACACTTGTAATACTAACCTCGAGTCAACCGCGAGTAATCGGTTACATATTACTAACATAGTCTAAGCAAATATTGTCAAAATATTGAACTCCCGGCCCCGTTAGGCTGACGCCATATGAGCCTTAATAAAATATATATTTTGGATAAAAAAAAAAAAAAAAAAAATTTATAACTTTCGAACCACTTAACCGATTTAGATGATCGACATATCAAATTCAAGCCAATGAGCTTTAATTGAGAAATATTGAACTTGCAGATAATATCGATCCTATTTTCGCAATTATTGAGTGTAGTCGTTTTTTGATTTATTCATGGCTTTGGACTAGGGGGCGCTTTTTTCCTATATTTTTTCTTGAAAGCTGATAATTTTTACATAAAATATCTCGATATCAGAGATGCTATTTTTTTCGTTTTTGAAATATGATTTTTCAAAACTAATCGATGGTTCGAAAACAATTTTTCCCCATTTCTCCCACTACAAAAAGTCATAACTTTTGTACTATTGGACCGATTGCTATCATCGACATATCAAATTGAAGCTTACGCGTTATTTTTCTATGAAAAGATTTTACTTTTGCAAAAAAATTGAATTTTTTATTTTTGTAATTATTGATTCAGTTAGTTTTTCATAGTTTTCTCGGTTAAAGATAGGAGCGCTATATTTTTTTATATTTTTCATGGAAAGCTGAGGATTATTTACCTAACATATCTTGATATCAGACATGCTATAATTATCGTTTTTAGGTTATAACTTTGTAAATTTAACATGTTTTAAGTCTTCGATCAATATTCATATGTGCCTAAACTAGACCTATGCTACTAGAATCCAAACTTCCCGCAAGTGTGATATTTTTTCAAATTTTGCTTATTGGCTTCCATTTAATATATCGATCATCTAAATCGGTTCAGTAGTTAAAATGTTATGATTTTTTGCAGAATGTTATTTTTGGACAAAGGGGGAAAAATGATTTTTCGGACCACCGGTTAACTTTGAAAACTCATAACTAAAAAACCAAAAAAAATAGCATCTCTGATATCGATATATGTTATGTAAAAAATCCTCAGCTTTCAAGAAAAAATATAAAAAATATATAGCGCCCTCTAGTCCAAAGTCATAAAAAAATAAAAATACGACTACAATCAATAATTACTATAAATAATAATTTTTTTCGCAAGTTAAATATTTTTTGATAAAAGGCTAGGTCATTAGTTTCAATTTTATATGTCGATCATCTAAATCAGTTCAGTGATTCAAAACATATTAAGTTTCTTTTGTCATTTCTGGGAATAAGTGGAAAAATTTGATTTTTCAGACCACTTAATAACCTATGTGTTGTAAGTGTGTTTAAATGTTTCAACGATCTACACATACATACATACACGTACATACGCGTTGTTAATTTTTATAAAAATCAGTATTTCTTCGTTGATATATTGGACATCCACCAAGGCTTGCGGTCTTGTCGTTGATGAAATTTATAAGAAAATGCAGTGTATATTTTCCATCCGCCATGCGAGGCTATACCAGTCTTAGATCACCACATGGCCATGAACCATGTCTGTGGTAACAATATCGAACAGTAACCCATATTTCGTTATAAGCAGACCCGAGAGCGAATGTAAGTTGTTGAAAATATAATGAAAATTTTTATTCGATGTTGTTTAAATACTTAGAAGACATAGTCCTGACCCTAACTTAACTATTTTTCAATAAATCTCCTTGCATTTCAGCAAAACAATCTTATCTAGAACAGAAAAAAATTATCAGAGACAATTTTCGTTCAAGATTTTTCCTTACCTGCAGAGAATGCAATTTTTCATTGATTGTGAATAACCGTATCCTCTCTTTCGTCTGCAATGATGTCAGGGCAAAAGTACGGGTTTTAAACTTCATACACACCAGATGGGCCAACCAGAAAGACTGCCGGGCCGCAGGTTGAGTATCGCTGGTCTAACGTCATGTGTATTGATATAAATGTATTGATATAAAATATAATAACTTTTCTGTATTAAAACTGTGGAAAAATGTCATATGGTGAGTCGAATATCTTTGGTGTGATGAATAAAGCCTCTTATTTTTCAAAAACCTGTGAAATATTGTTATATCCAAAAAGTCTACAACAAAAATAAAACAGATATGTCTGTAAATTTACAAACATATTTGTAAATCTGGCATCCCTGGTGGTCTGAGAATTTATTGCAAGAAATCGCTAGAAAACATGCATGAATTTGCTTGAAAATGAAGTGGATTGAGTCCGCACCACTTAGCGGGCAGGTAAACACACAAATCGGCCGAACAAATGTATTGAAAAATGAGAATGCTTCCTGTTTTCATGAATTTAAACCGCTTTGGGATTAGGGAATTGTAATGTATAGCATATCAAACAAATTTTAAAGAATTTCCGATTCGATTGATATGCAAACTATCAGAATTTGTTCGCAGTGCCAATAGTTGTTAACGTTAACTTCATTTCATAAAAAGGTAACCTGTTTTCTGATTCGGAACCCATCCTGAAAGGCGTAGTCCTACATCAAAAAGTGTAGCAGGAACTCATCGATTATTTGAAAAAGCACTTTTTGACGAACGTTTTCACACAGACGAGCGCAGACGGGCTTGGCCAAGGACCGTGCGTGATCCGGGCGACCGCGTTCGGCGAGGACGTCAGCAGCCATCAAGGTGGTGAGGGAGCGAGTTCGTCGAAAAATGAACCGTACCGCAGCTGACCTGAATTTGCCGATCGGGACTGCCCACACCATCATGGCGAAGGACCTGGGATACAAGCCGTACAAGAAACGCACAAACCGCACAGGGCAACGAAGGCTACTACGAAGAAGAGGCTGGACAGATCTAAACTGATACTTTCGCGGCACGCAGGTCAAGAGTTAGTGTTTTCTGATCAGAAACTTTTTGTTTTGCAACAGCCGCACAATGTTCAAAGTAATCGGCTGTGGACGCCGGCATTAGCCACCATCCCTCCGTCCCACAGAAACATCCCGCCGTTCCAGAGCGCCGCGTCGGTGATGGTTTGGGGGCCTATCCAGACGTGAGAGACTCCCACTAGTGTTTATC
Source organism: Toxorhynchites rutilus septentrionalis (assembly GCF_029784135.1). Taxonomy (NCBI): domain Eukaryota; kingdom Metazoa; phylum Arthropoda; class Insecta; order Diptera; family Culicidae; genus Toxorhynchites; species Toxorhynchites rutilus. The sequence goes on along the minus strand of NC_073744.1, from coordinate 10,518,392 downwards.
GAGAAAAACGTGAAAATAAACGCCGCGTACGCACTTCGAGACCTCTACGGGAAGGATCATTATGTCTTTCAACAGGACGACGCACCGGTTCACCCGGCCAATATAGCCCAAGATGTTGCTCCCAGCTAATAATATGTCGTAAAGGAGCCCTTCGCTGTCGATTGTCAGCTTGTCTGAAACATTTACAGCGGGTTCTCAGTTGACCCAGCGCAACGTTCACACCGTTCACATTTACGTTTATTTCCAGCATTCCCATTCTGTATTCATTTTATTTGGTTTACCTTAACTCAGTAGGCAATGAAATCGAAATAACTTCACATTTGGCTTCGTGCAACCTAAATTCGTACGTGTTAATTTCTAAAATACAAAAAAAAAGCAATAAAAAAAATTCTAAATGGAAGTTGAAGAGTCAGAAACGGACGCAAACTCTCCGGAGGATAAAACGTCCGAACCGGAACCGCCACCGGAGGACGCCCCGGAAATACTTCTGGATTCAATAGAGGAACCCGATGTACCCCCAATCTGTCCCTTCGTTACAATCGATTCCAATACGACAGTCGTTGACGAGTCGGAAGAATTCCCCGAACCAGTGGAACCGCTGGAACGGCTCGCGTGGGAACCAGAACCGGAGACGAAGCGCAGCTTCGCAAATCTGTACGTTTCCGAATGCTATAAATATGGCGTAACCCCGTTGAGTTACATAACCGAACTACTGACTGCAGTTGACTCCAGCCCCGACGAACCCGTTGAAATAGATTTGAATGTAAGTATCTGACTCGCCTCATGTAAGCACTTGGCTATCATAACTTCCGCTTTACAGCGGTTCGGTTGCAGCAACCTGCAGGTGCAAATAATCTTCGACTGCTTGTACCAGGCATGTCCTGGCCAGTTGCGTCTCCTGGACGTGAGCCACAACCTACTAATGGATGCTTCCCTGGCGGTGAGCTTGGCGAATCTGTTGCAGGCGTCCCAGACGATCGTCGATTTGAATCTTTCGAATTCCAATATGGACCATGAAGTGATGTCGATCTTGTCGAGGGCACTATCCTCGTCCAGCGTTCAGAAGCTGGGAATGGCTCACTGTCACCTGAGCGATGGCAGTGGCGAGCTGCTTTTCCAGGAGCTGGTACTGTCCGATTGTATCCGCGAGGTTGATGTCAGCTGGAATCGATTGGAGCATCGGAGTGGTGTCGCAATCGGGACGTTTCTAGCGGGGAATGCATCATGCGAGAAGCTAAATTTGGAGGGAAATTATCTCTATCTGGAGAAGCAATGCATAGTGCCTATGCTGAAAGAGCTATGCAAGAATGTCACTTTGAAACAGCTGAATTTGGCGTGGAATGGCCTTCATGGGTCGTTGTTCGGACAGACTTTGCATAAAGCGTTGACGAGCTGCGGGTTGGAAGTACTGAACCTGGAAATGAACAGCATGAGATCTGATGAAGCCGACAGCTTGATAAAAGCTTTGCGGAAAAGTGAGAGTTTGAAAGAAATTCACATTGGTGGAAACTTTTTCACCGAAGTGGAACTGAAAGATCTTGTTAAAGCTTTCGGTAGAAATCAAAGCATCAAGCATCTGTCGCTAGGAAAATATCAGTTCATCTCGAAAGTGGCGGGAAGACTAGCGAAACGTTGTATGACGCGCGATGATTCGAAATCTGTCCTCTTCCAGGGCATCCTGTTGGCGAATCCTCCTCGTCCGGTGGATCTGCACGAAATGTTGTTGGATCGCTGTCGGTTCTTAGGATTCAAGCCGAAAAGAAAGAAGCGGAAACGAAACTTGGGTCATTTTATGCTGCAATTGCAGAAGCTGGAAAATCTCCTGCTGACAAGGGATGATTTTGTCGCTCAGGTGAAGAAATTCCGGATAAAGCTAGACCAAAATCTACTGAGGGCACTGATGGATGCTTTCGCCGACCGGAAGCTCGTCGATTGTGGGGCCATGGCAACAAAGTATCTTACAAAGTATCCTACAGAACCACCGCCAGTGAAGAGGAAAAAAGCAAAGAAGAAGAAAAAGAAGAAAGGAAGCAAAAAATAAAAAATATAGAGTCATCTTTCGATATATATATATATATATATATATATATATATATATATATATATATATATATATATATATATATATATATATATATATATATATATATATATATACTCGTGTCACGATGTTCGTGGTCGTGGTTCCTCCGAAACTCCTCCTTTTGATGAAATAATGCACGAAAAGCTTGGAAGGCATGAGAATAGGTCGTTAACTATATACATATGCTACCGATTACTGTGTATCTAATACCGATAAGGAAAGTCTTATGCAAAAAAAATATTTTTTTCGCATTTTTTTAGCTGAACTTTTCAGCCTCATCTCCTATTTTTAATCACGATATTAATAATTTTGTATAAACAATACCAAATAATCGATCCGTCCCACAGTGGTCCCTGAGAAAATTTAGGCGGCCTAAAAATACAATTTTTACAAATTTTAGTGCTCCCGTGGCCGAGTGGTTAGCGTCATAACTAACATGCCGGGTGTTCGGGTTCGATTCCCGTTCTGGTCGGGGGAATTTTTCGTCAAAGAAATTTCCTCTGACTTGCACTGTGATCACGCGTATTCTAGAGCTTGCCACTCAGAATGCATTCAAGGCGTGTTATTTGGCATAGAAATCTCAACTAAGTACTAATGAAAATGACGCAAGTAATACTACGTTGAGACGGCGAAGTTCCTCTAGGAACGTTAGTGCCATTGAAGAAGAAGAAGAAAAATACAATTTTTGGTAGACTGGGGTTTTCGGATAAACTGTTTCACAATTTTTCAACTCTGTTTCACAAAAAAACCAAAAGGGGGCCGGGGCAATGGGACACAGTTCAAAACTTACATTTTTTACCATTCTTCGTAATTTTTTTCAGGCCACCTTCCTAGAGATAAACCATTTTCACTACTCGGTGCCGCAGTCCCTGAATAACATAAAAAATATTGTAACCTATCAAATATTTTTAAAGTACCATTTATAATAAGAAAATACTACAATTACCAGTTTCTGAAGGGATTACAAATTCTATCTTCAGCCATGCATCTTCTTTATTTGAAAATCGGTCCACCATGTTGTTTCAGAGCCCCATTTCTCTACTAATTTACTAACGAATCTCCCAATTTCCTTTCGTAGAAGCGCTTGCAAAGTTGACGAAATGTTGGTTAAATTAGTTTTCCCTAAAACGAAGTCGTATGATGAATTCCTCACGGGAGTTGAGGCAGTTATATCCTGCCCAGTTGTTCTTAAGTGATCGAACAAATTCTTATTACATAACTGGGAGGCCATATCCACAAAAAAATATATTCACATTATTAATGAAAAGGCTCAACTTCAAATAACAGTTATTTCTAATTAACATTTCGGGCTAATATTGAGAAAAAATCCAAAAAGGGGGATTTCGGGTAAAAAATACAAGTGCTGTGTGATGAGAGACACTTTGAGGAACACTTTCATTGAAAAAGTTTTGCGGGGAAATGCGGGGCAATTTTTATAAGTCCATCCGAAGCAAAATTAAACTTCCTAACTGTTATCGTCCAATAACTCTTGAAATAAAAGCAAATAAAATTCCGTTTGCTTACCAAACTGTAACTATATATATTACCTTCGAAACGTAGTACAAGCATTTCTCGAGTTGTGTCGGGCAATTTGAGCATCTGGAGTGCATCTCTTCAAATCAGTTTTCTTCTTGTGGGTCGCGTTAGAAATTTGGTTGAAAACATTTTATAATTTTTTTTAAGTGCAAAATGCTGGTGCGAGCTTTTTCCCCACAGCCACTGCGCACCTTTGCCCCAAAGGCAATTTTTGAACTAAGCGAATTTTTTAATAAAGCTCTTGACCTTTTTCACAAAAACGAATACGCACTATCATCTACTCTAGAATGAAGGTTTCCTTGACAGTGTAGCTTCGAACTTTCCAGTTATTTTAGGTAAGTAAATCGTCATCCCCAAAATTGAAAACATTAGATCAAAACATCGCAAAACTCTTTTTACCTTATAAATTTTTGCCACTTTCATGAAATGTATCTTGTTTATATGTGTGAGCTGCTGGTTTATTAATGTATCAAACGAATACACTGTTGTCGAATTTTTATGCTCGTTTGCTTCATAAAGGTCAATGCGCACTTTTGCCCCGTGCGCTCCTTTGCCCCGCATTACTCTACTTACTTTGAGTGGAGTTAATACATACTACAACCAACCGAATTTTAACTGACAACAAATGCAAATACTCCGTTAAAAATGCTTCAAGAAACATAATGAGCCAAAAAATTCGTTCAAAAACATTACCAAAACACATGTTAGAAAAACTGCACAGTCGCGACGCTCGATAAATTGTGATTCGGAAAAGAAACAATGATCTGGAAGATACGACGCTCCCAATTATCTCCTTCAATGATACTAACGTTCCAAATGCTCCTAACGTCAGCCATCTCAACATAGTATTACTTCCGTCATTATCATTATTACTTAGTTGAAATTTCAATGCACAAATCACAAGAAATTTCCTCGAAGAAAAATCTCCCGACCGCTCTGAAGGGATAATACGGATATTAAAGCACGAGATCCCGTCATAAGTACTTCAATCATTTAGAGCATCATTACTCATTTTGAATTAATATTTTTGCACATGTGGTTGGAGGAGACGAAACAAATAGGAGGGTGCGTTCGATGGATTATTATGTGTATCGTACGATGATTCGACGCGATCAGGACAACTTCTGCGATGTCTTGAGCTGTGTTAACAATCCATGGTCGATAAATACGCAAACGAACAACCGCGATTCCTACGACACAATCAACAGAAACGGGTTGAGAAAGAATACATTCACTTGCGAGACGCTATCATGAGCAACACCGACACAGCCTTTGCTGTTTGTTATGACAGCACGCGTGTTCAAACGACAAAATGAAGTCTTTAAAAGCTCCATTACAACATTACACGTATTCTGTCCAACATGTTGCTGGATGTATTCGGTAGAATGACAAAAGGGGGGATAACCTCACACGCACATTTTTAATTTGTTTTTTTTCCCTGTTGGGTGTGAACCACCGCGTCCATTATTTTGAACTATTGTGGTTTACCCCTTTTCTATACTACACTTCAAGCTTATCTACTACTTATTGATGAAGGAGTATACTGAAAGCTATAGCGTGATAGGTGCCAATCAGGAATAATCTGTTTGATAAAATTTATAATCCTGATCGGCGACGCAGACCAAATTTCCTTGGGCTCCAGAATAGCTTTATCAAGGAGTTGAAGTCTGCGTCAAGTTAGAGCTCCGCAGTTACAGAGCAAATGTTCCGAGGTTTCGCTTTCGGCATTACAAAAGCGACAAATATCATCTTGTGCTAAAGTCTTGTCCAGTTAGAATCCGTACGCGTTGCACATTTTACAGCGGCACAGTCAGTGGCCGCTGCAAGAAAGTTTTTACAGCGGTTTGTTTACAAATGTTTCCTCTTCTGGTGGTAAAAGTTTCAAATTTTTTCGTGCCGTAAGTCCGGAGTTATTCCACATGGAAGACAGAAGAAGAAAATTAATCTTGCACACCCACGTTGACAATCCAACGTGGTCGGGTGCGAAGATCGCGAAACAGTTGGATATCGCTAAAACTACCGTATGTGATGTGCTCAGACGATTCCGCGAGCGGAACAGCGTGGACCGGGCGGTTCAAAAGAAGCGTCGAAGCGGAACCTACGATCGTCAGCTGAATTGGAAGGTGTTGAGAACCGTCAGAGCAAACCCTGGACTGTCCGAACATGATATCGCTCAGAAATACGGTGCCGCTCGTAGTACCGTTCGACGAATCATTCACCGAGCTGGACTTCATTCCTACAAAGCAATCAAGCAACCAAATAGGACGATGAAGCAGAGTCTATTGACGAAAATTCGCGCTCTTAAGTTGTATTATCAGGTACTAACGAAGTACCATGGATGCCTGCTCCAGGATGACGAAACTTATGTAAAAATGGACTTCGGCCAACTTCCGGGACAAAAATTTTATCTTTCCACGGCACGAGGCGATGTCCCCGCCAAATTCAAGTTCATGTTCATGGACAAATTTGCCAAGAAGATGATGATCTGGCAGGGTATATGCACCTGTGGTGCGAAGACGCCGGTTTTCATCACTACAAAGACCATGGATTCGAAATTGTACAAGGAAGAGTGCCAGAAGGAGCGTGTGTTGCCTTTCATAAAGGCACACAATGGTCCCGTTAAGTTTTGGCCTGACTTAGCGAGTTGCCACTATAGCCGGGAGGTTCTCCAGTGGTACCGCGACAACGGGGTGGATTTTATCGAGAAGGAGTTCAACCCACCAAACTGCCCCCAATTCCGCCCAATTGAAAAATATTGGGCGATTATGAAGCGGAAGCTAAAGAAGACCGGAAAAATGGCTCGGGACGCTGCAGGGATGACCAGATTCTGGAAAAAACTGGCCACAGAGGTCGACACTGCCGCTGTGCAACGTTTGATGGGAGGAATCACCAGAAAAGTGAGAAGTTTCATCAGAAATGAAGAAAAATAATTTTAAGGACATTTTTTTGTAAAAGTGCAAGAATATATCTTTCTTTTGGTTGATCACTCTTTTTTGTATGTCATTCTATCTCCGAGATATAAATGATTTCTTCCGTACGGATTCTAACTGGACAAGACTTTAAACCTATGTTCTTAGGATGGTATTTACTCGGGCAGTGTACTGTTATAAGACCAGTGAATGTGCTTAAGTCTTTCTTATTAAGGCTTAGCAGCTGTTGAGTAATTTTAATACTCGGCGTAATAAATTTTAATTTGGTTAATTTTAAGTTGGATAGTACACAAAATACACCCTGGGCAAAATAATAGTTTAATTCCCTCGGAAACTCGGATTCATCTACTGATCAATTACCCTCCTGCATTCCGAACTCCGATCAAATCAGAATCACCCGAACAAATCGCACCTCAAATCCAATCAAATTGTGCAAATGTGGCAACTTTGCCACGCGATTCAACATTGAGCTTCGTGTTTCAGTTCTGTAAAGCGAAAATAGCAATGAATTTTCGGGTGAATTGAACAAACTTTTAAAACAAAAATAATAAATGAAAAAAGTACTCTACCGAAAAAAAATTAAAATAAGCCCTAATATGTGTTCTGTTTAACAGAGTAACACATTCTGCATGCATGTGGGGAAAAATATTGAACGAACATTGTCTCTGATAATTCTTTATATAAGCTTTGGTGCTGATTTATGGAAAAACTTAACCTATCTAGACTATGTCTTCTAAGTATTTAAACAACATCAGGTCATAATTTTCATTCAAATTTTAAAAAAACATTTTAAATTGTTTTCGTGTGTGATAATCAGATAGAAAGTAAATTGCTCCACGAATACGAATGAAGTGTTTTGATGTTTATTTTTCGTCAGGACAAGATTGCCACATTTCATAGTACGGGGCGGACTCGATTATATACAGTTTTTGATTTTTTTTCACTGTATATAATCGAATCCTGTGTATAATCGAGTCAAAAAAAATTTTATCCGTTTTTTTGCATGTATTTTTCATTTATCGAATAAAAATTTCATTTTTGATTCATCCCCTTAAGTCAGAAAACATTTTTCTCATATGAAAAAAAATATTTTATCCAGATTCTCTTAGAAGGTGATAGAAGATCATATTTGATGAAAAGAATCCTTCTACGCATATGTTCGAATTTCAACAATGACAGAGTTATAGAACTTTTTTTTTTTTGTTTCAAACTCTGTTGCCTCAAACTGGCTCTACATTAAAAAGTACACTACGGAAGAGAATTCTGTTGCTTTCATTTGAAAGATGAGTAAATTTAGCAAAGGATGTAGTAGTGGAACATCTGAATTAGTGGATTTTAATAACATTTTGGAAGTGAAAAGCTTAAATGTTAATATTTTTTTATGCGTTATTATTAATTTTATCCTAATTTATTTTTTTATCCCTTTTGTTTATTTTTTAGGCTCATTAGCATTTCAGCTGTAACAGAGCCGAATTTTAATCGTGTACATGTCACAAGTTTATCATATCTATAATTAGCACATTACACAGTTGCCATTTTTCGGCGTTAGAGTATTCCCTTCTATACCATTGCATATGGTACACATTTACACAGTAGCCATTTAGGCGTAAGAGTTTTCCTTCTGTTCTTCCATTATCCAGTTAGACCGGACAGCGGAGACAGTTGATTTGATCATTGTTGAGTTATTTATAGAACAGCAGCCCGATGAGTCTTGCATAGCAGAGCAGTTTTTTATGGATGAATCGATCTTATTTCGACCGTGGATCGATCTCCATCGCTGATAATTGTTGCGTGGACGTAATTATTATGTAACAACACAAAAGTTTGTTGTCAATGAGGGCCCTGAGTTCTGAACTTACGATCGATCGCGATCGCGAACGTGCAATTTATATTAAACTAGATTGTTTCTATCGGTTAAATTGAAGATCTCTATTTGCCCTACAAATTGTTCTTTGACACATAATTTCTATCTTTCTTAATTTGGCTGCAATATCGATGCATACAATTCGTGGGGAAATTCAGGCAATATCTTCAAAAATCACGATTTTTACCCCACTGAACAAGTAATAGCAACTTAAATTTCACCTTAACTTTGAAAGGTTACATTTCTTCTTGAAATAAGTCATATTTGAAGTATAAAAAAATATTTTTTATTTAAACTGTATATAATTCAGTCCAAAATTGTATATAATCGAATCACATATAATCGAGTCTGTATATAATCGAGTCCGACCTGTAAACCGGGGGCAAATTGATCACTTATTTCAAAAAAATGTGAATGTTTCCGATGTTTTTTGATAGATTTATACCCAATTATTTCTAAAATCAGTACTGGTGCTACGGCCACAAAACCTAATGGTGAGTTTTGTTCGAAAAATCCTTAAGCGTTAATTTGGAAAATTTTTAGCATATAATTTTAAAATGTAGCTTTGGGGTAAAATTGATCAATCTATAATTTTCCGGATTTTCTAGTATCGCATGCACAAAAATGTATAAAAAATCAATTATTTCTTCACCTACGGTCATTTTAATGACAATTCAAGGGTTTGCGGTTACAAAAACCCGATGTGGTCATGCCTTTCCATAACTCGATTTAAACACCGATCTGCAGGTCATCCGGAGACCATTCGGGTTATCCTAATGTGGCCAAAAACCCTTAAAATGGTCACCAATGAGCTAGTTTTGACGAACCAAGACGTGCGATATGTCGCATGATGGGATTCGGTTCTGGTCATTCGTGATGCTTTTTTGTAAAATATTTTTTTCTCACTTGTTTGAATAGGAAGTATTTTATTACTTATTCAACTCATCAAGTATCGGCTAGAAGTGAATCAATATGTTTAGCGTCTAAAAATATTGTATTGATGTGTTGAAAATATGTTTTTTTAACATAGTTTAAAAAATGGAATCGAAAATGATATTCAAAAAATGTTAATCTCCATGCAATTTAATAAGTGATTTGTTGAGAGCCATTCACAAAAAGAACCTTCAGATGATTATTGAACATGTCAGATTAAAAAAGTTTAAAACAAAATTGCATAATACCTCTGAAAATTTAAGTTCGTTTTCAGTAAAACATTTGATCAATTTCACCCCGGTGATCAATTTGCCCCCAGATGACGGTACGATTGAATTGAAGTTGATAGGATTTCAGAATGCAAGAGTCGATTTCGATCGAATCATTCGATATTGTTATCACAAACCTGGTACCCATGCGGAATCTAAAATTTTTATCACCTTGCATGACAGATGGGAAATGTACAAAGCGTTTTACAAAATATTTCATCAACGACACAATCAAAAGTGTACGAGGATATACAATTGATTAGCGATGAAACTCTAGTAATGGTGAATAATCATTCACAAATACCAAAAACGCAGACATTAACGGACTGGAAATCGTTGGGTAGTACCATATTCGTCTCAGCTGAGCAAACATTCAATGCTCATATTAATGACAGCTCTGTAGTTCGGTGAAAAGCAATAAATATATTTGCAAGTCCGTGAATAAACGAAGCAATATGACTGTGTTTCAAACACAGAATACCGATGTGAACACTCATAGATTGAATGACAACGACGAAATAATGCGCTACCAAATTTTCCGATAAACAGCTCCAATGTAGTTGTCTGTCGTATCTTTGGTTTCCCAATTCATGAACGGGACCCAACTGATATAAATTTAGCCGTCCATATTAATATTAATTTTCTTTATATTATTTTTCTATTCTACCACAACAAAATATTACTTTTTAACATTCATACACATTTGAAATTTAAGACATCAAACGTGTCAGTTACGTTAATAAAATGCATTGAATTAAAAAAGTCATAGGAGGGTTGTGTCCAAGACACGACCGCATAGTTGACGTAGGATTCCGTTAGGCTATCTGTTGATTTTGGATATGTTCGAAGAATTACATTGTTAAACTCTTTGACAATGATTTCGTGGCCCTGAAAAGGGCCGTTTTGTTTGGTTGTTGAGTATTGTTTCTTCATTCCACCGGTGCTTACCGAGTGATGATGACAGAAGGGTGGTAAACATTCGTTGAATGGTGCGTATCTGATAGAAGATGCCGAAGTGGAATGAGATATTATTAAAACCGCCCTCTATGACCCTAGACGAGATGCCTCCTGTGTTATGTATGGATGAAATATAGAAAAAAAAAACTCACAAATGCAATATAAGATAATTTTCAATACCGAACACAATTATCAATTTTTCTCATCAGTAAAAACACGTTACTTTATTATAGAGAAAGCATATTTGAAATGGAAAAGGTAATTTTCTTTTATAATTTTTATTTTCTAAGTGTTTATTCAACCTTTTATTCACCCCAATGCGAAATTTTAATTGGACTAACAACACCTAATACTATATGTGGAGCATACGAGAAATCACTTTTTCGAATATTTTTGCACTTTTCTAATTTTTCTCTCTCGTATTAAATTTTCTTGGTTGAAAAAAAATACAACAAAACAGACAGCTTATACCGAAAGCCCCGTTCTCGAGCGGGAACACAACTTGATTTTTATTTATGAAATTGAAATAAATCGTTTCATATATCAAGTCATTTTTAACACAACTGCTACCATTTACAATTTTACACTTACACTTTTACTAAATTTTTCACAATACACGATCGGTCATTGATATGAAATTTCACGAAGCAATCAACATTAAAGTTCTAAATTGAAATTTTATTTGCTAGAATTAATCGTAGCACTCACCTTACTGACACTTTAAAAATGCCCCCGACTTGCATATACTTGTAATTCCGAATTCCCCCGGGCACCTTGGTTTTGATGTCTCTGTTAGGGAACATTGTAGCGCTGCACTGATTTTAGTATTGTTGAGCCCCTCGTTTCTATGAGTATGAACGTCAGTTTCAACACAACTCCCGTGTGTAGAATCTGAGTGTCTTTTCATATGTGTATGTTTCGGATGAACTGCAAAGCGAATGCTTTTCCCCTTTCCGATTTCACTGCTAGTTATAATTGAGTGCCAGATGTAACTCGACGGCTCAATTTAGCCAAGACACGTCTCAGAAAAATGTCTTAGACACTCGTGTGAGTTTTTTCTAAGAAATTCACGTTTCCTTAACCGGGAGAGTTTTTGGCGGGTTTTCTTGGTATTTGAATTCGGAATCCGGCGAGCGACTCGATTTAAGCTGCGCTCGGGAGATTAAAGATAATCGCCCGAAAATGTTTGAAAAGTGGACAGATGTAGGCAAGGGGGTTGAGGGTAAGACTACGTATTATTAATATCGTTAATAATTGCGTAGTTCCGGTCCTTTTGATCATTGCGCTGATCTGAGGACTTCGAAGAAATATTCTTCCATTTCAACTTGGCCCGTGGAAGAGGCAGCAGTGTGTAGTTCCGTTTGTGAAATCGCGAGTAGTTCAAAAGGTAGTTGGTACTTTTCACGCCATAGTTAGTGTAGCTCATTTGTGTTTTTTTTCTTTGTTTGTTCTTTTTCTTTTGTTTTTTAGTGAGCGCAGTTAGCTCAATTTTAAATTTAAAATTTACTCCTCCAGTGCGTAAAAGTTCAAATTCAATTGGAGGTAAGCATTGGCTTTTTTTTTTGCAAAATGTGGCTTTATGGTAATTGGCTTGTGTGTGCGCTTTTTTATGTGTTGTTTCTAGGTGGCACCACTTCTGACCCCACGGCTACGTTGGAATTGGCCCTCTCCGTCAACACGAGGGCCCCAGCAAAATTCTCGCGCTCCCGGCGGCTCGTCATCAGCGGAAGTTCATCGCTCTTCGCCGCCGTACCACGTAAATCCATGGTAGTGAGTACCCATTTTTATTTTCCTTTTAACATGCGCATGTAGGGAAATAATACTCAACACGCTAATAAATGAGAGGTGCGCTATAGAGCGCAAGAACAGAAGCAACACCACACAAAAGTACACACACAATAGCCATTGAATGTGAGTGAATGGAGAAGCCATAGCAGTATGACTAGAAAGTCAACCGCCATTATCAAATCTTTTTGAATGTGCCTTTAGTGTAGTGAGCTAATTGCTATGTCTGCAAATCCAATGATTTGATGTTCGAGTCTGGAGTTTTTAAAATTTTTCTGTTATGTTATAAATGAGTTGAATTAGTTTTTTGTCGTCACGCTGTTTTCCTGTAATAAATGTTGAGTTGAATATTTTATAGTCTGAGTTATTTACTGGCTAGCGGTGTGGCCTAAGTACCGGCAACTGATTTTTTTGTTGTTGTAAAGGTCTTGAGTCTGCAAAGAGACTCCTTTTTGTTGCAGTTAGTTGAACTCCTACGCTCCGAAGCGAGCTTCGTTGTGGACAATATTTTCGCTAATTGGTCCGGTGAGGAAAATTTGCTGAAATTTGTGGTCTGGGGATCGGCCCACGCACTCTCGGGCTTTAATCTTGTCCTCTGGACAAGCGGTGTTCGGGTTCACTTTACAGCGCAGCTCAAATTGAGTAACAAACCGGGTTTTGGGGGAAGAAAAAAAACCCGCCCTGGGAGTTCGATTCTCATTGGCCGGGCAACCAAAAACACGGCGGTTGGCCTCCCTTACGGGAGTGGCGCTTAAGCCAACTGCTTGACTGCGCAGAGCCCCGGTTAGGAAGGACTCACACGCCTAGAAGGCGTGTCGGGTTACAACATATTTCGGTGGGAGCAAAAGCTCCCCCTACTTTCATGTATTTACTATGCCGATTCCCCCCAGGCAGCTTGGTTTTGATGTCTCTGTTAGGGAACATATTTCGGTGGGAACAAAAACTCCCCTTACTTTCCTGTACTTGCAATGCCGATTTCCCCCAGCCAGCTTGGTTTCGATGTCCCTGTTAGGGAACCGCTGCATGTGTCGTCAATTTCGACCAATCATAAGTGGGGTTGAGATTTTTCAATTGTTCGATAGTTAGTTTTATGATATATATTATTTTATTCAACATAAAAAATTGTTATAGAGTGCCGAAATCGGTTGACGCAACAATTTCATCCATCCATCATGAAATGACTGAGCAATAAGCGTTTGAAATTGGACAATTTTCACGATGTGCTCGATTTTCGATTTTCAATTTGTACCCCAATATGTTCCCGAAAGACGTAATCCTACGTCAAAAAAGGTGTGTTTTTGTTCGATTTTCGTCGACGGTCAACGTCTATAGAGCCACATAACCGTTTGATCTTCATCAAAGAATGGACCGTAATCATAGTCGGGTTCGGGATGACCATGTTCCCACGATGCAATACTATACACGGTCAAACCTTCACGTATTTGACGAATTTCATGCCAACTCGACTGGCCGTTGGCAGCACCATTTCAGATACCGGCGAAACGTTGTGGGTGTAAACACATGATGGATCTTTTAAGCAACTTTGCATACTTGAAATATTCAAAAAAGAATTAGACTACTTTTTTGAAAGGGACAAAAAATGTTTCTTGAGTTTTTGCAAAAAAAAATATAACTCAAAAACTACAATACCTACAAAATTCGGGTCAAAGGATGAAATGTAGGAAATTGCATAAATACCCAAAAAAATTTTGGAAAGAAAATTTTGCTGAAGAAGAAATTATTTTAAAAATTAAGATTCATTTTTTTTTAAATTCCCAAAAAAAATATATGAAAAGCCCTTACAACTTCCAACAAATTGTCCATACATCGGAAGATGGGCACTTTTACAGGCAAAAATTTATTCTAACATAAACTTTTTCATGTTTTCTTTGAAAAACAACTGATCCTAGTTTTGTTTAAAGTCAAGAAAGCAATTCGACGATAGCATTCGACAAAGTTTTAGATCTTATTAAAATATGAACTTTCGTCTAAAAAAGTCAACTTTCTATCTTTTATAGTTCCTGAAATAGAGGGCATTTTGGTATGGAGACCCCTGAAAGAATAATGTTTTACTCGTTACATTTTTGTGACTAAATTCTCGCGTTTGACATGTTCTTGACATATTTCTGGATAGAAAAAAGTTAGCAGAGCATGTAAATCACGATAATTACATACAAATGTTACGAATTAAAAATTAATAGTAATTTTTCAAAGAAAAACATGAAAAAGTTGTTTTTAGAAAAGCTTTTTCCCTGTAAAAGTGCCCATCTTCCGATGTATGGATGACTTGTGTGAAATTGTATGGGCTATTCATATATATTTTTTCACATTTTTTAAAAACATGTTTGTTTTTCCAAAATATATATTTTTATTAAGGCCCATGCGGCATCAGCCTGACAGGGCCGGGAGTTCAATAATTCGACAATGTTTGCCTTACAACTATATCAGTAATATGTAACCAATTACTCGCGGTTGGCTCGAGGTTAGTATTACAAGTGTTCTCATTATTGCAGTCTGCAGTATGTGTATGTATTGCCGGGACCAAGTAAAAGTTTATCGATCGAAGAGGAGGGATATGATACAGGGGTACAACATGTTTTTGAGAAAAACGAATTTTAATTTTCAAAATATTTTTTTTTTTTGGTTTCCGTAGCCACAAGGGTTGCGCGTTCGCTTAGTAAGCGATCGATCGTGAGTTCAAAACTCAGGGCCCTCATTGATCATCTTTGTGTTGTTACAGAATAATTACGTCCACGCAACAATCATCGGCGATGGAGATCGATCCACGGTCGAAATAAGATCGATTCATCCATACAAAACTGCTCTGCTCTGCAAGACACATTAGGCTGCTGTTCTATAAATAACTCAACCAAGATCAATCAACTGTCTCCGCTGTCCGGTCTAACTGGATAATGGAAGAACAGAAGGAAAACTCTTACGCCTAAATGGCTACTGTGTAAATGTGTACCATATGCAATGGTATAGAAGGGAATACTCTAACGCCGAAAAATGGCAACTGTGTAATGTGCTAATTATAGAGCTTGAGCTTGGGTAGACTGTACAATTCGTTGTTGCTCTCCGTGATTGACCTGAACCAACCAAATTGCACACAGAACACTCAGAATGACGCTTGGGACTAGCAAATCATTCTCGTTGTGCAATTTTCGGTGATTCGAGCTTTAAATGGTCAATAACGACGCATGCCACGTCCTTACAGTCACCAGGGGAAGGGAAGGAATGTTAGTATGATATTCGCCGCCCGAAGACCAGAAGGGTCGCCTCTATAGCGTGGTTCCCTAGCGTTTATCATGGGAGGGATAGTTGTTAGTGGGGAGAGGTAAGAATCAGGATTCACTGAGGTAAGTGATGTGATTATGTGAAAGCGAACAAAAAAAATCATTCAAAAAAATAATTGAAAAAAATATTTTGAAAATTTAAATTTATTTTCCATGAAAACAAATTCTGAAAAAATAGATATGAATAGCCTATACAATTTCCAACAAGTCACACATACATCGGAAGATGGGCACTTTTACCGGGAAAATGTTTTTCTTAAAACAACTTTTTATGTTTTTCTTTGTAAAATTACTATTAATGTATAATTCAAAACATTTGTATGTATAAATTATCGCGATTTACATGCTCTGCTAACTTTTTTCTATCCAGAAATATGTCAAGAACATGTCAAACGCGAGAATTTACACACAAAAATGTAACGAGTAAAACATTATTCTTTAAGAGGTCTCCATACCAAAATGTCCTCTATTTCAGGAACTACGAAAGATAGAAGGTTGACGTTTTTGACGAAAGTTCATATTTCAATAAGATCTAAAACTTTGTCAAATACACTATATTGCTATCTTGACTTTGAATAAAACAATGATAAGTTGTAATTTTTTCAAAGAAAACATGAAAAAGTTGATGTTAGAATAGCTTTTCCCTGTAAAAGTGCCCTTCTTCCGATGTATGGACGACTTATTGGGAATTGCAAGGGCTTTTCATATATTTTTTTTAGAATTTTAAAAAAATACGTTTTTGAGAAAAATGAATTTTAATTTTTAAAATAATTTATTCTTCAGCTAAATTTTCTTTCGAAAAAATTTGGTATTTTTTTAAGAAAATTTAAAGAATTTCCTACATTTCGTCCTTTGACCCGAATTTTGTAGGTATTGTGGTTTTTGAGTTATAATTTTTTGGAAAAAATGAAGAAGTTTTTTTGTCCCTTACAAAAAATAGTCTTATTCTTTTTTGAATATTTTAAGTATGCAAATTTGCTCAAAAGATCCATGTGTTTACACCCACAACGTTTCGCTATTATCTGAGATGGTGCTGCCAACGGTCAGTCGAGTTGGCATGAAGTTCGTCATTTGCTCGATATCCCCGTGGAATTTATCCTTTCATTGATTACATTCGATAAATTTTATAGATCGTTGAAACATTCAAACACACTTCTACAGGGTTTTCCAACTTTATTCCGAAAGTAAATTGAAATAAAACACACTTAGAATTCGAATTTCGATGAAACTTTTATTTCAAAATCAAGTTTGGTTTATGCCATTATGGGTGAAATACAACATCATTCAAATGTCCACCTAGGGCTTCCTCGCACACCTTTCGCATAACCCCACAAAAAAATTCTAATTTTTGTACCAGTTGGACTTTATATGGATGTAGGTGCAAGTCCAAATGCAAAATTCGCCACAATGATGTGTTTGACAAGCCCAATTGCTGAGCATGCCGTGGAATCGAAACATTCAGGTCATCCTCCACTCTGGCAGCAACAGCAGCAATATTTTCGGCCGAGCGCACATTACGATGATGCACAGGTTTCACAATATTCGCTACGGATCCAGTTTGTTCGAATTTACGCACTACATTAGCGATTGTGTGCTCTGTAGGTCGTTCATGACGACCAAAATCCGTCCGTAGTGCTCGAAAAATATTTGCCGGTTTTTCATCATTTTTATAGTATAACTAGCTAACCCGGCAAACTTCGTCCCGCCCATTTACTTGATTAATTCTCGAGTAATGCAGAAATTTGTGTTTTATTTGTATGGCAGCCCCCCCTTTGAGTGGGGGAAGGACTGTCTAACCATCATAGAAACATTTATTGCACCCTAAAACTTTCACATGCCAACTTTGGTTTCGTTTGCTTGGTTAATTTCCGAGTAATGCAGAAATTTGTGTTTCATTTGTATGGCAGCCCCCCCTTAGAGAGGGGGGAGGGGTCTCAAAATATCACGAAAACCTTCCCCGGCCCCAAAAACCCCTACATACCAATTTTCATGTCGATCGGTTCAGTAGTTTCCGAGTCTATAAGAATCAGACAGACAGACAGACATCACTCCATTTTTATATATATATATATATATATATATAGATTTAACAAAATTAACACGTTGTGCGATGCTAAAACGATCCATATTGTAAAATGGCAGACATTCAACTAACGATATGACGCTTTGGTTGGCAGCTATGTCAAACGGTTGTCAGCGCAGGGCTGTATACTTTCGGAAGCCCGAAATGGAAAACCCTGTACATTATACACTCATACATTAATTATATTTTTCCCCATTTCGGCTAGTTCGTCACTTTTACTTTCATTTTTGGAAGAATGTCGGGAGTGAGAATTGAACTCGTGATCTCTGCGAGAGATGTATGGATGTTACCACTACGCCAGATCGCCTCCTCGTTTTATGTTTTTTTAACAACCAAAATATTCACTAGAAATAATTTATATGGCAAGACAACGTTCGCCGGGTCAGCTAGTATCATCATAAGTCTTACAAACACGCTAAACGTTTGAGTAAAACATCAGGCGACATGCCTTCCCCGCGTTTTACAAGAAAACAAGTGCAACGACATCATCATCATCATCATCGCCATCGCAATTCATGAATGGAACAGAAAACTCTCGTAACTGCTCGTGAGTGTAAGATGCTGGTGTGATCCGATGCGCATATAATTTAATCATCCTTCTGCTATTGTGCGGCCCATTTTGTGTGGTCAACGAGCAAGCAAAGAGCGCTTGTTTACTCTCCAGTGGGTTCACACCACACATTCGCCCTGATCCCCACCGCGCCTCAACGCGCCTCCATCGTTGTCCTCCGTATCGTCCGGACCGGCTCCGATGGCGCGATTCATCTGCAAGTAAATTTCTCTGAAGCACTTGCTTCCGGCCGAATTGTGCGAGCGCGTTTGTGGCCTGAATAGTGTGCCAACCTGCCAACAAAAGGCCGACCATTGGCGGAAAGCACAACACCGAAATACCTGCGAGGCATAAACCAATTTGCTCGGATATTTATATCGTATGTTGACAAGCATTATTTTTGCTGCCACTGTATAGTTCACTGGGCACTGGGTTCCGTGCCGCAGAAGGCGCGAAACAAGTGGCGGCGGTTTGTTGGCACGTGCTGATAAAGTTGAAGGGGAAGAATTTCAGCTGATATCAATCGTCGCAGCCGCCACGCCAAAACCGCAGAAAGTGTGACCAATGGGTCTGGGAAGTCTTATCAGAGCGTTTAGCGTTAGGAAACAACGAATTGGCAGTCAGCGGAGTCAAATACGGTATGTCGAGGAATTTTTAGCTCATAATAGAAGAAAAGATTCTGGAAAGATCGAAATTTTTTCTTCCATGCCCAAAAATGTCTGGTATTCTTAGCCTATCATTGATATTTCAAGTGTCGCAAAATCCAATGATAAAATTTGATAAATCAGACCCACCGATAAATCCGATTAGATAAAATGAAGAAATGTGTACGCGAATTCCGGACCCGGAACCGAGAAGGTGACTCTGTTTAGTCCGCCAGAGAACGTGAAGTGTAATAGTTCGTTGTCGCAAAAAAAAATCCGTTCCAATGGTTCTGCGAATAGCACGGGAATATCTCGGAAGGAAACTTCGATCCAAATGGGACGCTTTCTATCTGCAGTGGGAGATTTACACGATGACCTACGTGCTCGAGCCATGGGAGAAGTGGATTGTTAGTATCCTTTGAAAAATGCGTTCTATTTATGTATGCTAAATTTGCAATATCGATTGTCTGAATGCAGGAAACATTAATCGACGTTTTCACTTTGAACACTCAACATCAGGGGCTGTGGCGTAGCGTGACCCGGTGACACCCGGGGCGGGTGTCTAAGGTGTCACCCCCACACGAGTTCCAATCGAACTGTTTTCAAAAAGTTTTTATTTGCTTATTATTCAAGTTAAACATATATTCGGCCCCAGCGAGATATAATTGATTCCGCACCGAAAGCGAACATGAAGTTCTAGTTCGCATGCTTGTGTATCATGAAGTTCCAATTGAAGGTGAATCTGTCATTCTCGTTTGTGTCATAATTGATATGTGGGTCACGGGAGCGGTATATGAAAGCAGTACAGAAGGAAGCTGTATTCGAAGATAAACGTTTTGCACATAAAAAACAGAAAACGTTTGCAACGTGAAATGTCGTATTGAATAGAACTCACTAAACCGTGTACAATCGTATTGTGTTCTGTGTACAAAAAATACTGTAGTTTTAAGATTGCTGCAGAAGGTTTCGAGTTATTGGCCAACCTTGCATGTATTTCTAATGGGCAACTCACACGATCAAAATTATTGACAATAATTGTTTTCAATACCATAACAGCCACGCTTTCCGATCCGATCTAACGTCAATCAATTTTGTAATCTTCCGCGGAGAATATCGCCATCAACCCGGGACAACTAAAGTATCCGCGATGACTAGTGGCGACATTCGAGTTTGTGATCCAAACTATTCTCCATCAGATTAAAAGGCTCAAATACACTTTTAAATTGGTAAAATTTGAATGAAAATTTCTTCTTGGCATTATTTAGTTACTTGAAACACGTAGTTCTAACCCTAAAGGTGCTGCCCCACGGCGCATGAAATTTATGATATAGTTCTCTATAACATAGACGTGATAGTCATAGTTCTATGAGATTTCGGAAACAATTTTTGGAAAGTTTGAGCTATGAAATAATAGAAGCTATGTAGTAGATCTACTATCGTTTAGTACTATGACCTAGAGTTTTTGGTGTACACACGAGTAATTTTTGTTTTTCTGTATTGCCATAAATAACCATAAATAAGCCATAAATAATTCAGCCTATTTTTGTGAGTGTCATCACAGAAATACTTCATCAGAACATAAACATTGACATAAATCTTAAACAGAATAAGAAAAAAATCGCGGCCGTTCTGACGTACATACTTCTCAAAAGACAAACTCAGAAAACCCGCAGCTTCTTATTTGGTGTTGATCTACATGGTGTGATGACTCTCGGAATAGGAGATTGAACTTCTGCACCTGTAGTTGAAGCACCCCTTTCATTTCGACGAGTCTTCCACGTCTGATAACCATTGTTTTTGGGTGTATCATTCTGAAACAGAAACAAGCTTTTTAGGTCAATTTGGCGTGGGACTACGTCCAACCGGAATATATGAGGGGTGAAATGAAAACCTAAACACAGAACATGCAGAAAAAATTAAAGATTTCGAATGCTTATAACTCGAACGTTTCTTACAGGATCGGAAAGATGTTTGTATCAATTGATAGGGAATATTTCTACGCATCTATCGCAACAAACAAAATGTTATTTTTCATTAGATAAACAATTGAATAACTGTAAAATATTAGGCGTTATCTAAACGTCCTAACTGCCTCGTTTTGATTGGCCCGATTTACGGTTTCTCTAGCACAGCCATCAAAACCAAGCAGCCTTGGAGAAATCGGCATTGAAAACACATGAAAGAAGGGGGAGCTTTTGTTCCCACCGGAATGTGTTCCCATTTCTAAACCAAGGTGCCTGGAGGAAATCGGCATTTCCAATTCATGCAAGTCGGGGGTATTTTTGTTCCGACTAAAATGTGTTTCCCTAACACAGACTTCAAATCCATGGTTCTTGGGGGAATTGGCATTGCAGATACATGTAAGTCGAGGGTATTTTTGTTCCGATTGGAATGTGTATCCCTAACACAGACTTCAAAACTAAGGTTTCTGGGGAAATTGGCTCTGCAAATAAATGCAAACAGTGAGTACTTTTGTTCTCGCTTGCCTTTGTGTACACTGGAATATGTCTGTCCTAACACGATCTTCTAAACTTAGGAACCTGGGAAAATCGTGCGGACACTAGAAGCGAATAACCTTTCCAGTTTCAAGCAAATTCGCGGTTCGAGAAGTACATACACTTGAGAGATGTAAAATTCAGAAAGAAATGTAAAATAAAACAATCGTTTGATAATTCTTCCGAACATATATGTTGTGCTAGGCATCATCCCAAACGTAAAAGGTCTGCCATTAAATTTACTTGTAGCGAAGAACATAATCTATCACAATGCATGAATTGACCTTATATGGCATTATACAATCTTTTTACTCACAAAGAATTATATTGACTTAAATTGAATTTGGAAACTGTTTCATTCAATCAACAATTTAATCAATACAAACGAATGTTTGCTAAGCTACGGTAGTCCCACGTCAACCTTGCGGTTATATCATAGATATAACCAACCCATTTTTTTAATTTGGAAGGATCATTGATTCAGGAGAGTTTTGAAGACTTTTGAAAAGTCTCGATAAGTAATAATGTGCTATTGGTAACATCAATGATTGCTCTTTCAGCACTAAAACAGTTTATAAAAAAAATACTTCAATTTAATCACTGTGAAACTGATTTTCCGAGAAGAACTGGAAAGCGAATATTTATTTTGATATTAAATAGGTTGCTATCGATTCTGTCCTAGTACTGATTTGAAGATAAAAAACGAGAGCAAAAAATCTTACTACGACATCATATTGATGGACTGATGCTGTATAAATAAACGAGTTAACATTAAAAGAATCAAATTGATAACTCATTTTTCTAACAGACTGAGCACTCAATTGGATACCTGTTGAGCACAAAAACTCACAGGAGGGTTGTGTCCGAGACACGACCTCATAGTTGACGTAGGATTCCGTTAGGCTATCTGTTGATTTTGGATATGTTTGAAGAATTACATCGTTAAACTTTTTGATAATGATTTAGTGGCCTCCTGAAAAGGACCGTTTTGTTTGGTTGTTGGGTATTGTTTGTTCACTCCACCAGTGTTTACCGAGCGATGATGACAGAAGGATGGTAAACAGTAGTTGGATGGTGCGTATCAGATAAAAGATACCGAAGTGGAACGAGATAAGATGAAAACCGCCCTTTGTGATCCTAGGCGAGATGTCTCCAGTGTATGTATGGATGAAATAAAGAAAAAAAACTCACTGATATAATATAAGATAATTACCAATACCCAACAAAATTATCAAATTTTCTCATCAGTAAATACACTTTAATATAGAGAAAAAATATTTGAAATGAAAAAGGTATTTTTCTTTTATAAACTTTACTTTCTGAGTGTTTATTCAACCCAATGCGAATTTCAATTGGACTAACAACATCTAATACTATATGTAGAGCAATCACTTTTTCTAATATTCCTCCATTTTTTTAATTTTTCTTGCCATATAAACTTTCCTTGGGTGAAAATGAGCACAACAAAACAGACAGCTTAAACCAAACGACCCGATCTCGAGAGGGAACACACGTTGATTATTATTTATGAAAATTGAAATAAATCGTTTCATATATAAAGTCAGTTTTAACACAACTGCTACCATATACGATTTTACACTTACACTTGTGCTAAATTTTTCATTATACACGATCGGTCATTGATATGAAATTTCACGAATCAACCAACATTAAAGTTCCAAATTTTAATTTTATTTGCTAGAATTAATTGTATCACTCACCTTACTTGCAATATAAAATGCCCCCAACTTTCATGTAATTGCAATGTCGATTTTCCCCAGGCAGCTTGGTTTAGATGTCTCTGTTAGGGAATACAATTCGGTAGGAACAAAAGTTTTGATAATTAATGATGTTTCCTTCGTTGTGTCCCCGTTTCATATCCCTCCTATCCGATCGATAAACTTTTACTTAGTCACGGCAATACATACACACACTCGTTACATACACACACTCTTTACAGATACACGGGCCAAAGGTTGTGCAGTCCACTGATCATTCAACAAGAGCCAAAGGTTGTACCGCTCATGACAACTCTACACGAACTGACGATTGCGCCATTGACCATTCTATCCTGGATTCCTCGAGTCGAGAAAGACGCACCACGCTAGATATGAGGTACAGACTAGGGGGGCGTTGCTAATTAATGGTCAGCTGCATCTCAATAGAAAGTATTCCGTGTCGGGCACACGTACAGAGCTTCGGAGACAGCAACATCCCAATTACGAAAACACTTGTAATACTAACCTCGAGCCAACCGCGAGTAATCGGTTACATATTACTAACATAGATAATAAGAAAAATTGTATTGAACTCCCGGCCCCGTGAGGCTAACGCCATATGAGCCTTTATAAAAATATATATTTTGGAAAAAAAAAAAAAAAAAAAAAAAAAAAGTTTACCCTACTTTCATGTATCTGCAATGTCGATTTCCCACAGGCAGCTTAGTCTCTGTTAGTGACCCGCCGCATGTGTCGTCAATTTCAACCAATAAGAAGTGGGTATTTCCGTTAGTATAGGGGTTGAGATTTTTCAATTGTTCGATAGTTAGTTTCATGACATATATTATTTTTGACGTAGGACTACGTCTTTCATTTCTATACCGGGGTGTAAAATCAAAGTTTCAAAAACGAAAGCGTTACGCCGGAGACCGAGATTTTGAGCGTTAATAGCTCCTAAACAACTGAACGAAATCGTATGACAAACACTTCATTCGAAAGATACAATGTCTACGCGTTATATACTTGTTACTTTTTGATCCAAAAACTTGTGTCAATAGCATTAAAATTGCTTTCAAAACCGGCTATTGAAATCACCAATCGGTATATAAGCGAGCGCCGCTCGGAAATCCACTCAGTTATAATTGAGCAGCGATTGATGTACCATCGCAGGAATGAATGGATGCTTCCCTAACACAGACTTCAAAACCATGGAGCCGGGGTAAATCGGTATTGCAAAATAAATATAAGCAGCGGGTACTTTTGTACCCGTTTGCGTTTCTGCAAATCGGAATGTTTCTCTAACACAGACTTCAAAACCATGGAGCCTGGGGAAATCGGCATTACTAAATAGATGAAAGCTGCTGGTACTTTTGTACACGTTTGCGCTTTTGCAAAACGGAATATTTCACTAACAAAGACTTCACAACCATGGAGTCTGGGGAAACTGGCGTTGCGAAATAGATGCAAGCAGCGAGTACTTTTGTACTCGTTTGCATTTCTGCAAACCGGAATGTTTCCCTAACACAGTCGTCAAAACCATGGAGCCTGAGGAAATCGGCGTGGCAAAATAGATGCAAGCAGCGGGTACCAATGAGTTGGGAAAATCGGCATTCCAGATCTCGGCAGTACTTTTTATACCCCCATGCATTTTTACACTCCGGAATGCGTTTTGCTAACACAGTCTACAAAAGCGGGTACAAATGCAACGCTTTGGCTCGGTTATTCAAGACTGCATGCCCCTTCATGTCGCCAGCTCGCTGAATTTCTACGCATACCGTTTAATGGTTAGGCAAAATGTTGATAAATATTTGCTGCGATAACCACTACCATAATGCATGCATTGACCTAAATTAGGAATTGTTTGCAATTGAATTCGTAGATTGTTTCATTCATTCACTAGTTTAATGAATAATTTGATCAATAGTTCTGCGCAGCGGTGATATCGTACCCAATGAGGAACATAAGAAGTGCGATTATTGCTAATTGAAAAAACACAAATGATCACTAAGCCAACGGCAGTCCTATGTCAAACTTGCGGTTATATCATAGGTATAACCCATCCATAGTTTTTTCAATATAAAAAATTGTTATGGAATGCCGCAATCGATTGGCGCAAAAAAATCATCAATCCATCATGAAATGACTAAGCAATAAACGTTTGAAATTGGACAATTTTTACGATGTGCTCGATTTTCGATTTTCAATTTGTACCCCAACATGTTCCCGAAAGACGTAATCCTACGTCAATAAATCTTCTTCTTGGTGTTGTCATATGCTACGTAATGGAAAATCGAAATTTCTCAACACGTTCTATGTTTAAATCCGAAATAAAATTATTTACCCTACTCACCAGTGAGTCAAATTCTCCCGATCCCGATTTTCCTCGGACGAGAAATGTAATGCAGAATAATATATCCATTTGAATATACACTACTCGCTGCCACCAGCACCGCTCTGTCCACCTTTGCGCACTTTAGTACACTCTCCTAAAATCAGTTAAGGTCATTGAACATTAAAAAAAGGTAATCAATTTTATATTTTGCGCAGACGGTCGGGGTTTGTAGGATCCTAAAGAACGGGATATTTTGTTGTATTCGTCTCTTCCCGTAGTTCAATATAGTGGAGAGAAAAATCGGAAAACTTTCGAAAAATCCTGAAGGAAGCTCGGAAAATTCGGAAAACTTAATTCCCACATGTTCGAAATGCGATATTTGCGCAATCGAAATTGATCTTTGTTCGTAAGTGAAAATGGATTTTCAGGCGAAATAACGCATTTCCATATCTTATCTATCTTCTATCTTCTTCTATATATATAATATAAAAATTGATTTCAGTCTGTCTGTCTGATTCTTATAGACTCGGAAACTACTGAACCGATCAACGTGAAAATTGGTATGTAGGGGTTTTTCTACAAATTTCTACATTACTCGGGAATTAATCAAGCAAATGAAACCAAATTAGGCATATTGAGGTATTAGGGTGCAATAAATGTTTCAATGGTGGTTAGACTTTCCATACAAATAAAACACAAATTTCGGCATTACTCGAGAATTATTCAAGAAAATGAAACCAAATTAGGCATATTGAAATTTTAGGGTGCAATAAATGTTCCTATGATGGTTAGACTCTCCACCCCCCCTCTCTAAGGGAGGGCTGCATTACAAATGAAACACAAATTTCTACATTACACGAGAAATATTCAAGCAAATGAAACCAAATTGGGCATATTTAGGTTTTAGGGTGCAATAAATATTTCTATGGTGGTTAGACTCTCCACCCCCCTCTCTAAGGGGGGCTGCCATACAAATCAAACACAAATTTCTGAATTATTCGAGAATTAATCAAGCAAATGAAACTAAATTTGGCATGTGGAGGTTTTAGGATGCAATAAATATTTCTATGATGGTAAGATACTCCTCCAGCTCTCTAAGAGTGGGCTGTCATACAAATGAAACACAAAATTTCTGCATAACTCAAAAACTAATCAAGCAAATGCAGCCACGTTTGGCATGTGAAGGTTTCACAGGGCACGAAACGTTTCTATGATGAATACACTCCTCTCTAAGGGGGGATACAAACGAAACACAAACTTCTGCATAACTTGAGAACTAATCAAGCACAATTTGGGATGTGAGGGTTTTTGGGTATGAGAAATGTTCCTATAATGGTATGACACCCCTCTCTCCTCTGGAATGGAGAGAGGGTCCCATAAAAATATCACACACATTTAATTTTTTTTTACATTAAAATATTCCAACCAAACATGACAATTGAAAATTTTCGGAAAACTCTGGAGGAAAAATGGAAAATTCGGAAAATTAAATTCCCATATGTTCTACAATTACATAGTGACCAGTGCTGTTAGTCCATTTGATGTTTGCGCTAGCGAAATTGATCTTTGTTCGAAACTGGAAATGGATTTTAATGTGATGAAATGCACTCCTATATCTTCTTCCATATATACCAATAAAAAAGTATCGTCGAATGTGTTGATAAGAACAGAACTCGAGGGAGAAATCGTCCGATTTAGGGCTTTCTTTATTCTATCATATTTTCTGTATAAAACATTTATTCCATGTAACGGAGAGACATGTTATTCGCGAGTGGTTGAAAAATCTTGAACGAGAATTGTGTCTGAAAATAATCTGATATTATAATGATGAGTTTTGTTAGAAATACTAGGAATGTTATAGTAAAAGGTAAATTCAACGGGGTCGATTAGAAGATCAATCAATGAACAGTTCTGCGATTGGACCCATGAATATGCTCATAGTAAGAAAACGTGAATGTTTGAAGGTATTGATAATAAAAAACAAATGTTGGGCGGGACGAAGTTTGCCGGGTCAGCTAGTAAAAAATAAATTCTCAGTGCATTTTGCGACGTATCGAAACCGCTCCGTTCAATCGTCACATTCAGACGATTACTTCACTGTGGTTTTTTTTTGTGGCGAAACGTCAAACTGTTTTGATTTTCACGCCTTCTGTTTTGATTGTGTCCTTCGGTGAGATATCCGCAATTACTAATCGATTCGCATTGTACCACGTAAATCAACTGGGGTGCATTCTTTGTGTATCATAAAGCTAATCAAGTTGTGCAAACTCTGGGTCGGTGCTATCTTATCTAGTTGCTATTAATCATCGCTGAAGACGCAAAACAGAAGGCTTTGGCCAACCTTTGGAATCGCGGAAACATGTTGCACTCAATAAAGAGATCTATTTCCTCTCTCTATCTGTTGTACGAATTGAACACCTGTATCTACATGCTAGATCCGTGGGAGAAGAAATTTATCAGTATCCTTTCCAAAGTCAGAACCTTCAAAAACTTTTTCTTTCTCTCAATGCTCGCGAAGTATCTTTCCTTACATCGCGCAAATTCTCCGCTCGAAAAGATGGTGTTATTTTTTGCATCATCGCGTTGCTTATCTTCTCCAGCTGCGTATACCTTCCCAGCTACACCCGGAAGCTGATCGATGCCTTAATGCCGACCGGGAGCGAGCGGACGCTGAGCATAGTGGATCATCATTACCATCAGCAGACCCTAGTCACGGCGTGAATCGCTGCAGTAACTTTGCCAACACCAGGAGTTTACATCACCCCGTTCGAGACGTATGGCTTGAAGATTTTACTTTTATCAACAGTGGGAAGATGATTATAGTCGACGGAAGGACTAAAGTAAGAGAGTTAGGACTGTTTTAGCTGTAGATATTGAAGGATCCGGAAGCAAGGGCAAAATTTCAATTTCTGAACAAGTATCAACATTTTGTAAAAACGTTGCATTGTTCCCTTTTTTTTTCCTAGTTCTATTCTGAATCTTTGTAATTACATTCTAGTGAAGACTAAATATATAACACGTTTAAGCACTCAACGAAAGGAGAAAAAAATATTCAAGGTATTTCTCTATCAAACAAAAAAGCCATTCACAATATCGCGCATTTAGTTACCACGCTTTGAAGCATTCAGCTTTATGAAAACGGCGCCTGAATCGTACTCTCGCAGGCGATCAAGAAACAATTTCGCCAACTGTTGCAACTCTCGTCTTTCCGAACGCTGTAAGTATAATTTACCCACCTCCAGCACCTGATCCAACTGACGCTCGTTTAGTTTCAATGAAGCCACCAACGCCGGTGCGTGTGTCAGTACTTTCCGTTGTAGATTGAACGTTTGGCGGGCACTGTAATCAGCGGAAACGCTATCACGCATAAAGGCGTTCAACCTGGGCATCACATCACTGCAAATATCGTATCGAATAGCAAATCATTGATCTACACAATTGTGTGTTAGAAACCCCTCACTTACTCCAGGGTTCGCTTCCTGATGAAATCTTTTGCCAGCTCGGCCAGACTGACCAGCAAATCGAACGCACAGCCAATCACCACCGGACTGGTGTCAGCAAATCGCTCCGCGAAATTGAACCAAATCTGATGTACCAACGGAAGCAGTTGGTTCTCGTGTTCCTTCAGCAGATGGATGCCCTCATTGAGTGTTCCCAGAACAACGATTCTCTCGTCGGTCACACTCGAGGCGAGATACTTAAAATTCACCGTCAAGATCTCCATCGTTATCCGAATATGGGGCGGAAGCTTCTGCTCCTCGCTTTGGTAAGGCTCAACCGATTCAGGCTCACCTTCCGGTTGGTCTGTTTCATTCGGTTCCCCGTCGAAAACCTCCTCGATGGTAGCTCCCGCCTCGGGCAGCTTGTGTTCCAACTCTTGCTTCAACTGAGCGATTTTATCTTCGAGGGCTTTCTTCGCGATCACGTTTGGATCGCTTTCCGCCTTCTGGAGCTCCGCTCGGTAACGATACCGAATGGCACGCACAAAAATGTGTAAAACACGAAGGCAGAGAATCCTCCTTTCACCAACCCGCCGGTCGTGACTCTCCAGAATGTCCATCACAATCGGGCTGATGGTGGACTCAAGAATCGCAGAGGATTCGTAGGGAACAAATCGAAGCACCGATTCCAGCATGTGAACTCCGATGGAAAAGCTGCAAGAGTGTCTCAAACTGTGGCTTACGTGTTGTGCAATGTAGTCCAGATTGTGGAAAATAAGCTCATGAATAGACGTCATTCCCTGACTCTCGGCGATGGCTTCCAGTGCCATTTCGGCTGCTTCATTCACGCAATTTAAACTGCTTCCAGACAGTGGGAGAACATGTCCCAGAACGCCGTACAGCTGCCATCGAAAGTCTTCGTGGAAGAGAAGCGAGTAACGTGCGATTAAACGAAGTGACAGACAAATGTGAAGCGCGTTGAATTTGAGATCGGAAACGTTTGTCGCTTCCTCCAGGTTCAGCTCCCAGTGATAACTTTGAAGAATTTCCATGAAAACATTTTTGAAGATTTCTACAATGGTTCGATTCCCTTTAGCTTCAGAAGGAACTAGTTCTGAGAGCAGAAAAAGATAACCATTTGTATTGAATTTGGTGGTAAAGAGATCCTCCAGGATATAGTTCAAGATTCTCGAGAGCGCTTCCGGACGATGGTGGAAGCTTTTGATCAAGTCCAGGAAAGATTTACGGCTCCTGTCAGAGCCATTGAAGTTACGGAGAATGATCCACCTGGATTCTCGCTTTTCTTTCTCCAATTTATTCTCATCCAAGGCATACTCAAAGCGATAGGAAACGTACTCTCGACGAACAAGTTCGTCTGTCTGATCCAGTTCCGCCCCGCAGACTAAAATCGATACCAGCTGGTTGAGAATCTCCTGATTGGAAAGGATAAGACTCAACTGGTGTTCGGAGAGAAAATGTATGTAGCCTTTCAGAAGCCGAAAACTAGCTATTTGTTCTGTTTCCTCTCCTCGATATATCGTACGAACGATTGGCTGCAGAGAATCATAAAAAAGTTCATCCATTCGAGACGGACCGAAGGAAACGCCGGATTGGGATAGCCTTTTCAAGCCTTCCTCGCAGATATCACGAACCTTGCTCGAATCATCCTGACTGAGAGCGAGAAGAGACTCGAGGAAAATCACCGAACAAGTCGGCATATTGCTGCGAAAAATCGAGGGACAATTACCACATAACATTCAAGCAAGCATTCAATACTCACGTGGCACACTTTTGCAACAGTTCTGCATTCATCCTAGCGTATTCCTGCCGTATTGATTCTTCTTCGGCTCCTCTTTGATGGGATATCGTAACGAGTACCGCGTGGACCTTCTTCTCTGCCTCCAATAGCCACTCTCGGCTCCTGGTAGTATTGCAAAAGTACTCCTCTTTAGCTTTCGAATCTTTTAAACCCATTCCTAGTATGTTTCGTCCCTTTATGTTTAAGCTTTCTATATTTTTAGACAGTTTTATAAAGTCCTTCGTTTCGATTTCCTCTTCCCTGTGATCTCCATCATAATCCTCAAATATGATACCCAGAATTCTTCCCAAAGCTTTGATTCCGATTCCAATAACAGCCTTCCCTTGTTTCGGATCACCGTTGATGACGGACACCATTGCCATCAAAAGCTTGGGAAGCACTATAAAAAGCAATTCCGCGATCTGGCATCTCAGCACGACATCCGCCAGGTCGAATTCGTCGTGAACTTGCATTGTAGCCATTATACATTCGATAGCTTGCGAGCGCAGCTTCCTGTACTTCTCCACACCGAGTAAACTCACGCAAACAAACAGCACCTGAGAGATCAAATTCAAATTGTCCCGAACGTAAACCACTTCGACCAAGTCCGATTGTATGGCTTTCGAAACCAGCGTCAGGCCCCGAAGCGTGACCATTTTCAGCTCTTCCGAGAGATCCCCGACCAGATGTCCGCTCCGGGCGTCATAGATTTGTTTCGTCAACACTATCGCCGTTGTCTTCATGGCCACAGCCTGTCGGATCTTAGTCTTCTGCAGGATTGTACAGATGCATTCGATCAGCTGGGTTTTAAGTTCATTTTTATTCCTGGAAGAGACACACCCATTGTTATAAGTGAAATTCTAACCCAGAACTTTCCGATAACTAACTCCTTCGAAATGCCATCGACCAGCACAACCAGCTGCTGGAGGAAAACATTTTGCAGGATCTGCAAACTGGATTTGTCGATTTGGTCGAGGCACTCATTCAAACGTTTAATATCCGCAAGCGTTGGATCTTGTACAACTTTTTCGAATAACGGCTTCAGCCTTCCGAACACGTCCCCCAGCGAGTGCATGCTTATCAACGCTTATATCGAACAATTTGAAGCTCTGCAATGCATTTCAAACCGGAAAGAAAGTGGATAGGCCACAAAAATGATATTGTTTGTTATTGAATGTAATTCGCGTTGACGGCATTGTGCTTCGTTTCACGAATTCGGGGAGCGACAAAGATAAATGATTTTCAGGCGGAATGAACACACTTTTAAAATTGAAATTATGAATGAAAATTAACTTCGCCATAACAAATTAGTATTCATTGTAAATTAAAAATAGTTTCTTTGCAAGTGGTGAAAAACTCTTATACAAAAATTGTTTCTGAATAAAATTTTATATTACAATGAAGAGTTTCAATAAAAAATATCGGAAATATATGAACAAATTGTTAAATATGAGTCAAAAATACTTGTTTCAAGTAATTAAATAACATGATGTGAAAATTTTCTTTCATATTTTTACATTTGAAAAATGACATTATACCTTCTAATCTGATGGATATTACATTTTCGAACTTGGGACCCAAATTATGGCCCTGAACATGAAGGGAGCCACCAGACGTCGACACTGCACAATTGGCGAATTACCAAGGCGCTTGTATAAATGTATAATAGGTGAACCAACATCATCACTTCAAGGAGAAGGGGATTACGGTTTGTGGAGCGGGGGTTGTTTGTTTTGTTATTGCTATTGCACATTCGAGAGTAGTGGATGAACTGGATGAGAATGAAATTCTAAAAAATCATCCCGTCTTTTTCACATAAATTCGCGAAAGCCGAACAAAGTAGGTGAAAAATTTCTCTATTGAAAGAAAAATTTTAACGCTTTCGCGTGAGTTCTGTTACAATACTAAAAAATTTATTCAAAAGTTTCACAATATATACATGGTTCCTTAAACTAAGATTGACGAGGAACATCTCCTCTCTCTCTCTTGAAAACCGATAACATATCGGTTTCGTTTAGATCATCTACCTTCCTTGTCCCTTCTTCTAGCGTATGGTAACGTGCAGTCTGAGACGGCTGCACTACCCTAAGAAAATACCTTAAGTTTATAGCACCTCGTCGGTGCGCCTATCTTATTCTTGGATTTCCCCTTTCCATCCTTCGCTCTAAATAACATCCTTTTATTTTATTACACCCTGCTGGTGTATCTGGCTGAGCGCAGCTAGGGATGGAAAAGGGTAATAAAAATGCATCCTAAATGATGCATGCATTAAATTGTTTACCGGACGCTATTTAAATATTCGTCCATTCTGAATTTATGACCGGCAATAATTTCGAACTACAAGCTTTTTCTAGCCTAACAAAACACTTGAGCTCTTACATCTTTTAATTGCCTTACATTGGTCCTTTCTAAACGTTTCTATACCTCGCTTGGAGGTCTTTTCTAAATATAATCTCAAATATTGCTTATCTTATGGATCTGTAACTCGATCCGCGATAAGCCTCAGCTGTCCGTAACATTCCGGACTCCGTAAATCTACTACATAGATTTACCAAATTCTTCAGTATTATCATTCTTTTCTACATTTTAATTTAAATTTTTGATAGTCGTTCTACATGTTCTAAATCATATACATTTGCTTGAACATATTTCCATCTGTAGCTGTATCGCTTTATTCTGTGTTTTATTGTGTGATTTGATTTCACTCACATTATTATCTTTTCCTTACACTTACACTTACAAGTTTATACTAGAAAACATAACTTATTATTTGTTTTATTAATAATAGTATTTTTTGTTTCATTTTTATTCTGCATACAGTTATGCAAACTAATCGTAAACATTCGTAAATTTCGAATAATTGCTCTCACTAGTAATTTGATATAACCGTTAATTATATAAACTAACTTCAAGTTTCTTTTTGGAAAATTATTCATTGAGGTTCAGTGTTATATAATATTTTCCATTAAAGGAAATGCAAATTACATTTTCTTTTCTCTTATAAGATTTTCTTTCATCAAACACAACGTTCCATTTTAATGCTAAGTTATCTCGTTGCCAAGAAAGGAATCTTGAATCCAACATCCCTTTGCTAGTTGTCTTGTTACATTGCTGATATTGTTTTTCTCAAAACATCCTTTTGAAATAATTAGTCAATGTGCTAATCTTTTGGTAGTACAATTACCGTTCCTTCAGCAAGTATTAACATTAAAGTTTGTCTCTGAATACTAAATCCAATTTTAAAGCCTCAGTTCTCATGTAACTGTTCCGACTAATCATATAATACGACTGATCGTAGCTCACATAAACTTTTTCAAGTCGTTTTCTTTATGCATGCAACTCATGCTCTCATAGTGTGATATACTTTGAAATACATTTAAAAATTTCATTCAATTTTTTTTCCTGTTACTTGTATTCAAATAACTCATAATGTCATCTACATTGTATAGTTAACCATCTCCAATCTTTCCCTCAGTTAAGACTGGAAGCTATGCTTTTAATATTCATTTGAATAATGCATTGATCATATTCTCAGCAACTCACATGCTGAGCTTCGCAAACCACTTGTTTAAAAAATCTTTCTTCAGCATCTCACATGCTGTATTTCATCAACCGACTTACTGGTGATGTTGTTACTCTCAGCAATCCACTTGCTGAGTTTTAAGCAATTCACTTACTGAGCTTTGAGCCAATCATTCGTATAGAAACTGGCTTCAGCATATCACTTGCTGCGCCATAATTTTTTCTTTAGTGGTCAATGTATATTTTTCAGCAGAATACTTGCTATACTTTTAACCCATCAGAGTAATGTTTTGAGCATTCCAAATGCTTGACGCTTGACCAGACAGTCTCTTCTTTTTTGCTCTAATTGATATTTTGGACCTTACAAGTTATCATTTTATTGGGTCCATTTTATAACGAAACAATTGTATCTTAAATTGTATTAAAGTCTTTCAGCAGCTCACTTGCTGAACTTCAAGCAAATCATTTGCCTAAAAATATTTTCTAATTAATTCAGTTAACAGTTTTGTTAAATTTCCATTTTAAGATTTTCGTCTTTATATTTTATCAAGCTTAAGATTTTCTATACTTTATATAGATATAAAGAATATCAACATATTACAAACGTTGAAAAACAAACTTTCCAACCTCTATATTAGAGAGTTTATAGTTTTGATCTACGGTAATAATTTCCCTATCTGGGCCATAATTTTGCAAATTGCGGAAACATATAATGAAAGAATCCGAACTTATATCTTGCGCTAACTCAAGATGTATTGCTCTCGTTGTCATACAGGTAAATAGACGCCCCTAATACTTAGGAAACAGTCTTCTAAAGATTTGAAAGTTATTCAGAGCCATAATTTTTCAATTATAAGTAGTCCTATTTTATACGAATCTATGGCTTTTAACTATAACGATCGCATTATTTTATATGTGTTGCCCTATGACTAAATATTGTCAACATGTCACAAATTTTGCAAAATAGAATATTCATCATATTTCGTTAATGATGGTACAATAGTGTAACTCGCGGTTACAGAGTGGAAGTCGTTTTTGATACGACGTCGAGGATACTGGTAATCTGGGGTACAGTATTTATCGAGATTTCCAATACTATAATTATCGACTGAATATGATTTTCTATTGTGGGAATTATTTCTCCTTGGAAGAAATGAAGATTCATTTATAAACAATTCCTTTGGTGTTATTTCTGGCGCTACCTTCCTCGGAGGCTCAATAACACAAATCTCTATATTTGTTGAGTTTTCAAATTGTATGTTAGCATCTTGTGATGAATCATCCATCTTGATGATAACACTTTTGGTTTTACATTGGCTCCCAATTTTTGGGATGAACTTTGCACTTCTAAGGAATTTTTTAAAACCTTCACGCCAGGCTTTCGTCTTCAAATAAAATTTTGCTAATATTTTTGTTCTATTTCTGAGGACTACTTCCTCTACTGCTACAGGTGGTTCTATTTCTTCAAACCGTTTTTCAGTTGGGTATTTTATTTTCTGTTCAACAATCAGTGTTGCATCAGAATTCTTAATTAATCCAGTAGCTGGCCTTTCCCATTCTGGATCTTGAAGGTTGATAGATAGTTTTTCTATCTTAAAATTTTTAGCGTTTCCATTATTGGAATCCGCTATTTCTTTATTTGCAGATATCTCATCCGCCCTGACTTCATGCATCACGCATGGTTTTTTCTTTTCCGCCATAATTCCTCTTTCTGTGGAGGTTTTCGTATTTTCTTCTATCACAGCCCATACATCTGTGATGATACCCGTTTTGCCTATTGCGGGCAAACTATTCTCATAATCAGATTCGCGTTTTGCGACTGATATGGTTTTAAATGGCTCTTTCCTCACTGGGAATGAGCAGCCATCTTCACCGCTCTGAGGACTAACATCTCCTAGTTTTTCATTCATTTCAACTTGTATCACTTCAAGTTTGTCTTCATCATCTGAATCTTCTGACTCAGATGAATTGTCATTTTTCCTCCTCATATACCTAGCCAACTTAGGGTTCCACGGAGGATGTGCAATTAATCTGGTTACTTTAGATGATTCAAATACTTTGTCATCTGAATCATTACCTTTCCTCCTGCAATCAACTAGATCAGGATTCCAAGGAGGAGGCATTTTTAATTGATGGCATTCCTCTGAGTTTCTAAACTCAGATTCAGAATTGCCATTTACTCGCCTATGCAATTCACTAATTACCCTAAATGGAGGCGGCTTGGTTGGCATATCCTCCTTATAATAATTTCCCCACCCACTAGGATATATGCTAGTAGCGAGTATTCCTATTAAGTCACTTATTCGCACTTTCTTCGAATAATTATATTCTAGATCTGTGCATTTGACACAGATCCACCGATCACCCGTTAGAGGGGCTTGCTTTAGATTAGTGCAACTCAAGTGGAACCATCGCTCACACTCGCAACAATAAATCATCTGTTCCTCATCAGACTCGTGACATAGGTGACAGTGACCCTTCACATTACGTGTGAAGTATTTAGTGGTAATCATCTTGTATGTGTTTTCCATATTCCTACTAATTTTATTGTTTATATTTTAATGTTGGCTCACTTGACCGTACGAATTTATTCCTTTATCATTTCTTTGCTCTCTTGGCCCCTATTTTAAAAACTCCCATGGTTGCTATCGCAACCCCTATAATTCTTAATATAGATTAATTCTATACCTGTTTTTCGATTAACTCATCTGGTGCTGGGATACTACTGCTGCTGCTGGTGCCGACTGGTTCTTGAGTGGTCCAAACCTTCTGGCTCGGATTGTTCTTGTCACTTCTGATAGTGCCAATGCTGGTGCTGCTGCATCTAATGCCACCGCTTGCTTCTGGTTCCGCTGGTTGACAGTTCCTGGTATCTCTAGCGATGGTCTCTCCGATTGTGCCGAGGATACTGCTGCTACCTCTTGCTTCTAACTCCACGACCACGTGCTGCTGCGGCAGTTGGTCATATTTATAATAACTGCCTTCTGGTACTTGAATTAACATATATTTATGTGTGTATATAGCATCCACTGCTTTAGTAAAGTTCGCGAAACGAATACACTCTTTAGGCATCCACTGCCTTAGGAAAGTTCGCGAAAAGAATACACTCTTTAGGCATCCACTGCCTTAGGAGAGTTCGCGAAAATAATACACTCTTTAGGCATCCACTGCCTTAGGAAAGTTCGCGAAAATAATACACTCTTTAGGCATCCACTGCCTTTAGGAAAGTTCGCGAAAATAATACACTCTTTAGGCATCCACTGCCTTAGGAAAGTTCGTGAAAATAATACACTCTTTAGGCATCCACTGCCTTAGGAAAATTCGCGAAAATAATAAACTCTTTAGGCATCCACTGCCTTAGGAAAATTCGCGAAACGAATACACTTTTTAGGCATCCACTGCCTTTTGATAAAATTCACGAAAGAAATGCACTTTTTAGGCATCCACTGCCTTTGAGAATTCACAAATTCACACTTCTCGCATTCACTGCTGAGAAGATTTCACGAACATCACCTCTGGCATCCACTGCCGAGAAGAGTTCGCAAATTAACACATTTTGTACTTAAATAAAAGGAAAAACTTGCTCCTCTCTGGAGCCACCATGAAAAATTTCTCTATTGAAAGAAAAATTTTAACGCTTTCGCGTGAGTTCTGTTACAATACTAAAAAATTTATTCAAAAGTTTCACAATATATACATGGTTCCTTAAACTAAGATTGACGAGGAACATCTCCTCTCTCTCTCTTGAAAACCGATAACATATCGGTTTCGTTTAGATCATCTACCTTCCTTGTCCCTTCTTCTAGCGTATGGTAACGTGCAGTCTGAGACGGCTGCACTACCCTAAGAAAATACCTTAAGTTTATAGCACCTCGTCGGTGCGCCTATCTTATTCTTGGATTTCCCCTTTCCATCCTTCGCTCTAAATAACATCCTTTTATTTTATTACACCCTGCTGGTGTATCTGGCTGAGCGCAGCTAGGGATGGAAAAGGGTAATAAAAATGCATCCTAAATGATGCATGCATTAAATTGTTTACCGGACGCTATTTAAATATTCGTCCATTCTGAATTTATGACCGGCAATAATTTCGAACTACAAGCTTTTTCTAGCCTAACAAAACACTTGAGCTCTTACATCTTTTAATTGCCTTACATTGGTCCTTTCTAAACGTTTCTATACCTCGCTTGGAGGTCTTTTCTAAATATAATCTCAAATATTGCTTATCTTATGGATCTGTAACTCGATCCGCGATAAGCCTCAGCTGTCCGTAACAGTAGGCATCGTTCGAATAAGCGTCGCAGCAGTTTGTAGAGAGTCGCCGGGAGCGTTCTGATGCTGTTTGTAAACAATACCGACAGCAATTCCAATATGGCTGAAAGTGCATTTCATATGATTGTTTTCATATGATTGATTACCAGCCGGGTGCTATGATTGATGCTAGGATCGTTAGCAAAATCTCAAGCAGAACTGTCAGTGGGATACCCAATTCATATGAAAACAAAGGGAAAATGTCAGTGGGATACCCGATATGTTGACTCCTGTCAGTTCAATGGGGGTTCTCTAAAGACGTCATCCGGCTGCGAATTAAGCGCGATTCACATACAACATCCACGTCACGTTCACGTTCCGTCACGTCACGTTGCGTCAATTATTCATCCATGCAATTCCTATTGAAGCATTCACATACACCAGCAACGGCAAGTCGAAGTTGCCGTTGCCGGTGTATGTGAATGTTTGCATAAAAGCTGCTTGGAAGAATAATTGACGCAACGTGACGGGACGGAACGTGAACGTGACGTGGATGTTGTATGTGAATCGCACTTTACTCGAATTACTTATCATGTGCCAACGTACTCAGACAGTGACCAGGTATGCTATAAGAGTCCTCGCGATAGGTAAGTAAATAGCGTGCAAAATTGCCTGAATCTGTATGGATTTTTTGAATTTTTTGCAGCCGTATGGCACCCGCCA
The DNA here is from genome assembly GCF_029784135.1 of Toxorhynchites rutilus septentrionalis. Classification (NCBI taxonomy): domain Eukaryota; kingdom Metazoa; phylum Arthropoda; class Insecta; order Diptera; family Culicidae; genus Toxorhynchites; species Toxorhynchites rutilus. The sequence goes on along the minus strand of NC_073744.1, from coordinate 10,479,183 downwards.
TGTTTTTGGTGCCAACATCTCAAACGTCAAAAGTATTTGTTTTCTTCAAAACAGCGATCCGCGTTGACGCCATTGAGCTTCGTTTACTAGTTTAGGGGAGCGTCAAAGAATAGCTGATTTTCAGTCGGAATGAAAGTTTTCAAAATTAAAATTATGAATGAAAATTAGCATTTCCATATCAAATTAGTATTCTATTTCAATTAAAAACATTTTTGTTTGCAGTTGGGGAAAAAGTCTCATACGAAAATTGTTTATGGAGACAACTTTATATTATAATGAAAAAAATCAGTAACAATGTTGGAATTGTATAGCCATATGGTTGAATGAAAGTCAGAAATATGTGTCTCAAGTAATTAAATAACATGATGTGAAAATTTTGATTTAAATTTTGAAATTCAAAAACCGGCTTGGTGTCTTCTAATCTGATAGAGATTACACTAACGAGTTTGGGACCCAAATTATAGCCCTAATTTGAAGTCGCCACCAGACGTCGACACTTTTTTTCTGTCATCGCGAATTACCAATTTACCACCATCTGACATATCGTGAAGTCAATGATGAACTTTCACAGCAGAGGGATAGTGAGATATGCGGTGACGGTAGGTAGAGTGAGTTAGCGATAATCGTGCCATACACCTGATTTTTTTTCATTAAGGTAAAGATCGAAGCTAGCCATTGTAGTAGTATAGGTAAACCCACGTGTAAAAATGGGGTAATAGTGTTTGTGAGAGAAAAACAAAGCACACGTAAATAGATCAATTCACTTATCAGACTATGTGGCGCTTCATTGACACGAATACATTTGAAAAAAATTACAATTCAATACTAAAGTCAAATGTATGAACGATATGTTCCGATGAACAATTGCAAATATAGATATATATAGAAGGTGCATTTGCATATGAAGTAAAATTCTGATTATACGCGAGTGTAACATGAGCAAATTTATAATGCATGCGAATTGGGGCTCTTTAGGTATTATTCTTTTGGATGTTGATAATTCCTTAATATTTCTTTCGTTGATCGTATTGTTTTCACATATTCACATTGGAGAGCCTTAACCCTTCTCTTCGTTGGCCGAGGCATTTTGATTGAATGTAATACTTTTCCGTTTACTATTTTTGAAAGCATAGGCAGCCGTGGCAGTGTTCTGAGCTCTGCAATACAATTTTCTTACCCAATGTTAAAGATTCTAAAACTTACATTATAGACCCATTAAACGTAAAAATAATAATTGTATTGTTATCAATACAATTTTATTCTATTGATTTTCATGCCATGAAACACTATGACTCAGGAACAACATTTCATTGAGTGCTTTTGATATCTGTTTCGATGATGTTGTCTGGCATCAGTGTCGAAAAAATAACGATGGCATCACCAATACAAACAAAACTATTGCCGACGATTGAAAAATGAAAATTTAACTTCCAGAGCACTAGCTCGAGTTTTCCGACGTTTTTCACTATACAATGTGAGAGCAGATGAAAATTTAATATCTTGTGAGTAATCGATTAGAGTTTGGTTGATATTACTTGATGGGAAGTGTGCGAAAACGATCATTTTCTTCACAATGTTTCGCAAAACGATTGATTTTCGGGCGAGAGGTGAGGCCATTGTGGCAGCCATTTGTGGCTAGCTTCCACCTTCATTTTAATGAAAAATGGATATACAGTAAGAGCCCCCGCACACTGCAGACATTTTTTTCAGTCTATAGTTTGATCGAGTTGGGTTGCTAGTGCGCACACCGAGCCAACCAAACAGTCGGGTTGGTCAAGAGTGCGCACACTAGCCAACTGTCGGCCGAGTATTCTCGAAAAGCTGTATTTAATTTGTGTTTGACAACGGAGAAGACCCAGCAAACATTAAATCGTATAATTTTGCACGTGTCAAGTCTTACAAGAAATCCGAATAAATCATAATCGCATATAATATCAATCAAAGTATGTATCGTGTATATTTGAAATCGCATTAAATGTTTAAACTCGATTTTAAATACCATTATTAAATTAAGTCGCAATTCGGTATAATAAACATCAATTTTATGATGCACATTGTCTTAAAATATATTTAATCCGCATCATATGCGTATATTACGCTGATGCAGTTTGTGTGTCGTATAAGCGTATAATTTAAATCGATTCAGTACTGTAGTGAATCGTGTTGCATGCTGAAGAAAATCATGAAACAGTGAATCATATTAGATCCTAATAAAGAACATATTACATCATATTGAAATGTCAATGAAATTCTGATGCACTCGAAAGTTTTAACCGCTGTTGAATTAAATTTCAGATAGCCGCGCGAGATAGCTGGTGGATGATAATCCAGACGACCGGAGTTCGAACCCACATCGGAGCAGTTTTCACCAAACATCAATCTGTGCCATTTCAAACATTCATATTCCACTCCCAACACAAGTCAATCAAACAATTATTATTTCTACAAACATAAATACTCATACATAAAAATGGCGAATCGTGAGGCTATAATAAACATTTCACGAAAATATGTTGCGCCATTTGTTTTTTTTTTCTATGTCTGTAATAATTGGTATATGAGTATGGCAAAAGTCGCTATTATAGCCGGTCAAAGTTGCATATTCATCCAAACAAATTTGGTAGGCATTTGCCATGCATGTATATGGCCTCCACTTTTGCATGCATATGCTAGTTAGGCGCATTATATGGCATCCAAATTTTAGGGCATATGATGTTATATATACGCTTGCTATGCGATTTAATGTTTGCTGGGCGGTGAAGGAAAATCAAAAAGAGATTCAGAGAATATTGGGTGTATTACATTCTCAGTGATTCGCACGGCACGTATGTCGGATGTCAAAATTGTGAGCGAATTGATCTATCGGCCGATAAACAATCGTCGTATGTGTGTAGATCGATGCTAGCCAGTACTGATTAAACGGACGGCCGACAGTTGACCAACAGAATAGTTTGAATGCAATCGGGAAGCCTATGAAACTTTTTTATCGGCCGGTACAGAATTGGTGTAGTGTGCGCATATGCATATCGCTCCATATCGATTAAGTCGTCCGACCAATCTATCGGCCGACAATAGTCTGTAGTCTGCGGCAGCTCTAAAGGCGGCCGTATACTGTTTGCATGGAAAAAAAATCGACTGAAATATTGAAGATAACCTAACCATGTTGCTATAAATTTGCTATAATTGAATTCATATGTAACCAGTCTACCACGCTAGTATGTCATTGACTTATCTTTCACTCAAATAAAATGTCATTCCTTTGTAAAAGTTCAAACCAATCACAAGTGGTTTACTTCGTTCTCGATCCAACTATCCGAAAATTACAACACATGTACCGACAGGTTCGAAGAACAGACCAAAAAAATATTGTAGGCATGCAATAATTGAATATTTGCTTATCGTGTTTTTTGTCGAATATATTTTATCAGTACACGTTGACCAAATTTTATCTGCCAGAAAGAGTCAAATATGTGTCTTCGGTTAAACAGTGTATGAGCACCCTAAGTTACATTCAATGCGACATTTTGCTAATTGGACAGACCTGTGATGCGACACGTTTAATTGGACATTTTTGTAAACATCGAGTTCGGTGCCGAAATTATGGCCCCACATTGAAACACCGACACTGTACCACTGTCATCTCCAATGTCCAGTTACAGGTATAAAGCGCATCCAAAGTGACACTGAGTGGCGCCTCGGCATGTCACGATCATGTGTATATTCCCCAAGCCACACTGGCGCCACGCTGCAATGGGAACATAGCCTAACAGCATGCAATCCGATATATTCTTGTTCAATTTTGAGGAAATTTTTTCACAAGTTTTATCAATAAAATGTTGTTGTTCCGTACATATTCCTCTATATCTTCATATCATATGAGAAATCAGCAGTAGCGATTGATAAACTCGAATCGTTCATGTAACTCTATTTTAATCAATTCCCAGAAGGATCATCTATTTGTTCGACATTTTTGGTAAGCAATATTCACGGGCTTTCTGTAATAAAAAACGGCAAAAATTATGATTGTATAGTTAGTTTTTTCTTCGAGTTCAATTTTGTGAGAAAAATAACAAAAAAAAACGGATTTGAATCAACAAAATTTATAACTTTGTTAGATTTATGAATAAAATGCCGTGATTCTGCACAATATTTAATATGCATGAGTAATTTTCTTGTACGATGCAAAAAAATATAGCTCACCTGTAATATATGTCAAATTACGTTGGTCATGTGCAAAGATTTCCACAACCAGTGGGCACATGAAACTACACACTGAAAATTTAAGCAATCTGTGCTTTAATTTTTTTTCCTCAATCTATTTGAATTTGATGTCTGTTGCAATTGGGGCTATAATTCAAGAATGGATTCAGTGAATTTGCAAGAAAATTTCAAGCTATTCTATCGTATTGCTCAAATTCTTATTGTACAACTAAAAGATGAAGGTTGGTTAAAAAACGTAATTGATTTGCTATAAAGCGCAACGTAATCCCTACTCCCCCGTTCAGACAAAGTCCTGGCTGCCCAATGGATGCGCAAATTGGCCTCCTGCCGTTCTGCTCCAGATCTGGAACTTCGCAATCACTACATGTCACTGCTGCTAATTGTTCTCCAGCAGAAATGCTTAGTTGGGCCATTCAGAACCATCCCCGGAGCAGGCAGCAAGCTGGAGCCCTTTTCACAAGACTACCAGCTAGCCGATATTCGAAAATTGATAGTCGAGGAACTTGCGAAAAACCCTCCATTTCCAATTCCTCAGTACGCACTGTCGGGTGGTCCGCTGTACACAGAGTTTTCCGTGGCACAAGAGATTCCAAAATTTGGTGTGGAATTTCTATACGTCTATACGCTTCAACCCATTCACGATTTCCAACAAGCCCAACAGTCGAGAATTCCCAGGGCATTGCAGGGTCCATCGCGATCCACTATGAGGGATTTGAATGCCGGCATCGAAAGCTTACTGCGCTCCGAGAAGCAGAAAATGAAGATTACTATTGATGAAGCTGGCAAAAGGAAGATTCAAATTCGCGACGAACATTTTGCGGACTTTTCTACGGGACCGAGACAACCGTGGGTATGTTATATTGCAAGAAACCACTGACTTACAGATGTTCTCTTCCAGTCGAATGATTCCGAAGAAATTGCAAAAACGACTTGGTGTAAAATTACCTGAACCTCAAGCTGAAACGGATGCGTTTGGTGAAGAGCCCATTTCCACAACTTCTAGGGCTAGAACAGGGGCAGTTCCCAAGACAAAAACTATACGACAACCAACAGGACTTCGTCCACCCGGAACAGCGGCACCAAGTGGTCTGAGGGCCCCTGGAAGGGTTCGCCAAACAACCATTCCAAAGGAGGAAAGCCAACGAGTGATTCAACAACATAGATCTCCGGTCAGACAAACTCGTTCTCCCCTACGGATTGTACGTCATCCAGATGCTCCTCCCACACCACCAATTTTTGTTTCTGGAGCGCGAACCGCTGGTCTGATCTATGAACCGCAACAGTTTGGAATAGAACCAACCGAGAAATTTACTTATCCTAAAACAAAAATGCTCAAAATGAAATGTAATCTTGCTTTCTTCATCTCAATTTTGAAATTTATCCATAATTTTTATTACAGGGACTCCATCAAGGAGAATAAAACGTCCCCAAGTGAGGGATATTGTGAAAGAGCACCCGATCACGGAACAAATTCGACATCTACAACCGGAACCGAGACCACGGATCGCTACTCCAGAGATAATTGAAGAAATTCGCGAGCAGCAACGACGTGCCCAACTACTCGAGGGAGCAGATGTCAGAACACGTGGGCTGATGGAGCAGTACTATGCCGCGAAGGCTGCCAAACCACGTGTCCTTGATTTCTCCCAGCATGAGGAACCCACCGAAATCGAAATACAAACGAGTACATCTCCGAGGCGACCTGGTGCTGGTCTCGTGGTAAGCGATCGTGATTACGAGGAAATCTTCCAACCTTTGCTGCTTGATGATAGTCCAATCGCTCCCGAAGATCTTCTTGCTGAAGAGGAGTTGGCCTATGATGATATGTTCGGAGAGGCGGCATACGTTTCTCCGGTTAGACCAAGAACACCAGCACGAGACATATCGTATGCCGCAGCGCTAACACCCAGGCAGCAAGAGGTAACCCGGGAGTTAAGCCGAAGCAGAAGTGACCTACTGAAAGATGAGAGCGAGTTTCTGGCAGATGAAGACATTGACTTCGCGGACGATTATGTTGAGTTTGCTAGCCCTCGGGCAGGTACTCCTCGTACGCCAATAAGTGCTACAAGAAGAATAGAGGAAGCTCGCAGAGCGTATCGTGAAACAATGGGACGTTCCAGTCCAAAGACTCCCGTGAGAACTCTTCCAAGGCCTGTACTATCTACACCCAAACCTGCACCCTATATCTACAAATCTCCTGAAATTTCACCGGGAGGCACAACTGCTCGTCTGATTGATATCAGTCCTGGAACTCCCCAGAGAATGACTTCGATAATGCATCGAATCAATCGGCAGGTGAAAGCACACAACGAATTGATCGGAAACATTTCCGAACAACCGCGTACTCCGTCAGTTGAAAACCTAGCGATTGAGGTTAAGAAAGGTAAACAGGTGCTTGAAACACTCCGAGGTCGTTTGGATCGTTTCAGGGAGCAGCAGGTGGTGAAACCGGAAAGTCCACTACAGGAAAAAGCTACAGAGGAAACTGAAGTTCCACTTAGTCCTCTCGGAATAAAACTTCAGTTACAAAATCTATCCGACGTGATTCAGGAAGCAGTAGAAAACGCACAAGAATTACAAGACGTTTCGGAGACCATACAAGAACCCGTTGTCCAACAGGCAGCTGAGCAGAGTTTGAACGTAACTGACGAATTGCTGAATATTTCGAATCGAATGAACGATGTGTGGGAAGAAACTGCTAAACGTCTTGGAGACTCCTCACTAGGACTCATTGGAGATGATGAACTTGGGGATGACATTTTTGCGGGCGCTCAAATGGGAAGTCCTGTGAAGAATGCATTGAACCGTATTGTAGACACCTTAAACAATTCAGTAGAAGAAATAATTGCTGAGGGAGCTATACCAGGAACACCAGCTTTCGACCAACTGGAGAAGACACTTAATAACTTCAAACGAGCGCTCCAGCAAATTGATTTCGATGAATCATTGCTTGATACCAGTTTACCAGCTGAAGACCTATTGAATGAAACTATGGAAAAATTGGAACAATCACTCCAATCGGAGGCTGCTGCAGTTGCAGCTGTTTCGAAATCGCCAGGAAAAGAACAAATTGTGGAGAAAGGCGAAGCAATAGTTGAAGAAATGAGCGAAGTGCTAGATGATTTGGTTGCTATTCAACCAGTCCTTCCCACAGCATCCGTTCCGTTGACACCAACTCGAAGTGCGATTGCATCGCGCTTAGAAATGTTACGAACAACTCAAAAGCAAACAGTTGAACAGATCCCTCAAGGAATAGAACCTGATGAACTGGTTGACGTTGAAATTCCCCAGTATGCACCGTTTACGCTGGATTGGCCAGAGGAGGAAGAAGAAGTAGATGAAGTAGAAGAGGAGAAGCTGGACGAATCCGATAAGATTTTGGATATAGACGAAATGGAAATGGATGATTCGTTGTTAGTGGACCAAGCTGATGAAATTCCGAAAGAATTTTTCTCTGCTGCCGTGCCACAGTTTGAACCCGAAATTTTGGAGGAATCATTTATGAACACTGATGACATTTTCGGAGAAGAATTTGTAGCAACGCCTACCAAATACACACCAACCTTACTAAGGACTGGATATTCGCCTAGATCGCCAAAGCATCCCACGCCAATAGGAGCCGATACGCGGGATCAATTATTAGATCTCGTAGAGGAAACGAAGCAACAACAGGATAGACTGCTTGACGCAAGTATCGCAATGATTCAGAATGCTGAAGATACTGCTGCGGTAGCCAAAGGTCAACAAATAGCACAGCAAATCTTAAAATCGCAGGCAGTTTTGGACGATATAGTTACCAGTGTTCAAATTCCCGGTTCACCGTTACGAGAAGATGAAAGGAATTTTGCTTGGCTCGGACCTATGGCGACACAGGGAAGACAAAAGAGACACCAACAACCTCAACCTGCACCTAGTACAAGACAAATTCAAAGGCCCCAATCCACGACATCAAGAATCGCTCCACCGAAACCGACTGCGATTAGAAGACCGGTACAAACTACTTCTTCTTTAAGACCGCCGTCAATTGCTGGAGGATCCCAACGCGTAGCTCCACGTGGCACACAGGCACCGAGACCAAGGGCAGGATCAGCCACACCTACTCCTGTAACACGACCCCAAACTGCGCAACCGCATTCTTCATCAGTTCGAAGAATGCTGCCTCGTCCAAGCTCAGCAGCACCTGGTCCCAGTCGGAGAAGATAAAAACTTTAAATTTGTTGACATATTGTAGAAATAAATATATTTTGTAGAAGTAATGCGATAAATTGTATTATTACGAAGAGAGAGCTAAGCTCCAGACTAAACAGAGCAAGCGATGTGTCGAGACGAACTTCATTACGGCTGAGCAATTCATTCGAGAATAGGGCTCACGAATCAGCACCAGTGGAGGCCACAGTACAACAAACCCCTGAGCCGGAAGACCCACAGCCAGATCAACAATTACTACGCGATCTGGTCTTCCATGACGACGAGGCGATCTCACAGTTTCGCGCAGGCTGACAATTGGAAGGCTGATGGCGTATAAAAGAGGTAGCAGATCTGCGAAATTATGTGACCGAGTTGCTGTGATCGTGCGACCTACGACCTGGTACAGCATTTGAGCGTTCTATCAAAACGGCCGAAGCGTTACTCTGACTCTGCAAAGCGCCAAGAACAAAATCGAATGTTCAGAGATAACGAGAAAGCATTCTACGACCACATTAGAGACGAGAAGCCTGACTACAGACAACGTGTGTCAGATATAAGCGATGTGACGAACTTCTGGGCTGGGCTATCATCGTAGGAGAAAACGATGTTCGCGAAGCCTCTCGGTACCTGAAGAACTGGGCAGCACCGGGCCTCGATAGTTTTTTTTTTCTGGCATAAGAAGCTGACCGTCGTGTGTTCGGTGTGTTCTGCTCGATAGACACCGATAACGTGTCTATCGAGCAGAAAGGATGCAAGAAAAATACGTATTGCTACAAAAACCAGGCCATGGTTTCTGCAACAAGCGATGAGGCAGTAGAGCATGTCTCTACAACTCAATGAAGGGAAAAAATGTGGTGCAGTCTAGAACGCTGCAGATAAAGAGGGGGATATTCCAAGGCGACTCTTTCAGCCCGCTTTGGTTTTGTCTGGCACTGAACTCCCTCAGTAGAACGCTCAATAGAAAAGGTTAGAAGATTCACATCAGCGTCTAGGTGTAGCTATCCGGGCTGTCGAAGACATAGGTAAGGACATCTGAATTGAGTTCGGCCTCGACCGTCATGTCCATCTGCTGGAAGGACTCCTCATCGAATGTGGAGGCTACGAGGTCTCTGACGGCGAATTTACCAGGGACATGGTTCATAGCGAATCTTACAAATATCTCGGATTCGGACAGACCACCGAGATTCGCCACTCCGACATCAAAACGGAGCAAGTTCTTAATCGAGTGAACTGTGTCCTGAAGAATTTCCTGAACGCGGGGAACAAGGTACGTGCGATCAACACATTCGAGGCTCCCCTGTTGACCTTCAGTTTTGGAGTAGTCAAGTGGTGCAAAACTCACCTAGATGTCCTTGAGAGGAGGATGAGGAAAGCATTCCAAGAGGTCGGAATGCACCATCCTTAATCGGCACTGAAGAGAGTATCATTACCACGCAAAGAAGGGGAAGTTTGAATCGTTGATATATCTGCGCAGTGTGTTGCCCAGTTACCTCAACTACGGGAGTACTTCACAGAACGCGCCAACCAAAACGCGCTATACCGGGCTGTCTGCACCGCTGTCAGAGGATACGGCGCTCTGCACTTGGCGCAAACGAAGTTCCAACTCAACTGGAAAAAAAAAATCTCACCCGGGGGATCTCTCATAACGCTTTATAAAACAACTCTTCTGTTTATTCTAGAGTACTGCTTTTTCTGCTATCTGCAGCAGCTAAAAGTCGTCTTTTAGAATTGGAATGAATTCAATATCATTGCCCTTGGTTGTATGCACTCATAGACATAACATAAGTGTGGAGATTCTCTGTAGAGATGAGCCATCCGCGCATGAGCTGTTCATCCGACTCGCTTCATCATAGTGAGCTGAATCTGAAGTGCTGTAGAGCCAAAGGACTGTGAAGCGACAAAGCTGCAGAGTGTGAGTTGTGAGATGCGGAAGGATTATCTGTCCCTCTCTTCATGATATGTCGTCAATTTGTTTTCGTTTGTCCTCTTAAGGCTGATTTTGACGATGCCAGTCAGCGCTCTAGTTGAGGTATCCAGTGAACAGAGAACAGACACTCTGTCCAAGTTACTTGTACCAGTATCGAACAAGTAATTGGCCTCTAACTTGAACAGAGTGTCTGTTCTCTATTCACTGGATACTTCAACTAGAGCGCTGACTGGCATCGTCAAAATCAGCCTTTAGGTTTGTCCCTCTCCGTTCTTTAGCTGTAGCAGAGATGCCAGATAGGAAAAGGTTTTTAATTTGAAGATATTAAATCGCTCGTTTTTTATAATTAATTATATTTTCGATACAACGCATTACAAAATAAATAACATTATTATATCAATAACTGTTTGCGAATGAAATTAATATTAGGCTGTCAAAAAAGTCCTGCGGCTCAGACGGTGGCCAAGCCCTCATTAACGGCCAGGAAGGTTCTGCTGTGTGTTTGGTGGGATTGTCAAGGAATAATCTATTATGAGCTGCTTCCCTATGGCCAAACGCTCAATTCGGACCTGTACTGCCAACAACTGGACCGCTTGAAGGTAGCACTCATGAAGAAGAGGCCATCTTTGATAAACAGAGGCCGCATTGTCTTCCATCAGGACAACGCCAGGCCACACACTTCTTTGGTGACGCGCCAGAAGCTCCGGGAGCTCGGATGGGAGGTTCTTTTGCATCCGCCGTATAGTACGGACCTTGCACCAAGTGACTACCACCTGTTTTTGTTCATGGCGAACGAGTTAGGTAGTCAGAAGTTAGCCACAAAAGAGGCCTGTGAAAATTGGATATCCGAGTTTTTTGCCAATAAGGAAGCGAGCTTCTATAACAGGGGTATTATGAAGTTGGCATCTCGTTGGGAACAAGTCATCAAACAAAACGGCGCATATTTGACTTAAAACAGATGATTGTAACTAATTTTATGAACAAATGAAAATTTAAAAAAAAATACCGCAGGACTTTTTTGACAGCCTAATATATTGTATTTTATTGAAACATGACCGTTGAAACACATAAATTTATTTCCTATTTTACTTTTTAATCCATACAGAACAAACAGACTTTTAGATTAAAACAAATAATACTATTTCGTATTTGCTAATGTGATAGAGAGATCTCTGTCTTTTTGTGACTTTCATCATAGCGAATAATTATTTCTCATTGCGCCTATTAGTGGAAACATTTTTTTATTATCCTTGCGAGTGTGGATGCAAAAACAAATTCTCTCGATAGGTTAATAACGTTGTTTCGGACTATATTTCTGAATGGAAAGAATGAAAGGATAGAAAGAAAGTATGGAAAAAAGCAAATAAGAGACAGACGAATAGGAGGAAAACCACTAATCTTGAATATTCATATTTTTAAACGGTTTCATTTGGCAACTTCTGGTTCTTCCGTTCTTTAAATTCAGCCTCTCCAAAGTTTGATTTTATCATTCAGTATTTTTTGCATATTATATTATTAGAATTCGTGGCTTAGGCCGAGGACATAGTGAATGCGATGCGGGCGCGGGCGCTGGCTCGTTAGCGGGAAAGCTCTTTCGTTCACGAATGCGGAAATCAAATGCAACCCACCCGGACCTGACATAGTAAACGTGATGCGAACGCGATTTCAATGCGGCGAAACTGTTTGTGGAGTGTTTTGCCGCGAGTGAACGCAAGTATCACGTTGCTCAAGTGATCCGCATTGAACGTGTACAAAGGCAATTCGTGCGCTTCGCCCTCCGTAACCTTACTTGAAAAAGTTTCGTTTTACGGTCCTCAACGTCAACTTAGACAATAGTCTTTAATTATCGTTCCTAAACATAGAACAAGTTATGGGTTCAACAGCCCGTTCAGCAGTTGCCTAAGAGCAATCAACAATGTTAGTAGCAGCTTCGACTTTAATATGACTAAAAACGTTTTTAAAAATCGAATTATGAACGTAGTTTGAGTTTAAGATCTGTGCGACTAGGTCGGAGATTAATAAATAAATAAATAAATAAATAATTGTTTATACCACTCTCTCTAATGTTACCAGTACTGCTGGTGCTAGGTAGTGCGGACTGAATCAAAACGGCTGTCAAAAAAGATCCAATGATCAGGAGTGTTATTTTTCTTTTGATAATCAACACTGTGAAAAAAGTGTTGTTATCAAAGGCAAAAATAATTAAACTTATAAAATGAACAAACTATATTTTTCCGTCAATTTTTTAATTGACCATTGCATCTCTGAAAGAGCATCTTATATTGCAAGGTATCAGAACCTGACAGAATATAAACAACCTATGAATAACGCTTAGTTCACTCCAAGATTTTAATGTGGGAGCAAAATTCGATATTGGCGAATTTCGATACGTACATACATAGCAACAGTTAAATGTTTTAGAGACGTTTTTCTAACGTCGATGAAAACAGCTTTGCTGGTGAAGCTGACCGAATGAAATCCGCTTAATTATGATCCGCTAGTCCTGGTGATGAATATAACGGTAAAGCAATCTGCGCTTCGTGTTGATGATGGACGTAATCTTCTGAGTCAACTACCGGCTTAATTGTGGAGAAGGCATTACGGTTTCTCACGAGGTTTCTTTTCCGGTTGAATTGTAACGATGTATTTTTAACCTGTAAATGTGTTTGAAAGGTTTGCTACACTTTTGGTTGTCAATAATTGAAACATCGTACTTACTCCACCGATACGGGAACCCTTAAGTGCGATTCACATACAACATCCACGTCACGTTCACGTTCCGTCACGTCACGTTGCGTCAATTATTCTTCCTTGCAATTCCTATTGAAGCATTCACATACATCAGCAACGGCAAGTCGAAGTTGCCGTTGCCGGTGTATGTGAATGTATGCATAAGAACTGCTTGAAAGAATAATTGACGCAACTTGACGAGACGGAACGTGGATGTTGTATGTGAATCGCGCTTTATTCGGAACTAGTTTGTCGTCTCCGCAAAAATCGACCCAGCGCGTCTGTAAATACGTTTCCGAGGGTATACGATAAAAGCTAACGCGAACATTTTCACTAGTATTCGGGCAGCCTTTCACTGAGCAACGCATTTTTAATGTCCACTTTCCTCGATATAACATTTCTCCGAACGAAATAAAAACAAACGAAGTCACAGTCACGTAAATGTTTACTCTTGCGATTTGAAAACATTTGATGAAAAGTGGAACGAAGGGTTGCCAGATGATTTTTGAAAAAAGTCTGTAAAAATATGTGAAAGTCTGTTAAAAATGTGAAATGTCTGTAAAAGTGTGCGAATCTGTAGAAATGTCTTTTAACGTTAATTTTCATAGATTCATTAATAATTTGTACATTGCGATGCACGTAAGATTGTCTTTTGTATATTTTTGTATATTTTGTATATATACAGTCATTCCATGCCAAACCGATATAGTGGTTCTCAGTGGTAGTTTTGTTCTTTATCGCAAAACATTAGACCCGTATTTTTAAATTTTTTCGTTAGGGTGACCATTTCCATTTCAGGGTGGTCCGACATATCTAAATGAAGCCAATGAGCTAGCTTTTTATTAAAAAATATTGAACTTGCAAAAAAAAATGGTTTTTATTTTCGTAATTATCGATTGTATTTGTTTTTATTGTATTTATGGCTTTTGACTGGAGGGCGCTATATTTTTAATATTTTTCTTGAAAGATGAGGATGTTTCACATAACATATTTCGATTTCAGAGATGCAATTTTTTTCGTTTTGAGATATGATTTTTCAAAAATCATTTTCCCCCCTGAGAACGCATGGAATGGCTGTATATATGTATACTAGCTGACCCGGCGAACTTCGTCCCGCCCAAAATTATTGTTTTGATATGAATTCTTTAGAACGAATTTCTAAACTTTTTCTCAATATAACATTGTTCTATGGGCAGAATACAACAAATACAGCGAAATGAAGATGGCTCAAAAGGGATTTTTTCTTCAATGGATTTTACGATTAACAATACATTTGGTTTTCCATTTTTACCATTTTTATTTATATAGATAGACAGATAGAAGATAGAGGAATGCATTGTTCTGCCTGAAAATGAATTTCCACTTTCGAACAAAGATCAACTTCGCTAGCACAAATATCGAATGGCCTAACAACGCTTATCATGATGTAATTTTTGATCATATGCGAATTCAATTTTCAAAATTTTCCGACATTCCTTCAGAGTTTTCCGAAAATTCTCCGATTTTGCTCTTCACTATGTTGATCTACGGGAAGAGATGAATACAACAAAATAAAGAAGGCTGAAATCGGGCCATCCCTTCTTTGTGTTTTCCGCTTACGAACAGATTCGGCTTTCCATTTTTATATATATAGATAGATAAAGGCTAACAGTGCGATGTTGGAGGGATGCTCATGAACTGGGAGTAAACGATTTCCGTTATCGCTTGGATGTAGTCAATCTTAATATTACTCAAAGATGTTCAGTCAGGGCTTTGAGAATCAACTCATTGTCGTTTACTCAAAAGAGACCCCTCTAGGAGAGTCATTTTTAAGGAAATTAGCGACACACATGTTGCCGTCCACACGTTTGCTAAAAAATTATTCGCTTGGCGCCGGAGGGCTAATTCGGTTTACTTGGTTTGTCGCCGGCCGTTCTTGACATTATCGGGAAATTACAATCTGTTAAGTTTTACCAATCTCATCGATAGTTCTCATAAGTTCTCGACTCTGTTCCCTCACTGTCATAAAATTTCGAAATGTAGTATAGTAAATGTATAGTATGTATAGTAAATTAATGTAATTTTTCATTCATCGTGAAGAATCGTATTGTCTTTTTCGTCTGCAATGATGTCAGGGCAAAAGTACTTATGAAATCATAAAAAACGTTGACGTGTACAAGTTATTGTTACCAAACAAAACACCAACAGAATGCAAAAGATACTGAAATACTGTCGTCGGCCACTGAGCAATACTATGCTCACGACATCACTGCTGTGCGACATATTTTGCCTACGTAACCACTTTAGTTACGCCGGACGCCAAAGTGTTAATGAATGACTCAAAAAATAGGTCTAACGTCATGTGTATTGATATAAACTAAATATGAAAACGTTTGATATATTAAAACTATGGAAATATGTCATACGGCGATTCTAATATCTTTGATGTGATGAATACAGCCTCTCATTTTTCATAAACCTGTGAAATATTGTTATATCCAAAAAGTCTGCAATAAAAATAAAAAGTATTTTACAGATATGTCTGTGAATTTACAAGCATATTTGTAAATCTGGCATCTCTGGTGGTTTGAGAATGTATTGCAAGAAATCGCTTGAAAAAATGCACGAATTTGCTTGGAAATGAAGTGAATTGAGTCCGCACCAATTAGGCTAACACTAATTACAAGTCATAATCGCCTCAGCATGTCTAATTAGAAGCGAATCATTGTACTTCCGAGCCCCAAAAGTTGTGTGAAATTTTTTTTCTCGGGTAGCAAATACCAGTAGACGTTCATTCTTGTACGCAACACCACTTGGGCAGACGATTGTTTTCCCAATGACAGCTGTTGGACGTCTTATTTTTTCTTCGCTGGTTTGTTCCTTTCGATGATCAAACCAAATTCAGTTGTATCAGAACGCAGGTCGTTGTTTTTTGTTATATTTGCTGAATTTTTCGTCACAGTCTAAGAAACATCAAAAATTACATCCTAGGTTGATAGAGCGGAATTTACTGAGACCGCAAAGTCGAAAAACGCTGGCAGTTCCGGTGGGAGTGAATCTTATTTTGGTGTGAAATGTCATCTTCCGCAACGCCGGACAGCGGTGTCGTGACATCGACGGACGGAGAAAACGTGGGGGCGAACAAGGCACGGGCAGAGGAATTAAAGAACCAGGCAAACGAATGCTTTAAAAGTAAGCAGAAATTCTAGCGTTTTTGAATTTACATTAGTTCCATATACTATACATGTATTTGTGATGAATTACATCCTCTTTCATAACCTAGAATAGAACATTACATGACTCGTTGACTGTTTACAGCCAAAGGATTTATTCAATTATATTCTAGAAAGTTGGATTTGTGAAGCCCTTGAACTACATTATTTGCATTCATCTTTCGCGCAGATAAAACCTACGAGGATGCCATCAAGCTGTACACGGAGGCGATCGAACTCGACAGCGAAAATGCCATTTATTTCGCGAATCGTAGCTTTGCCTATCTTCGGCAGGAATCGTTCGGCTATGCGCTCAACGATGCCGTCCAGGCGATCAAATGCAATCCGGCCTATCTCAAGGGATACTACAGGAGAGCGGGGGCCCACATGGCCCTGGGTAAGTTCAAACTAGCCCTGTCGGATCTCGAATTCGTGGCCAAGCGGTGTCCGAATGATAAAGACGCCCAGATGAAGTACACCGAGTGCAACAAAGTCGTCAAAAAGATGGCCTTCGAGCGAGCGATAGCGGTGGACAAGGTGGAGAAGAGTTTGCTTGAAATGTGTCGGGATTTGGAATCGGCCAGTGAGTATTGACATGGGAAGGAACAGATAGGAACCACAAGCTAAATCGGTTATATGTTTCCGCAGCAATCGAGGTCGATTACGAGGGTCCGAAATTGGAAGACGGCAAAGTTACGGTAGAGTTTATGAACAGTCTGATGGATTGGTATAAAATCGAGAAGAAACTCCACAAAAACTTTGCCTATAGGGTAGGATTAGTTTAAAACTTCTGTTGATCAATTTTCGTACAATTCGAGATGCTTTTCCGTAGATCCTGTGTGACGTTGAGGCGCTGTTCAAGAAACAACCGTCCCTGGTTGACATCACTGTACCGGACGATCGCAAGTTTACCGTGTGTGGTGATATTCACGGTCAGTTCTATGATTTGCTCAACATTTTCAATATCAACGGACTGCCATCAGAGACCAATCCGTATCTCTTTAACGGGGACTTCGTCGACCGAGGCTCGTTCTCCGTTGAATGCATATTCACGCTTTTCGGGTTCAAACTGCTTTATCCGGATCACTTCTTCATGTCACGAGGTTTGACACTTGCTGCAATGTTTTGAGGTCGATCCCACTTACGCGTATGTTTTTTTTTTCGTAGGTAATCATGAAAGTATGAGCATGAATCAGATGTACGGATTCACGGGTGAAGTGGTAGCGAAATACTCCCAAACCATGTCGGAGATGTTCACCATGGTCTACAATTGGCTCCCGCTGTGTCATTGTATCAATGACAAAGTGCTCGTCATGCACGGTGGTCTATTCTCGAAGGACGAAGTGTCGCTGGACGACCTGCGCACCATTGAACGGAACAGGCAACCTCCGGAGGAGGGTTTGATGTGTGAACTGCTATGGTCCGATCCACAGCCACAGAACGGAAGGGCTCCTTCCAAGCGGGGCATCGGCATTCAGTTTGGACCTGACGTGACCAAATCATTCCTGGCACACAACAAGCTGGACTACATCATTCGCAGCCACGAAGTTAAGAACGATGGATACGAGGTGGCGCACGATGGAAAGTGTATCACGGTGTTCTCGGCTCCGAACTATTGGTGAGATATCTCTCTTATCTCATCTGCCAGTGTGTGATTATCACTAGGCTGTTTACCATTCATTTCAGTGATGCTACCGGCAATTTGGGTGCTTTTATCACCCTCAAAGGCAACGATTTGAAGCCGCAGTTTAAAACATATGCCGCTGTTGTAAGTATCATCTGAACTGGTTCAGAGCAATTCCAAATGAAATCGTCCTAAAATGCAGATTTCAAAAACATGTATTTTTGATTCGAATGAAAGTTCGTATTCCGTTTGGGATGGAGGAAATATGAGTTTTCCACAGCAATTGGGATTTTGTGACTCAAGTGTAACTTTGGAAAAGGGCGTATCGATTTTAGTAACAGAAATCTTTGATAATTTATATCTCAAAAACTATTAGTCGTACCGAAATAGTGTCTGAGAAAGAGTTATAGTGTGTTGATGTTAAAATGTGAAAAAACATACGCTGAGAACAGCGCGGACTTGATTATATACAGTCTCCGATCTCTTTTCACTGTAAATAATCGAGTCTAATTTTTTTTTTCGTTTATTGAAAATAAAAAAAGAATATAATTTTTGATTCATCCCCTCACAGTTAGAAAAAACCTTTCTCACATAAAAAAAATATTTTTTCCAGAATCTCTCAGAAGGTGATAGATGATCATATTTAATGAAAAAATCCTTCTACGCATATATTCGGATTTCAGCAATGACATAGTCATAGAATTTTTTTTTGTTTCGGACTCTGTTGCCTCAAACTGGATCTACACTAAAAAGTACACTGCATAAGACAAATATGTTGCCTTCATTTGAAAGATGATAAAATTTAGTACAGGATATAGTAGTGGAACATCCAAATTAGCGGATTTAATAATATATTTTGGGAGTGAACAATTCAAAGTTAGCGATTTTTAATGTGTGTTAATTTTATCCCAAAAATTCATAATGAACTTGATTGTTTCTATCAATCAAATTAAAATTCTCAAACCACAATTCTACAATTTGTTCTTTGACATCCAAAATCTATCTTTCCTAATTTCGCTGCAATATCGTTATAAACAATTCCTGGTGAAAATTCAAACAAAACCTTCAAAAATTTCGATTTTTACCCCACTGTACATATAATAGCCACTTAAATTACACCTCAACGTTCAATGGTTACATTTTTTCTTGAAACCAAGTATAGAAGTTGGTTGTCAAAGAACATATTGTAGAGCGGTTAGAGAGCTTTAATCTAATTGATGGAAACGATCAAGTTTAATATAACTTTTTAGGATAAAATTAATGATAACACAATAAAAATTATTAACTTTTAGGTTTTGACGTAGAACTACGTCCTTCATTAAGGGTGCCAAATCAGAAAACAGGTCACGTTTTTATGAAATAAAGTTAACGTTAATAACTATTTTTGCCGTGAACAGATTCTGGCGATTTACATACCAAACGAATCGGAAATTCCCTAAGATTTGTTTGATGTGCTATACATTACCCATAGTCGGTATATAGTTTAAATTGGTGAAAATTGGAAGCATTCCCATTTCCTCATACATTTGTTCTGTCCATTTGTGTGCCCTCCCTGAACAGAGCTGTCAATAACGAGCAACTTATCGACGAGCAACGAAGGGGAAATCGTAGAATGTAAAGTCTCCGTGAACAAAGGAAAAGTAGAAGAGCAAGGGGAATATTTGCCTAAAGTATAAACAGTGGATCTTGCTGAGGCAAACTTCATTCTTCGTGAGGGCACCGATGGAGGTGGTGGAGGAGTAATATGAGGAAAGAGTAGAGTTTTCCAAGGAACTTTTTGAAGGCTTGAGACGAATGAACTGAAGAAGCTTAAAGTCGCTTTAATTCAACAAGGAAAGGAAGGAAAGGCTAACTTTCAGCATCGTTCTAGATACGAAACAATGAACATCGTTTGTTCGTTCTTGTTTTGCGCCATCTCATGTCTTCGTTTCGAACTGAGCTGTGGACGCGACCAAATTACTCGCTCGCTAGTGTCTTTGGCATTGCAATCATTGCATCAAACTGACGCCATTGCATTGGTCTTTTGAGCTACACAATTTTGTAGGGAACCATCAAGCTTAGCTATCGTCAGTTAACCAAAAGAATAAATGTTCTGGAATTTTGTCAGTGATTTGGTTTCACATGACGGTAGGAAAACGCTCTCCACAAAGGATGACAGCTAAGCTAATCTAGACTGGCAATATTAAAAGAAAGGGCTTCTGTTGAGAAGAGCCCAAAACAGAGATAAGTATGTGTATATTTAGTTGATTCAAGCCCGTACGTATAAATAGTGGATCTTCGCTACGCTGAAATCCAATTTGAAGTGATAAATATAAACAAGGAGGGGAGATAGCGGGAGGGAATTATTTACGCTAGAGTATTAGTAATGAACTTTTTTTTACAAGCAGTTAACATAGTGTTCTGTCATCAAAAGGCTTCGTTGGTTCCTTTGACATTGCATCAATGCATTGAACTGACGCTATGGTTAAGCAGGTGTTAAAGTTGTGCATCAGAAAATTATTTGAGGAATACCAAGTTATTCAATAAGTTAGAATAAGTCATTAATTTATTTGAGTTCGCGTGCAGATATAGTTTATTTACATTTACTGGAATGTTGTATGTGATTTGGTTTCGCTTGCCAGTAGCAAAACTTTTTCGATACAATTTTTAAAGTACTCTTTCGGTTTTTCCTCAAAACAGGCCTCAGTTTCGATAATCCCTTCATCATCGGTATTAAATTTCTTGCCGGCGAGCATTCTCTTCAGGTCTGCGAATGAAAATAGTCGCTGGGCCAGATCTGGAGAATACGGTGGATGCGGAAGCAATTCGTGCAATTTTGCCATCAATACACGAAATTCGGATTTTTCCGTTTTTTTTCACAATAACAAAAGTTGCTTCACACTCAATGTTGTAACTCACGAACCAATCGACTGATTGCTGTCAAATTTTGACACGTATCCCTTGAAAGATGGTGCTTTGTGAAAGTCAGGTAGTCGTCAACATTAGGCGTCGTGCACAAATTACGTAACGCGATATCGGAGGGAGGAGGGGGGGGGTCGAGGTTGCGTTACTTTCTGTGTATCAGAGATAGGAAATTGCGTTACATAGGAGGGGGGGAGGTGGTCCAAAATCCGGATTTTTAGCCTTACGTAATTTGTGCGCGACGCATTATGAACTTTTCAGCCGAATTGTTACTTAAATTTCACTGCAATATTTGGCCAGCACATTTAGTGTACGCTTTTAGGAGTCTCAACCCACATGTCTTCAAATGTTTTCCAACGTAACTCCTAAACATATATTTTTACCATAATGATGTATTTGGGAAAGTTGTTGAAAATTATAAGCAATTTGAACATGACGGTGTAATACGACAAACTTATTGAAAGAGCCTATTTACTATAAAGAAGACAATAAATTAGAATTGTTTTTTTTTTCAAATACCGCGAGAATGGCTGCATTTAGAAGGAGATTGATGAAGAGGTTTTTTTATTTTTAATCACGTCAGGATTCATACTGGCTAAAATTAATGGTAACATACAAAAATTCGAAGTTTCGAAAATTCATGAAAATCGATGTTCCACAAGGTTCGTCAAAAATAGTTTTACCATCTTGGATTCATTTTTAAAATTTTCTACATGACTTCTTGTTTATATGAAAAAAAATACATATTTAGGTATGAAATATAATTTGAGGAAATTATTTTTCTGTAATTTAATCAATGTTTTTGTCATGCGAAAATAAACAATTCGAACGGAATACAGAATGGAATTTAATCAAATCGTTCGAAATATTTCAAATCGTTCGAAATATTTCAAATCGATCGGAGTACAGAATATGGGTGTACATTCGAATGACCCTAACAGAAAATCTTCCATTTGAATATGGCGTCGATTGTTCACGAAATTCGGCTTTTTAACTGGTCCAAGGACCAGTTAACGTTCGCCCAGTTAAAATGCAGACCAGTTAGCGAAAGATTACTGTACTAATTTTTTCCTTAGTGTATATTTGTTCATGTTTCAACATCAATACTCTATAACCCTTTCTAGCACACCATTTCGGTACGGCTCATAGTTTTTGAGATATAAATTATCAAAGATTTCTCTTACTGAAATCGATCCGCCCTTTTCAAAAGTTACACTTGTTACACGTTAAAAAATGCCCAATTGCTATGGAAAACCCATATTTCCTCCAACCCAAACGGAATACAAACTTTCATTCGAATCAAAAATACTCATGTTTTGTCATTTGTTGATTTCATTTGGAATTGCTCTTCAGCTGTTCAAAAACAGGATTCGTTCAAAAAACAGAGTTTCATTCATTTCAGCCACATCCCAAAGTTAAACCGATGGCATACGCCAGTACACTGAGTCTTCTCGCGTAGTACCTCTGCTAGTGTGAATACTGCCCAACGGATCCGCTGAACGGTTCCACACGCCTGGTTCCTTTCGCCAGGGAAAGCATACAAATTACGAAAATCGTGTCGAGACAAACTTTTTCCAATCTTTTCATATCGCATGAAGCGTTGCTCTTCCTCGAAGAGGTGTTATTTTTATTGTTCTAGTATTCACTGTTTTTATTTACACACTCTACAAAATTTTAATTTTTCATTTTGAAATGAAGCAGAACGCAAAAGGATTGAATTATCGTGTTTCTTCCTTTCCATCCGCTCCACTCCTAGAGCTAGATAGTGGGGCAGGTTGTATTGCTAGACTATTACCTTGTATACATACATATTAGATTTTACACAAACGAAATGTAGATAAACGATTGTAACGTGGTTATGAAGTGATCAGAGCTAGTTATTAGTAAAATTACACGTACAATCACACTCACACGTAGAATTACGAACAATAGTGACATGGCGTATGACAAAAGAAAAGAAAATATACAACGTCGTAATGCGTATATGTAGAGAAGCTAGATTTTGTACACCGATTAAGCAGAGTTAAGCTGTAGCCGTGGAAGATCGCCTAACGGCTTTTTATCAGTATCGGTTAGATTCTTCTGCGAGTATTGTGTTGAACCAAGTTGAATATCGAATTTCATCGAAGGAAGCGCGCATAGGGAAATAAATTTTATTGGTGGAATAATAGATACAAAAAAATATGGTGAGGAATGGTTCCGCGCAAAGCGAACCGAAATCAACACATTCTCCAAAGTACAGTACGATTAAATTGTATTAGGTTTTTAGGAAAGGAATGATAATAGAAATATAGATTTGAATATTGTTTCAAGCGGCAGTGTTTTATTTTTGCAGGCCCTCGTTCAATCCACTGAATTCTCCCACCACTTCCTTCTCCGCCACCACAGTATTCCTTTCTGCTGACAAAAAAAAAAACCAATAACAATTTGCATAGTTTTATCTGGGAATCATCCTGGCATATATAGAGACGAATGAACTGCAAAGTTTAAAACCTCTTAAAAACAAAGAATCAATCAATCAATTCTGGCATATCGAACAATTCCAAATCTAGATAAACATACGCACCGTCTGCGCAGCCGTTATTGCGTCATTGTTGCGCCGACGCGCTATTATCAACCGTCCTCAAAGGGCCCATGGGTTGTTTTTTTTTCGGCCCAAGGTGAAATCGTTGAGAACTCTTGACATTTCAAGAGATTTGCTGCGTAAGCATCCGGGCGTCTCGATACGTAAAGAGAGATCGGACAAATTGCATGTAGAAGCACCGACTTTTGATGTGGCGAACGAGACTGTTGACCACGAGATATTTAACAGGGAGTATCACATTTACATCCCTTCTCGAGATGTGGAAATAGAAGGCGCGGTCTCCGATGCGAGTCTGAGTGTCGAAGAACTGAAAAAAGGTGTGGGTTGTTTTCAAAACTCGCTAATTGGAGAGCTTGCGAAGATTCTGCATGTTTGGCAACTACATGCAGCATCTTTGGAAGACAACCAAAAAGTCTATAAGCCTTCACACTCGTTTTGGGTTATTTTCGTTGGCTCTGTTCTCTCGAGTTATGTTAAAGTAGATAGTGTCTTTTTTTTCGGTGCGCTTGTTTGTACCACGGGTTTACAATTGCTGCAATTGTAAAAAAATTGGGACGCTCTTCCAGCCATTGCGGCTACAAATATCGCTGTGGTAAATGAGGTGAAAAACATAGTGAGAACTCTTGTACACAAACTGTGGAAAAATGTATTCACTATGGCGAGAATCCTCACCCTCTAGAGGAGTACCCAAGGTACAAACAGCACTCCGATAAAGTGACGCGTTCTATCACAGGTCGCTCCAAGCGGACTTATGCTAAAATGCTTCAGGCCGCATCAGCCGCTCATGCTGAAAACCATTTTTCGGTTTTGTTAACTCAAGAATCGGACTCAGGTTCTGATGAGGATCACTTAAAAAGAAAACTCTCTTCATCAAAGGTGCCCCGTAAGAAAGCTAAAATGACCCTCAGAAGATTGTCTTTTTTTTTTTTTTTTATCTGTATTATAGTGACTTTCAACTCATTTGGCTGGTTCGTCACTTTTACTTCCATTTTTGGAAGAATGTCGGGAGTGAGAATTGAACTCGTGACCTTGAGCGTGAGAAGCATGGATGTTACCACTACGCCAGATCGCCTCCACAGAAGATTGTCTAATTCAAAGGATATTAGTAAGGCTACGATGGATGGAATACAGTGCTCTGTGCGAATATCGGGTGGATTATCTGGTTCATTCGAGTCCCGCAGGGGGTTCGAGGTAGTGAATCAATTTGTGTACCTTGGCTCAATGGTAACGTCTGACAATGATAGCAGCCGCGAGATCCGGAGACGCATTATCAATGGGAGTCGTACCTACTATGGTCTCCACAAACACTCAAGTCAAACAGACTTAGCAGTTGTGCGAAATGTTCCCTGTAGAAAACACTCATAAGACCGGTTGTCCTCTACGGGCACGAAACTTGGACAATACTCAAAGGGGACCTGCGAGCAGTCGGAGTCTGAACGATGGGTGTTAAGAACCGTCTTCGGCGGTGTACAGGAGGATGGCGTATGGAGGCGAAGGATAAACCACGAGCTCACGCAACTCACTGGCGAACCCAGTATCCAGAAAGTGATCATAGCTGGAAGGATACGCTGGTCAGGACATGTTGCAAGAATGTCGGACAACTATCCTGCAAAAATGGTGTTCATCGGGAATCTGGCTGGTACGAGACGACGAGAAGCGCAACGAGCAAGGTGGTTAGACCAAGTGGAGTATGACATGGTGAGCGCGGGGTGCCCGCGGAATTGGAGAGAGGTAGCCACGAACCGAGTTAATTGGAGAGAAATTGTTGTAAAGATGTTAAGTCAAAATAAATAATAGTAAAAAACGAATCCGAAAGCTCCTTCTCAGCCAATTCTTGGTTGCAGTAAAGATTTTACGCCGTTATGCCGGATTTACAATCATTCAGAATGAGCGCAATTTTTCTTCAATAACGATTTTTATTCGTCAACCAATCAGAGCAAAGCGCGAAATCACCCATGACAGTGGGAAAAAAGATAGAACTCTCCAAGCTTTGGCTGCGAAAATGGCGTTGCTTCGATAGGAGACACTCACCGCTATTATGTATTTCGATCGATTCGAAATATTTCGAACGACTAGATAAAATTCTATTCTGTATTCCGTTCGAGTTGTTTTTTCATTTCGTTCGATCTGTTTCTCTTCGAACATTAAATGGGCAAAACGTTCGAATTGGGAAAAGCGAAATTATAACTCGAACGAAATAATGGTTTCGAACGAAATGCAAATCCAGCGGAATGCAGAATAGGGGTGACTACATACATTAGACAGGTGGAACAAGATATGGTAGATGGGTGGAACGATATATCGAAATAAATGTTCAGCTCTATACATATAAAACGTTTCTTCAAGTGAGAGCAGAGTCGATCACCTATTGTGAGCTGCATAATCATAATTATGTTCACACATTTTTGTTAATATTGTAGCATGGTACTGGTTTCGACATTTGGAAGCCCCTAGTTAAGTTATTTTGAAGTTCATATAAAACGTTTCTTCAAGTGAGAGCAGAGTCGATCACCTATTGTGAACTGCATAATCATAATTATGTTCACACATTTTTGTTAATATTGTAGCATGGTACTGGTTTCGACTTTTGGAAGCCCCTAGTTAAGTTATTTTGAAGTTCAGATTCAACACAAGCTCACAAGCTGAGGATCCAAGATATGTTCGCCCATTCCTTCTTCAAATGTGGAATAGGCAGGAGCGGTTGAGTTTTATGTTAAACCGCGGATGAAATACAGATAGGAAACTAGTTAGTTGTAGCCAGTGTTTTCCTGTGCGAGAATCCCTCTAGCATTACGCCAGTCAAGCCAAATTCGAGGAAGAGCCGTTCCCACGTTGGGGTTTGGATAGGACCCCCATACTGCCGTCATCTTTGGTGGCCGCACCGAGCACGCCTAACACTCGCGCACCAGAAGAAGCCGTTACGGATCAAGTATCAAGCCGTGTGCGAACTCAACAGCAGCACGGCCATTCATCGCTGGGAACGGCGATAGGGTAGATCCTCAACGTAAATCCTAGGTCGTGAGTACGACACTTCTTTATCCAATAACATCCATGCGCATGTAGGATAAATGAACAAGATTGACACACAATTAACAAAAGCCACACAACACAGCACAATGCTGATTAAGCGCATTCCCATCGGTATAGAGCCACCAATAAGGAATATGAGCGAATAGACTTGATGGAAGACGCGCCGTACTTTTGAGCTTGAGCGCTATGTGTCGAGGGTTCGAAACCGATAAATATTAGTAGTAAATAAAAATGTATGTCAGACGGCGCCAGTGGTTGTGTGGTTAGCGTAACAGCCTCACAATCCGATCGGCCCGGGTTCAATCCCAGCTGGCGTCGTTGGGATTTTCTGAGGCGAAAAATCTCTGGTTACGTCTTCCTTCGGAGGGGAAGTAAAAGAAGTTGGCCCGGCTCATGAGTTGTTGAGTCTGATAGGTAGGAACAGGTGGAGTCGCCTCCCTGATGTCGGTGATTGGCACTGAAGTGGCGGAAATAGGCCGACGAAAAATAAGCGAAGATAAAAAAAAAAAAAAAAAAAAAAAAAATTGGTTCTCAAATGGGGATCAACACTAGGGTAGGAGCCTACCTGTTGGTCTCAAATGTTCCTATCTCACGCCTCCACGAAGATCATATGACGACATTTTTAGATCGGGCGTGAACTGGAAACACACACCTGGTCTTGGCTCCGAGAACGGGTGTCGAAAGTGGCTAAGTGAGGGGGTGCGAGCGAGTCAGAGCGCTATATCTCTCCCGGGGAAGGCCTCCCGGGTCATGGAGGCCTTGCCAACCCGCTGTCTCCCGGGCAAAGGAGATACACCCAGAAAATGGAGCTACGTTCACGAAGAATACTCAGAATGCGATCGCCCGAGGAGGGTCCCCGAACTGGAGCTGGTCCTGGAACGGGCGTAAGAGCGAGCGGCCAGCGGCTGGAGGGCGATGTGCAAGAGCGGGCCACCAGCCGGGTTCAACCCGAAGAGCTACCGCCACACGGAAACAGCAGCCATCGACATCACCAACGAAACGCTGCGCCTACGAGGCGTGTTGCGACTGTCAGACGACAGTCGTCCACACTTGTGGGTACTACTAGGCGACGGATCATGTGGACACATGAAATGAATGAATTCGTGATCCGCGCCTATTACATCTGCACTGCTTTGGAGACGGACATGAGCGGTCGCCCTCGAATACTCGCAATGTTCGAGGAAGCGTATCCAGAGTTCGTCGGGAGGCTTGACCAAAACGCGATGAACGCGAGGCGTAGAGCGATTGTACGCAACAATATGCTCTCCCAAACGCAAGTCGACGAGATCAAGCAGCAGGTGCAGAGAGAACTAAGCTCCAGAACAAGCAGAGCAAGCGATGTGTCGAGACGAAGTTCAGTACGGCTGAGCAATTCATTCGCGAGTGGGGCACGCGAATCAGCACCAGTGGAGGCCACAGTACAACAACCCCCTGAGCCGGAAGATCCACAGCCAGATCAACAACTACTACGCGATCTGGTCTTCCATTACGACGAGGCGATCTCACAGTTCCGCGACACGGACCCTTTGTCGCGCCCCAGGATCCCGAAGTTGCAGCATTCCCGCAGGCTGACAAGTGCAGTAAAGCTCATGAACGAGCACGTTCTTCCGCTGCACTTGGTTGATGCTGAGAACATGGAGGAGCTGCAACTAAAAGTTTACTGTGCTGCTGTGGCGACCGCCAAAAGTTTAGGATACCGTATTAGGCCAAGAGGCGGACTGCTCCAACATCTCCGTGAAAGGCGTGAGCCTCCATGGCGAAGGAGATTGGAGCAACGGATCCTAAACAAGCGCGCCGCAATTGGAAGACTGATGGCGTACAAAAGAGGCAGCAGATCGGCGAAATTATGTCGCCAAGTTGCTGTGATCGTGCGGCCTACTGAACTTCGCCAGCTGGGAGCTCACCAGCTGACGGAAAAACTCGACACACTGGTACAGCAATTGAGCGTCCTAACTAAACGGCTGAAACGTTACTCTGACTCTGCAAAGCGCCAGGAACAAAATCGGATGTTCAGAGATAACGAAAAAGCGTTCTACGACCACATTAACGACGAGAAGCCCGACTACCGCGAAGGTTTGCCAGATATTAGCGATGTGACGAACTTCTGGGCTGGTATTTGGGAGACCCCAGTAGAACATCGCGACGGGCAAATGTGGTTAAGACGGGAGGAGGAGAGTTGTGGTGAAATTGGAGAGATGCCAGCTATCATCGTCGGAGAGAACGATGTCCGCGAAGCCTCGCGGTACCTGAGGAACTGGGCAGCACCGGGCCCCGATGGTGTCCAGAACTTTTGGCACAAGAAGCTGACCGTCGCACATCCAAAGATAGCTGAGTGCTTCAACAAGGTGCTACGTGACCCACACAACCTTCCTGAATTCGCCACCCGTGGCGTCACCTTCCTCCTCCCGAAAGACAGCAACACATTGAACCCATCAAAGTACAGACCGATAACGTGCCTATCGAGTCTGTACAAAATACTGAGCAGCATAATTACCGCCAAAGTTTCTGCTCACTGCGAACAGCATCACATCATCGCAGAAGAGCAGAAAGGATGCAGGAAAAATACGCATGGCTGCAAAGACCAGGCCATCATCGACGCAGCCATAGTCGGCCAGGCGGTATATAACCAGCGGAACCTAAGTATGGCCTACATCGATTACAGGAAGGCTTATGACTCCATACCTCACTCGTTTCTCGTCCGGGTATTGGAGCTCTACAAAATTGATCCCGTCGTCGTTAGGTTCCTGCAGCATGCGATGAGGCAGTGGAGTACGTCTCTGCACCTCAGTGATGGGGAAAATGTGTTGCAGTCTAGAACGCTGCAGATAAAGAGGGGGATATTCCAAGGCGACTCTTTCAGCCCGCTTTGGTTTTGTCTGGCACTGAACCCCCTCAGTAGGACGCTCAATAGAAACGGTCATGGCTATAAAATAAGGTATGGCGACGGCGCCCACGAAGAAGTGACCCATACCTTTTACATGGACGATCTCAAGGTCTACGCTGATTCACGTCAGCGTCTAGGTGTAGCTATCCGGGTTGTCGAAGACATAAGCAGGGACATCTGTATGGAGTTCGGCCTCGACAAGTGTCGCTGTGTCCACCTGCTGAAAGGACAACTTACCGAATCCGGAGGCTACGAGGTCTATGACGGCGAGTTTATAAGAGACATGGTTCGTGGCGAATCCTATAAATATCTTGGATTCCGACAGCTCACCGGGATTCGCCACTCCGACATCAAGACGGAGCTGCGAGACAAGTTCTTGAGTCGAGTGAACTGTGTCCTGAGGACTTTCCTCAACGCGGGGAACAAGGTACGCGCGATCAACACATTCGCGGTTCCCCTGCTGACCTTCAGTTTTGGTGTAGTCAAATGGAGCAAAACTAACCTAGAGGACCTTGAGAGGAGGATGAGGAAAGCATTCAAAGAGGCCGGAATGCACCATCCTCAATCGGCACTGGAGAGAGTTTCACTACCACGCAAAGAAGGGGGACTTGGAATCGTCGACATTTCTGCACTGTGTGTTGCCCAGGTACGACAACTGCGCGAGTACTTCGCAGAACGCGCCAACCAAAACGCGCTATACCGGGCTGTCTGCGCCGCCGACAGAGGATACAGCGCTCTGCACTTGGCGCAAGCGGAGTACCAACTCAACTGCAATCTGCAGACAGTGGAGGAGAAGATTGCAGCTTGGAAGCAGAAGGCAGTGCATGGTGCCCACCCCCATCAACTGGACCGGCCACACGTCGACAAGGCCGCATCTAATCTGTGGTTAACGCGTGGTGAACTCTCTTCAGTAGTAGAAGCCGACATGATAGCCATCCAGGACAGGATAATGCCGACGAGAAACTGCAGGCGGTACGTCTGGCATCAAGACGTTGATGACATTTGCCGGATGTGCCATCAACCAGGTGAAAACATAGAGCACATTATGGGAGGCTGTCCCGTTTTGGCCAACGCAGCCTACACCGAGCGCCACAACAACGTGGCCCGTATTGTTCATCGACAACTGGCGCTCCAATGTGCTCTACTGGAAGACAACGTACCGAACTACCGGTACCTGCCTGCACCTGTCCTGGAAAATGACCGTTTCAAGCTGTACTGGGATCGCACTGTTCTGACCGACCTCTCGATCCACCACAACCGCCCAGATATAATGGTTTACGACAAGAGCGACCGCAAAGTCACCATCATCGATGTCGCTATTCCACTGAACCAGAATCTGGAGGAGACCCACGGTCGCAAAATCTGCAAGTACCGACCATTGGCCGTGGAGCTCAAGGAACTGTGGGGGCTAAGGGAGGTCCCAAGAATTGTTCCAGTCGTTCTCTCTGGAACTGGAATTATCCCGAAGACACTTCTGGAAGCGCTAAAGGTGTTGAACATCGAGAAGGAATTGGCCGGCATCCAAAAGTCGGTCATCCTTAGCACCTGCGCGATTGTCCGACAATTCCTCGGTCAGGACTAAAACTGCACGAGCATGCAGATACGTGCATTCCGCAGAGCCTAGTCCCCCTTTGGCATTCAGAAGCCCGGGGGCAGGTGAAAATTCTGGCTAGGTTCGCCTAGTTAAGAAGTGAGATAAGTCTGCCAAAAAAAAAAAATGTATGTGTTTGAAGTTAAAATTTAATATTGTTCACTGAATGTTTCGGGTAGAGTTAGTAATGAATGAGTTTTTGTGATAGAGTTTCGTGAATTACAAATGAATTTATGTTTAGAAATGTAGCAACCTTGTGCACATTGTCCTATTTAGGAAAATGTACCCCTCGAATTGTTCAAATGTCACCCGTCAGTATGACAAGTTAGTGTTTGCGTACATCCGTTAGGTTAAGCGATAGTAGACTCCCGTCGTTGCGTGTTCTCGAACACTCTTGATTCGACTTCCACAGAGTAAAGTACAATAAAGTTTATTTCAATATTAAACGTGTTTTTAACACCTCCGAACGCCTCGAAGAATACCATAGAAATATATGTTGTTTTTGAGTTTAGAGTAGAGGAAAAGGTCTACATTTACTGGCTAGCGGTGTAGCCTGAAAACCCGACAAAAATCGATTAAAACTTCAGATGATCACGAGTCCAGAGTTGGGCCTCCTCTTCTTGTGGTAGCTCTTCAACCCCTGCTCCTGTTCTACGAAACTAGGTTCAAGGTGGGTGGGACGGACATCGTTCAGTAGGTCCAGTGAGGAGAACCTTTCAGCGTAATCGGTACTCGTTGGATCGGTCGAAGTGTCCCTCTGTTGTTGGAATTGCGGACGCGGACAAACGGTGTCGAGGGTCCGACTGTAGCGCAGGAAAATCGCGGAACATACCGGGGTTTAGAAGGAAAGGACAAATCTGCCCTTAGGTGTTAGGTGTCTCATCGCCGGGCAAAGCGTAAATACGGCGGTTGGTCTGGCGGGAGTGGCACTTAAGCCAACCGCTTACCTGCGTAAACCCTCCGGTAGCGACGAGCTCGCACCCTTCCGCAGCGTCGCGGGTTACAATATTCGATTGAATTTGATAGTGTTTCAATTTTTAATTATCTGGAATTATATACATGTATTCACACTTTTAGTGATATGATTTTGTTCCACCAATCTAGTACGTCTTTGTCTGTAACAAATAATGGCAATATGATTTGAGGGATGCAAATATGACAGACAGATTATGACAGATTATCGCGCACCGTTGTAAATACTTGCGCTGAAAAATATCGTGAGTGAGTATATCGCATGCGATTAAAAGCCCGCATTGTAAAGGAAGCATTAAGGCCCATTTATACGTTGCTAGTAGCTGACTTCACAGTGAGCAGCCACTGGGCCGGTTAACTCGCTTGACAATTGGTTGACTCGCCTTGTCCGTTCACACATTTTCAAGTCTATAAATATCTTCGCATGTTTTCAAATATTATAAAAATAGAGATATTTCTTTACATTTGGCATCCCTGATTCGAACGCCAAATTCTGTTTTTGACATTTTGAGGGATGCGAGTGCTAGTAAATTCAAAAAACTTTGAAGTAGCTCGCACGCCGAATCACACATGACAGTAGCTGGCATGATGTGTTCACACGGTGTAAAGGCCCATTTATACGTTGCTAGTAGCTGACTTCACAATGAGCAGCTACTGACTCGGTGAACTCGCTTGACAAATGGTTGACTCGCCTTGTCCGTTCACACAATGTGAGCTGCTGACAAGAAACTAGATACTACGGTACGGGTTTACCAGAGATGCCAGACGATTTTGACGATTTTGAGAAACAGCAATCAGGTCCGAATTTGTTAGATGATTGATCCGAAATCAACTTCTTTATTGGCAGTTTTCGGCTTAGGTTTTCAGTTGAATTTATCATTACACAATTTTATCGCGAGACACGAGCTGGCCTTGTTTACAAATACTTTGTGCTAAATTTCTTTAAACTGAAGGTACTACGGATAGCGGAAAAAAACCAGAAAAAAAGCAAAACAAAATAACAACGATTCCGTTTAGAAACTATGAGGGTTTTATTTGTTTTTCCAATATTTTTCAAGTCTATAAATATCTTCGCATATTTTCAAAATTCTCAAAATAGAGACATGTAAAGACAATGTGAAGTGCGAGTAAATTCAAAAAACTTTGAAGTAGCTCGCACGCCGAATCACACATGACACTAACTGGCATGTTGTGTTCATACGGTGTGAGTAGCTGCACTGCAGTAACTGACTAGACCGACTCGTATGCTTACTCGCACCGTCTGAACCCGGCTTAAGTAGCTGCACTGCAGTAACTGACGAGACCGACTCCTATGCTTACTCGCACCGTCTGAACCCGGCTTTAGCTAACTTGCACTGTACTGTTACTTCAACGACTTCAACTGGTCAAATTTTTCGTTTATCTCTAAATAGGCTTTGGTTCCTAGCTCATGCTCACCTTTTTGAAACAATCTTTCTAGCTGTCATGAATCCATACGAAAACAGTCGTACACAATGGGGTTCAACATCAGCCAGTGGCGAGAGCAAACAAAACGTATGCGGCAATTTGAAGAGAAAGAAGAGAGCGAGCGCCACTCGGCAAAACAACACAACTAGTTCCATTCTTCCGCTCCAGGTGATTTCGGTATCTCCTCCCGCTCGCAGCATCCGACTCGCAATCATCGCATTTAACATCGTATCATAACGACGGATGGAGCGGAAAAAAAATGAGAGCGAAATCCAGTAAACAGTAAAATAACACACGTACACGACCTAGCCAAACCAACCTCATGCGCTCTCACAGATCAGCTCAGCCTCTGCCTCTGCCTCTGCCCAGTGTGATGTGATGGAAAGGAAGCAAGAAAATGCATTAGTTCGTGAGTGAGGTGTGCGATTCAAAACAAAGCTGCTAAGTTTAGAATAATAATGAATATGATAATACGGTATAATCGGGTTGATTAGACATCACATGGCAACCTGCAGTCGATTTCACATCGAACGAATCAACATTCGGCCAGGAAGTGAATAGAAAGTGCCAAGAAATCGCGATCTAATCAATTATCACCCTCAATTATTGAATTGCAAGCTGATTCGCAGCATCAGTGGCATATCTAGTATAAGTAGCACGAGAAGAAGAAGGGAAAAACGCAGCTGTAAGACACGTACAGTTACTTTCGAAGTCGAGCCACGGACAGAGACGGTGACAAAAAGTCCAAAACGAGAAACCGGATAGATTGGTTGGAACGGGTTCTGGGGTTCAAACGGGCGGTGCATAACCAGACGGGATGTCATCGGGAGGCGCACTCGGGAGCGGTTACAATCTAACAGTCGACCGGGAGTTCCGATACATTGTCCAGTGGTTCACGGAATGGAGTGATTTCCAACGGGAAGACTTCATCCCCGTGCTGGCTTCGTATCTGGCGAAAGCAAACCCCAGCGGAGTTGTCTATGTGAACGGTATCATTAGCGGGATAGCGAACATCAGTGGGGAAGACAAACCGATGAGTCTGTTCCAGTGTAGAGTGAGTGTGCTAAGTAAATAGAAGATTATGATCGCGCGGACGTATGCACTTTTTCCTGCCTTCATCGATGGCTGTTTTATTGATGCCCGTAAAGATAGTAATAATGTTCATTCAATCATTGCGCGACGTTATCAGAAGGTTATCAAACGGCACTTCTGTGAATCTGTGCAATTGGTGTAAATTAGAAAACGAAGTTGAGATAACAATTCCAATACACCCTCAAAGATCGATACGATTGGAAGTCACCCACTATTATAATAACAATTGCAAAAGCTCATGTTAATGGATCAATATTCTTTTCTTGGTAATCCAATCCAGGTAAAGCTATTCAACGAATGGACTTCCAAATGGCCTGAATCCAACCGCGACAAACTGCTGGAACGGTTAGCCGAAATCGATCCGGAATTTGCGCGGCAAATCCAGCTGGAGCTCTCCGGTAGGAGACAGAGTATTACTCAGGGAGACCCAGCACCAACAGAATACGGCAGTGTGCAAGTACCACTTGATGTAACGAGTATTGAACACGCCGCACCGGCGGTCACCGGCGACGGAGAGATCTAGATATAGGGCCCGAGGAAAGAAAAACGGATGCCGTTTATTTTCAAATATCCCTCAGATTTATGGGATATACACTGAATCCATATCTGTTACGGTGTAATCATGTTTTTATTTATTTTTTCGTCAACATTCCATAACATACAGAGCAAATGACTATACGAAGAGAACGACCAGGAATATGTTAAATTAATTTATTTCTACTGATTAGTATTAGCATGGGAAGGAATCTGGGAATCACCTATCGCATTCACAAAATAGCTACAATGATTCAATTCAATCGACAAATCAGAATTGCATTCGAAGACAGATAACATATAATAATAAATATGTAATATTTATGGATTTTGTAGTTGCTAAACGATTCTGAAGCAGTTTAGATTTTGCCATACGAAGGTATCAACAGGAAGACGTCCTCTAAGGAAACAACAAAGACAACCCATAAATTGTTCTGAACATATACACATTCTAAGGTTAATGGTAGCGCAAAGCTTCGATTGCAGTAACTGAATCAACTACACTTTGTTGCCAATCAAGCTTGAGTGTGAATAATAAAATAAAACAAGACACGAATTAAAAGGGCGATAGCGCCAAATGTACACACATTGGCTTATTCCTTCATTCCACGCAACTAGGAAATCCTTCTCAGTATTCGGTAAGTGGTTGCTGGGAATCATTGTCATGGACAATTGCCATGAGACTTGAGCTCATTAAGTATAATTCAGGTAGGTTCATGGGGTGAAGCGATTAAACCAGCTGCAACACGAAGAATCTACCGGGTTTTCGTAAATTAATAAACTACATACATAACCTATGCAATGTACCGGTTCAGACCGGTTCAGTAATTGGTAGTTCCAGGGCCCATCCGTGAACCAACGAAAACGGCCTAAGACTTATCGACTCCGCTGCCTCCACGACCATGGTCATACGTAGAATCTTCTTCAGACAGAAACACAAATTGACCACGTTTTGATCGACGGTCGCCACTTCTCGGATATCATCGACGTCAGAACCTATCATGGCGCTAACATTGATTCAGACCACTACCTGCTGATGGCCAGACTGCGTTGTAAACAATCAGTCGTCAATAACATAAGGCACCAGCGCTCACCACGGCTCCACCTACGACGACTACAGGAGCCGAACGTTGCTGCAACATACTCGCAGCGTCTGGAAGCTGCGTTACCGGGGGTAGACGAAACATGATGCTGCCCCCCTCGACGAATGCTGCGACATCTTGACAGCTGCAATTAACAACACAGTAGGGACCGCCATCGGGAATGAGCAACGAGAACAATGCTGCCACGAGCGGCTCGACAAAACGTGGAGCGATACAGACTGAAGCGAAGGCAGTAGGAAGGAATTTCTTTCGGGAAAAAAGCTCCGCCTGGAAGAGAATGAATGTGAGGAGATGGAATTGCTTTATCGTTCTCGGGAATCGCCGGAAGTTCAAACAAACAAACTAAACGCCTCGCATAAAGGCTTCGTGCCACCGATTTAAATGTGCAGGAACAAGAAAGGAAGTATCTTGACGAACGAACGCGAGGTGATCGACAAGTGGGGGCAGCACTACGATGAACACATGAACAGCGCGCAGACAGGAGACCAAGCCGACGTTGCGGAGGACTACACCGGTGCAGTGAACAACGACAACGTCCCATTCCCGACGATGGGTGATTGTAAAAAGGCCATTAATCAGCTAAATAACCACAAAGCAGCTGGTAAGGATGGTCTCACAGCGGGGTCCGGTGAAACTTGTAGAGTGTATGCACCGTTGGATAGTCAGGATCTGAGACACAGACCAGCTACCGGAGGAGTGGAAGGTCTATCGCCAATAGTAAGTAGATTCGTGGGATGTTATCAGGCCGGATTCATGCTCGGTTACTCGACAACCGAACAAATTATTACAACGCTGCAGATCCTTCTAAAATGCCGTGAGTACCTACGCACAACATCTTCGTCGATTTCAAGGCCGCATATGATAAATCGACGGATGACTGACTGATTCAGGCAACGATGAACGGTGTGCGAATCACAGGCAATCTGTCGGAATCATTTGAGACTCACAGGGGACTTCCACGAGGCAATGGACCCTTCTGTCTGCTCTTCAACGTAGCGCTGGGAGGTGTTTTGCGGAGAGCGAACTTCAACATGCGGGGCACAATTTTCAACAAGTCGAGTCAGTTTATCTGCTTCGCCGATGACGTGGACATAATCGGAAGAACACATGCGACGATAGGGGACTTGCATACCCGACTGAAACACGAATCAGAGCTGATTGAGCTTGGGATCAATGCGTCCAAGACTGAATACATGCAAGCAGGTGGGACTGATCACAACAGAATTCTTCTTGGCAGTAGTGTTGTGATCGACGGCGACGAGCTCGAGGCGGTAGAAGAATTTGTCTACCTTGGCTCGCTGACAACAACTGACAACGACAACAGCCGTGAAATTCGAAGACACATAGTCAATGGAAGTCGCGATATGGGCTCCACAAATCCTTAAGATCCAACAAACTCGGACCCCATACGAAGTGTACCATGTACAAATCCTTAACTCGACCGGTTGTTCTCTATGGAAGAATTCTCGATAAGGACTCACAAGCACTTGGCGTTTTCGAACGTCGAGTTCTCAGAAAAATATTCAGTGGTGTACAGGAAAACGGAGTATGGCGAAGGAAGATGAACCACGAACTGGCGCAACTCTACGGCATACCCAGCATCCACAAAGCTGTAGCGTGGTACTACACGCTACCAGTATTGTAGATCCCCTCGTTTCATATATTTGAAATCCAGATTCAACACAACTCACTTGTGTGAATCTGAGTTCTTCTCTTCAGAAGTGTGTGTCTTGGATGGACGGCAATGAGAGTGCCATTCTTTTTTATGTTGCTACCCAGCAAACATTAAGTCGTATGTATAGCTATAATTGGAGGCGATATACATACAACCAAGACACATTTGTATGATATATGATGCAGATAACTAGCATATACACACAAAAGTGGAGGCGATATACGTATATGCCATATTTTGTACGCATATAAAGCCGTATATTACGATGTGCGATGCTTTTTGGACTGATATGCGATTTGATACGACAACGTCACCACTCAATCCATCGATGTAATGGAAAATCGTGTTTATGCATTTTATGCGATTTTAGATATATACGATCGATATTTTGATTGATATTTTATGCGATTGTGATTTGATACGAAATTATATGTGACTTATCATGTGCGAAGTTATACGATTTAATGTTTGCTGGGTAATCATGTTGAGTGCCAGATGTGACTCTGCGGCTCAATTAAGCCATTACAAGTGTACAAGAACTTGATCCAAATGGCATGACATTTTCTAGTCCATCTAGGTTTGTCCCGAAACGGGAAGGAAACGGGGAGGAAACGCAATATTTTGGATTGGAATTCTTTGGAAGTTGAGATATCTGACGAATGAAATTTCATACGCTGAGCCGATACAGTATCAAAAATGGAAATCATTTGAATATCGAACAAAACGGTTTCATTTAATAAAATTCAACTTCGACAACCGTGGAGGCGATCTGGCGTAGTGGTAACATCCATGCCTCTCACGCTAAAGGTCACGAGTTCAATTCTCACTCCCGACATTCTTCCAAAAATGGAAGTAAAAAGTGACGAACCAGCCAAATGAGTTGAAAATCACTATAATACAGATAAAAAAAAAAAAAAAAAAAAACTTCGACAACCATTTTAATGGTTTATTAGCACTTTCGTGTACTGCCGTTCTACGCATAATTGTCCCACGGTTCATAGGGATTGCATAGAACATAGTACAGTTATGCGTAGAACGGCAGTGTATCGGATTTAGTATCACTGAGTATGGTACCGGAAAAAGCACTCCGAAGGGTGCAAACCCACATCACACTTCAAGCAAATATACGTCATATATCGGTTGCAATACGCACACCTTTGTTGGATTCGTGTTAATGAAATGATTTATTCCGTCAAACCTAACTTCCGATGACTTCGAGTGTTTAGGCTTGATCTGGATTAACTCGATCCTTGCTGGATTTATGTCACTCATCCGAATTTAAGGTCATTTTTTCCCAGTGTCTGGCTCTTCGCTTCTTGCTGCTGCCCGAGGAGCATTCTTGTGATTGGCCTCGTTCAATGTTGCTCTCGGCATTCACTTGTTTGCCAAAACTGGAAGGGCGGTGGACGGCCCTATCTCCAGCATCCACATCGCTGTCTCCACTGCTTGGGGACACGATGACAAAGTCAGTATCATTTGTTGACACTAGAAAGCGTTCATTCAGATAATTGTACAGCTCCGCCGGATTATCGGGAAGCTGATATATCTGTGATATTCCATAAAACACCGATAAATCTTTTATGTGAATACGCCTAACAATCGCTCACATTCTATCTTTTATACGTATCAATCAGAACTCTCTTTGTTTACCAATACCTCATCAGAGCTACACTCTAATTCAGGATACCGCATCCTCCCCCGACAGTAACAATAATAAGAATAGAATGTAATCTAATCAATGGATGCAATGCCCAGACTTTCGAAAGGAATATTTTCGATTCTTGTATTCTTGTTAACTAAGTTACCGCAATATCTTTCGTATCATCAAAGTTTGTTTATTCTGTTGATAGATATGCCTCATCCTCCGGAAGCACAAAAAATGATCAATGAACAAAGTATGTCTGGAGTGTGATATTGGAAAAAAAATTATCATTCTTCCTATTGATTATTTATTGTTTTAATTTGGAAAATAATGTATTGATATTTTGAACTGATTCTATGATTTTTTTGTTTTTTTGGCCTTGGGCTAGACCCGACTCAATATGGTGAATCTATAGATTTTGATATTACTACAAGCTGGCCTTGGGCTTTACCCGACTCAACTGTTTCACATACAATGATTCTGGCCTTGAGCTGAACTCGACCCAGATCTAACCAAATATTGGCCTTGGGCTGAACCCGACTCAATATAGTGTCTTAATAGTATTTAATATAACTAAAAGCTGGACTTGGGCTTTACCCGTCTCAACTATTGTATCTTAAAATAATCTGACGTAAGATCCAACTCAACTGTTCAGTTCACAAGATTCTACGTTTTAACAATACTATTTATTCTCTTGTTCTAAATTTTATGAAATTTTCACACAGCCAACCATATAGTTTGAGAAATTTTATACCATGTGTTCTGTCATACTAGCAAATAAATATACCGTAGTTGCACAGCGTATGAACTTCATACGCTCAAAAGTAAACATAGATTTTTTGCGGTTTCATAATTTCGGATTTTTCGGATTTTTTGCTAGATATCATTTTTTACACTCGTCTAGTAGTGTTGTGTCACAGATTTGAGCAATTTAGAATCATTTAAGAGGTAAAACTTTGATAAATTTATGTTTACTTTTGCGACTTTGCAAGCAAGCACAACAAAACAACAAAAATGACAGATAAAATGACACTGAGACAAAAAAACACTCTTAAATTGTCATGTGGTATCATTTAAAATGCGCTTAACACTTTAATTTCATCAAAAACAGTTTTTCAAAAACGGGCAATTTTGCGTATCAAATTTCATACGCTGGGCACTGATGGGTTAAGCCAGGACGCTAATTGAAACCCATAATATTCAAATACACCTTGTTCAATTTCGTTATGGACACGTTTCCGCAAATCTCTCGGTGGGGTTTTTCTTCTTAAAACTACATTACGTAGTTCCGGTTTCGAAGAATGTCACGCTGATCTGAGGACCAAAAATTATATTCTTCCATTCCGATCGTGACCGTGGAAGAGGCCGGAGCGGATATATATTTTTTATTATATCGCGCAGATTAGACAGAAAAAGGCAGTCGGTAATAGTTACCTCGGCTGGTTGTGGAATTGTTAGCTGATTAGTCATTAGCGAGCTAGAGTTCTTTAAAATTATAATCAGTGCCCTTCTGTGCATCGGTCGGAAGAGAGTAGAAGTAAGCTTCAATTACATTAACGACATGTGGCTAGATAAATTAACCAATATTGCATACGTGTGGTTTTTTCTCTGTTCTTTGTGGTGTGTGCATTTAGGGCAAGCTACTTCTGATCCCACGAAGCACCTACTAGCGCGAATCGACTCACGTGGAAAGAAAACCGCACAACGAACACATGTGCGG
Source organism: Toxorhynchites rutilus septentrionalis (assembly GCF_029784135.1). NCBI lineage: Eukaryota > Metazoa > Arthropoda > Insecta > Diptera > Culicidae > Toxorhynchites > Toxorhynchites rutilus. The sequence goes on along the minus strand of NC_073744.1, from coordinate 10,438,128 downwards.
TGGAAATAAGTTTCATCGCAGCATTTATCACATCGCCGGATCATCAACCCATTCAATATTTGGAAGATATTTGTCACCTTCGTTGCTAAAGGTGGTCGCGCAAGGACCAGCAAACGCAAACCGATTCGCTTGGGAGAAAGAATTGCACGACGAACTCGTGTGCGGTGGAAACTTCAAGATTCGCCGCCAGCGTTCATCATCAACCACCCCATGAACGGGGAAAAGCCGCAGGCAGAAAACTCAACAAGAAAAAGGTCGTGAGTACCGTTCAAAATATATACCTATTAATACATGTGCATGTGAGTTATATCAAAATGAGAGAACAATAGAGAAAAAAAAATCGAGGGGTTGTATCCGAGACACGACCGCTTAGGACGTAGGACTACGCAATCTTTTCTTGAAATTTGTTGGTCTATAATTTCGGATATTATTTGCGAATACGTCGAAATTTCATAAATAGAAATAAAAAATAAATTAAAAGTTCCGGGGACCCTAAAAAGGTTTAATGGCTTGCGTGGTTTTGTAGAATCATTTCGAGAAGCAACGATTCTTTCTTGCCTTTGCGAGAATAATACACTAATTGGTCATATGTCGCAATTTGTTTCTTTATATCAATGCACGTAATGCACTGAGTATTTAAAGAGATCTTCCGTGCATCGCATTCAACAGACATCAAACACGCGTCTAACAGTTGCAAAAAGTTGCAGCGATAAACTTCTAGTGAAATATTCGCTAGCGTTCACAGCTCGAGGGAAAACATAAAACACAAAACGAGCAGAATAAGCGACCTTTGTTGTTTCGCCCACAGAAAGATTCTAAGAATTTTCCTCAGAGGAGATGCAATACTTATACGCTAGCGACAGCTTACTTACTTCGCAAATATTCTCTTTTCGCTATCCCCCTTCGTTTTTTCTATTCTTCTTCTTCTTTTCCTTTATTTACGGAGACTTTAAATCCTACGATTCATTCGGATCCGAATGTTTCTATTCTAGCGGCTACATGAGTTGCTCGTTATTGATAGCTCTGTTCGGGAAAGCACACAAATTGACAGAACAAATGTATGCGGAACTGGGAATGCTTCCGATTTTCATCAATTTAAACCATATACAGACTGTGGGTTTGTAATGTATAGCATATCAAACAAATTGTTCAGTTCCACATCGACCGAACTGAAGTGACAGCATCTCGCGGCATGCAGAATTTGCACACCACACCACACACCACGAGTTACCCCTCACACATTGCAACTATGAGCCATAAAAATGCAATGCTTGTCGCGGCACTGGATTCAGTTTTGCGTGAGCAGTGGTGCAGTGCACATCGGAGCAAGCAGCAGCAGCAGCAGCAAGAATATCAACAACAACAGCAGCAGCAGCAATGAAACTGCATCGTCGGCAGTAAGAAGTTGCACCGCCGGCAAGAAGAAACCCGTTCCGGTTCCACATCATAAATGTGACGCGCCTACTGCGGAGCGCATCAGTCGTCATAAAACCATCGAACAGTGAACATCACAGTGAATTCAAATAGAAACAAGAAGAGAAAAGTTGTAAATAAAATGAAAGTGTAAATAGTAGTCTCCAGTGTTTGCGTCCGACCGCCGGAACATCCAGTCCTCCATCTCTGCCGCAATAAAAAGAGTAAATAGAGTTTTCACGAGAAAGCCTTTCTCAAGGCTCATCAAGTGCAAGCGGTTGCTGCTAGCCAAGCGCTAGTCCAGTCCAACTGCGACGTTGGCTTCATGAGGCGAAGCCAACCCAAGGAGTCCGGCTCAGTTGCCCTCCTGGGAAGGAACACAGCGGTTCCCGCTCCCACCCGGCTCGGTTCCTGTTGGGAACGCGAGCACCCTATATCGACCGGCGCATTACAGTCCACTGCAGCCCCAACACAAATCTTAGAAAGTTTCTGATTCGATTGATATGCAAATCGTTAAAATCCGTTCGCAGCAAAAATAGTTCTTAACGTTAACTTTATTTCATAAAAACGTGACCTGTTTTCTGATTTGGCACCCTTAATGTAAGACGTAGTCCTACGTCAAAAAAAATGCCACACACAACGCGTGAAGTGTGCTAGAAAATCACAATGATGATGATCAGCTCATCAGAATAATGTGCGATTCACATAGCACGTTACGGAGAAGAACGTCTACGTTCCGTCAACGTCTCCACCAATTCATTTAAACGCCTCAACCCCGTAGTCCGATCCACTACTGATGTTCACTCCGAAATTTGGAGTTAAGAGATATGTTGGCATGAAAAGTACAGTAAGTTACTTATAATGCGATATGCTGAGGCACCACTCAGTGTCGCATTGAAGTCGATTTTGACCAGTAATTGGACAATCGCGACTGGTGGCGACTTTCAATGTGGGGCCATAATTTGGGCCTGAACTCAATGTTTACAAAAATGTCCAATTAGAGGTAAAAATGTCTAATTAAACGTGTTGCATCACAGATCTGTTCATTTAGCTTAATGTCGATTTAGATGTAAATTACTGTTCAACCAAATCAAAACAAAAGCCGAGACACAAAGCCCAGACAAAAACCAAACGAGCCGTCCGTCGTTGCTGGTGTATGTGAATGTTTTCATGAGAATTGCATGGCAGATTCATTGACGTATCGTGACGTGACGGGACGTGAACATGACGTGTATTGTGCGATTCACATAGAACGTTACGGAGAAGAACGTCTACGTTCCGTCAACGTCTCCACCAATTCACACATGCAGTCAATGCTTCCACCAGCACCGTCACGTCAAATGCCAAACGAATGATTTATTTAATTTTATTCATGGTGTCGCCATCTACAACAATTTTAAATTGCAATGTCCTCTTTCAAATCAGTATGCCTAGAATCAGTTCTAAATTTTGAAAAATTCAATGAGAATCATTGAATCCAATTATTTAAATGCTTAAACCCCGTAGTCCGACCCTTATGCAATAATAATAATAAATAGAATAATTCTTTCAACTAGTCGCGAATGATTTTCACTCCGAAATTTGGAGCTATGAGATATGTTGGCATAAACAGTACAGTAAGTTACTTATAAAGCGATATGCTGAGGTACCACTCAGTGTCGCATTGGAGTCGGTTTTGACCAGTAATTGGACATTTGCGACTGGTGGCGACTATCAATGTGGGGCCATAATTTGGGCCCCGAACTCAATGTTTACAAAAATGTCAAACTAGAGGTAAAAATGTCTAATTAAACGTGTTGCATCACAGATCTGTTCAATTAGCTTAATGTCGATGTAGATGTAAATTACTGTATAACCAAATCAAAACAAAAGCCGAGACACAAAGCCCAGACAAAAACCAAACGAGCCGTCCGTCTCCGTCAATTATTCTTTTCTACAAACCCTGCCGGTCGTTTTCGTTGAACGTATGCTGACGGGTCGTTACGTTGCTGGTGTATGTGAATGTTTTCATGAGAATTGCATGGTAGAATCATTGACGTATCGTGACGTGACGGGACGTGAACGTGACGTGTATGTTGTATGTGAATCGCACTTATGTTGTATGTGAATCGCACTTAAACCGAATGCACTTTATGGCGGGTTTACATTAGGGAGATCTATAGCTATAGATGGATTTATTCACGTGAAAATAGGTGTAAACGGGTGAGAATAAATATGATACACTTATTCGAGGTATATATAACTTGAATAAATTCAACATATGTAAACGCTTGTGAATTTCTCACTGGTGAGAAATCACTAAAGTTGGATGCAGTTCTACTTTAGGTGAATAAATTCACCGAAAATATGAATATATTCATTATAGAAGTTCACGCTAGTGTAAACGGTTGATGCGATTTCTATAAATCTCATCATATTTCTTCACATGAATATATCCCTAGTCTAAACCCACCCTTAGAATGGAGGTTTAGGTTAGTGAGATGACGCGTCGTATTCTGAACTCGATGAGTCGAGGTTCTAGACTTAGGAATGGAATAAATAAAATTTTGTTGTGATAGGATGTCTGAATTTTGAAAACGTAGTAGTATTTTCTTTTTTTTTAATATCTAAACATCGCTAGAGTTGAATTGACTTTTCTGTTTCTTTTTGTTATGAATAATAAATAACTTTCGATGTAGAATTAAAAAGAAATCTGATTCATTTACTGGCCAGCGGTAGCCTAATTACCGACGAACCGTTTTAGTTTTTGCAAGTTTGAGGATAGCAGCCCTGCAAAGATGGTATTCGCATCGAATTCGCTAGGAACAAAAAGGAGAGGAGCCCAGCGAGCGAGGTGGTTGGACCAGTTGGAGCAGGACTCGACAAGATTCGGTGCAACCGAGAGTTGGAGAACTGCAGCTATGAATCGAGTGCATTGGCGGAACAATGTTGTAAACATCGGAATAGTATCGATGGGACAGTTTATTATATGTGTTTTATTGTCACGATAATTGATATTTATTCATTCAAGAGAGTTTCAAATAGTCTACCCAATCTGTCGTGGTAAGTGGTTGCTTAAAATCGCATTCGGGAAACACTGTCATGTTCAATTGTTATATGAGTTGTACTTTTTGTTGTACAAAAGTAAAACAGGCAGGGTTTGTGGGGTGAGGCGCTACACATACAACATCTCATCTCTTGGACTTATTTTGCCGACGTTGAAGTTGACGTTGCTGGTGTATGTGAAATCATATGTGTGTGAGGCAAGACGTGCCGTTTCATATTCCACCATAAATTATATAACGTCTCGAGCTCGATGAATTGTCACAACCACAGTTCTCGCCAGAGGGGTTGAACGGGAGTGTAAACAGTGGAGTAATCCTCATACTTTTTGTTGAGAAGGCGCTTGTATGGTGGATAATGTATTCTCGCGTAACTTTTGAAAAGGTCCAATGTAACATTTTCGTCAACTCGAGAAAAACGAAGTTGAAGACCCGAACATTAATCTGCGAATTGTATTGAAAGGTATCGATCTCTATCGCTACTTTCACCACTAGCAGTCAAGAATAACTCTGAAAAACCAATCGTAACTGTTGTTCAGTGATTTGAGCTTATATTTGAAGCCTAGGAACGAAAAATGTTACATTGGACGTTTTGACTGCCGCGTTTGCACATTGGACATATTACGTTGCACGATGCGAATCTGAAACTAACTACTAAACAGCAATTCGAATATCAGCATTTCGTTCTAAAGACATATTATTGTTGTTATCACTCGTTGAATTGCACTGAAATCGCTAACAACGCCTGTAAGAAGCAAAAACCCAAAACGACCGAAGTACGACTTTGTGTTGTTTTGACTGCTTTGTTACTTCGGACGTTCCGAGCGTCGGAAGAAAGTGGTGTCCGAAGTAACAGCCGAGTGCTTAAAATACGAATCTGCACATTGGATATTTTTTGTATCGGCGATAAAAATATGAAGAAGATAGATACATGAACGATTGTTTTTGTAATGCATTCAATGATTGAAAACTAAGAGCGTGCATCCATTAACTCGATTTGTTTACTTTTGTTACATAGGACCTTTTCAAAAGTTAAGCGAGTATTTTGCAAAAAACTAAGTCCATATGAACATAGATTTAAGGGACAACGAGGAGGAAATTTGTGAATGCACGAAGCGTGACGAAACATTATTCATGTCATAGAAACTCAAACGTGGCCGATGAGCTTGATGAAATTCAAATCGGTAGCGGCGTTCTGGATTCCATTGGAGAAATCATAGTGAAAAATGGATGTGCCATCATCACCCAGCAGCTTCAAGGATAAACTTGGGGATAGCTCACGCAAAACATCCAAGCCAAGTTGGCGAGTCTTATCCGTTGACAGGTGTAGTGAACTGGAATGGCTTATGACGCAAACAAGTGGGTAAAGTAATGTGCAATTTATTCCGTAATGAACCACCGGAAAGGAAATGAAAACAGTTTGATCCAAAATGCGTATGGAAACCGTTGCTCTTGGCATGACCGGACCATATAAGAAGCTTGGGTGAATATCGGAATATTAGAATGTCGGCAAACAAATAATAGATCATCCAATCAGGTACACCATCGCACGACCTGTTAAAGGTACAAAGTTTGAGCATCAGAGTACAGTGTTGGATGCTGTGGGGTGCTGATCAAGAAGGCTTCCCAAGAACAATGAAGTCTGATAATGATCACCATTAAAACATAATCTATTATAAAAATTTCGATGCATTCTAAAATAATGTTCGAAGTGGTAAACAAGTGGATTGCATAATATAATTGCGTAGTTTTACGCCGAAAATATGCGGTCGTGTCCTAGATGCAACCCCTTATAATTTCTTTTTCTATGGTATTGGAATCCTTTTTCCGGAGAAGAAGGAGAATGTGTGTGGTAAGACGTGCCGTTTCATATTCCACCATAAATTATATACCGTCTCGAGCTCGACGAATTGTCACAACCGCAGCTCTCGCCAGAGAAAGTCAAACATCCAACAAGGTAAGACGTGTATTCGTGCTCCGGGTGCAATGGCGACGGAACCAAGTTACACAATATGGTCGCACTCACACATTGTTTATCCGGAGGTCGAAAATGCGCTTGAGCTGGGGTAGACTGTACACTTCGTATTTGCTCTTCGTGATTGACCTGAACCAGCGAAATTGCATAAAGAACACACGGAAGAACGCTTGGGATTAGCAAATCGTTCTCATTGTGCATGTTTCAATGAATCGAGCTTTAAATAGTCAATAACGACGCCGGCCACGTTCTTACCGTCACTAGGGGAAGGGAAGGAATGTTAGTATGATATTCGCCGCCAGAAGGCCAGAAGTGTCACCTCTACAGCGTAGTTCCCTAGCGTTTGTCAAGGAAGGGCTAGGTGTTAGTTGGGGGAGGTAAGAATCAGGATTCATTGGCGTGAGTGATGCGATTAGGAGTTTATCCGTTTCTTCCTTTGCATAATAATCATGGATAACAGCTATTACAACTATCCTCCTTAGGAGCTTTGCTCTGGTTCTCAATAGTTTTAGGTTCTTTTTCGGACTACTATAGAGATCCGTCATTCGCAGGCGAAGTTGTTTGTCCAGATGTCAAATGTTTGACATATTTTGGCAGATAAAGTTTGGTTTTAAATTTGTACAAACACTATTTTGTTTGCCACTCTTGAACTATCAACAGCGGCAAATAATCTCAAACACCATACAGTAATTTACATTTAATGCGACATCTTGCTAACTGGACAGACCTGTAATGCGACACGTTTAGTTGGACATTTTTACCTCTAATTGGGCATTTTTGTAAAAATCGAGTTCGGGCCCAAATTACAGCCCCACATCGAAGGTCGCCTCCAGATGCGACACTGAGTGGTGCTTCGGCTTGTCGCATTGAATTCAAATTACTGTATGTGGAAAAAATCGTCTGAAATATTTAAGGTGGCCTAACCATGTACAAAACAGGTTCGACGAATAGACCGAGAAACATTTTAGGCATCCCATGACTGAATATTTGCATATGGTGTTTTGTGTCGAAAATATTTGATCAGGACACGTTGATCAAAATGTATTTGTCAAAAAGAGTCAAATATTTGGCTTCGGTCAAACATTGTACGAGCACCTTTACTGATCAAGAACATTCAAATATCTCGAACGAGTCTGCGCAGTCGCATACTTCCCAGCTTGGAAGATATCTTCAATATGAACATAAATAATCTGCCGATCGAGGTTCGTTATCATTTTGCGCCGAACGAAATACTACCTTAATTGATCACATTTTTTCAGATATTGGAGCGAATTTTCCTCAACCTTCCACTGAGTGATCGTAAGAATGTCAGCATCGTGTGCCAACGCTGGTCACACGCTGCCTTCTCGTGGCCTTGCCTGGGAGGAGTCGATCTTAGCATCAACAGCTCGGTTTGTACCGATCAGGCGCTTTCTACGATAGCGTCCAGCCAACGTGGCTATAGAAATGTTCGCTTTCGGATCGATCAACCTGTCTTCGGGGCGTGCCAAGAGCAAGCCTTGGTGCGAATTTTGCACAAACATCGCCATTCGTTGGAGCGATTACTTTTCATTTGGGCTGTGGAAGGACAGGTGTTCGATGTGGAGACGTTTTTCAGAATTGCAAGATACATTCCTTTGTTGAAGGAACTCTGTATAGAAGATTGCATGAACTCGTCAACTGAAGACGGCTTGCTACAAGGAATTCCGATCGAATCATTTAAGTGTGTGGAAAAGATCGTCGTTCCCAGCTGTCTCATGAACAATACGCACTTCGATTTGGCCAAGTTAGCACCTCATGCAAACCATGTTTGCGTCGAGTTCACCGGGAGGCATCCCTGGGAAGCAATCCAACGGTTGAGTCAACAGCTGCTGAGTCTACGCATCGCGATAGCGACTGCCTACAGCTTCCGGCCGCTGTGGGAGTCGAAGCCAACTCGGCTGCAGAAGTTGAGTTTGTCGCGGAACTGTAGTGAGCTGATGGAATCGAGTGGAATCAAATTTGAGGAGGCGTGCAATTTTTTCCCCTCTTGTGGTGGCTTGACCGTATTGGAACTGAACTTTCACGTTCCCAACAGATTGCTTGAGATTATAACCGTTTGTTGTCCTCGATTGAAAACATTGCTGGTGTGTGATATTTACGACGGTTGGCAGCTATTGCGAACGCTACAGCGACTAGAGAATTTGACGTATTTAACAATACAGGAGACCACTTTCGACGCCAAACACCCGAACGACGCCTCATTGAGACTGTCAGCGTTAGAATATATTAAGCTTGAATCTATAGGTCTTGACAATGATTTGGAATTCTTCAATCGTTTGGCACAGTACATACCAAACCTGAATGGCTTGCAATTTTCCAACTATGGTAAATTCAACGACGCTCAATACAATGCAAGCGTTTTGAAGTCGTTATTTTGCGCCAGATTTTCGAACCTGGAACTTCTGATCCTGGATGACTTCGTAAGTAACATGACTTTGAGCACATAAAACCGCAGAAATTTTATTTATTTACTCTAGAGCTGTGTATTCCCATCGCACATGCTCGACCACTTAAACAACCAACCACGCTTAAAGGAACTGGGACTAAGGTTTTGTGATATTTCACCGTGGAGTCGCACCATAACCATACCTTCTGTGCGGAAGATGGCATTAGAGATACCGGTAATTTTTGTTCCATTCCCATTTGTGTGTAATCTATACTTTGCAAATATCGTTCAGCTAACCGCCAATCGGGAACGAAACCTGAAAAACGTGTTCCCGTCGCTTACCCAAACAGTTTATGCTATCGAGAGCTTAAGCGAACGGATTTCACCAAGTGAGTTTTACAATCCCACGAACAAACGAATCGGATTGAGGTCTACTTCGACTGATGATTTTAGAGAACACTTTTGATCATAAAGATAAGTTTACGAAAACAAATATATTTATATTAATGCACTCGTGAACATACATTAGACGCTGAATTATTTGAATTAGTTATAAAAGTAGTACGAATGAAGTGAAAGATAACGATTTAACGGTTTAAACTTTTCTTTCTCGGGTGGTCGATAAAAGCAATTGTGATGATTGATTGTCCTCGGTTAGCCTGCAAACGACGATCACGATAATCTGCATTTGTCCTTGGCGTTATTTCCTCCCACGGGTATGCCACTCCGGTTTGCGTTTCTTCCGTTCTCCCCGTTGTTGTCGCGGGCTGCCGCCCTTGTCGTCTCGTCTTCTTCTTGTTGTAGCGATAGCGCCAAAGCTCTTGCCAGTGCTTCGTCTTCGGACATATTACCCTGAACCGTAGCCAGGAGGTTGTCGCTAGCATTCCGCGACGAATTAGTATTATTGGTCGCACTCGGTCGCTGTCTCTGAATCGCTGCTTGTTCAGCTAGGTGACGCTGTGATGAGATCGTTCCCTTACACTCGTGATCGGTCGTGTGACGATGCCGGAGGCAGAAGTTTTGCTTACAAATCGCACACGAAACCGGGATGAGTTCCTTCTTTTTACAATTTTTGTACGTGCAATGATTGGTGTAAATCTTTTTCTTCTCCGAGCGACAGTACTGATCGATATGGGCTCCGACCGTCACATCGGGTGGGACATCCCGTGGAGTGGGAATTGGCTCTCCACAGAGCGGGCATATTGGAACTTGAACATCTTTCTTAAAGGCTGATGGGCAGGAATGTGTCTGGTAGCTAAAATGTTCAGAGCTGCAAGGAAAAAAAACGGTTCACTAACAATATTCTTCAGAACGCTTGAACAAAGGATCTTACCAAAATATTTCGCCACAAGCATCACATTTCATTGGCAAGAAATCTAAGGGAAACATTTTTGTTAACAAATCATCAGCACAAATTACTGGCGCTGGAGTTCCTTACCGAGTTTATGGCAGAATTTATCCGAACAATGTTTGCCCAGATTTGGAAATTCCATTGTGTTTTAAACGAATTAACTTCCGGGTAGGTACTTCGAATACGAACGACTAACAATCACCTAATAATTTCAAGATTATCTGAACACCAGTATATAAGCAACGCAGAAGCTTCTACAATATGCTAGACGAAACAGCTAATTTGCTCAGTGATTGACGGTGACTACACAAATTTCTAATGTTGTTGTCGAACGCTTCCTGGTGACTGACAAAATTTTTGACAGTTTGCAAATCATGTAAATTTTCTTCCTAGCGGCATTGATTCACTTTCCGATTGTTCCACACAAGAAGCCACTGTCAATAGATTAACTGAAAAACAATACAATTTCTTTCGCAAATTGTAATCCAGTTTTACTAATGTGAACAAATCGAGTAGATGGTTGCACACTATAAGTTTTCAATCATTGGAAGTATCGTTAAAACAGTCGTTCCAAGTATCCCCATGTTCAACCCTCCCGTACTCGCGCGTGAAATCATAACTCGTATACACACGCACGGTGTCACAGACCGAAAGTTGAATTCTCGCGTAACTTTTGAAAAGGTCCTATGTAACATTTACGTCAACTCGAGAAAAACGAAGCTGGACACTGGAGCATTGTTCCACTAATTGTTTTAAAAGGAATCGATCTTTATCACTACTTTCACCACTAGCAGTTAATAAAAACTCAGAAAAATCAATCGTAACTCTTGTTCCTTGATTTTAGTTTAATGTTGAAGCCTCGTAGCGAAAAAAGTTGCAATGGACGTTTTGAACGACCGCTTTTGTACATTGGATAAATTACGCTGCACGATAAGTATTTGAAAATAACTACAGAAAAACAATCCAACTACCTGCACATCATGCTAAAGGCAAATTATTATTGTTATCACTAGCTGATTTACACAAGTAACGATAATAACATCCGAAAGAAACAAAAACTCAAAACGAGTACAACTTCGTGTTATTTTGATTTCTTTGTTACTTCGGACAAATCGGGCGTCGGAAGAAATTGGCGTCCGAAGTAACAGTCGAGTGCTTAAAATCCGAATCTGTACATTGAACATGTTTTGTAACGGTGATTAAAAGGTGAAGAGGATAGATATTTGAACGATTGTTTGTGCAATACATTTAATGATTGAAAACTAATAGCGTGCATCCATTAACTCGGTTTGAAAGAATATAATAGAATGAAAAAAATCCAGAAAATATGTGTTCTTCAGCTTCAACCAGGTTCAATAGTCATCTTATTCAGTTTCCTCAAAACAGAGTAATGTTTGATACTCCAACATAAATAACGAAATTCAAATATCTTCTGTTATTAACTGAAAGTAAGTGAGAGTATAAAGAGCTATGGAATGGCATAAAAACGTATGAATCGATTGAGGTTTCATTGGTACAAGAATAAAAAAACACCATAACTGCATGATCGAGACAAACATATTTTTTTACATTTCATGCAATTGTAACGTGTTTTTCGGATCTTCTCTCGAAGAGCAGAATATATAACGATCTTCTAGATAGTTACCAGATAATTAAAGCTCTGGAATATCAAGTTTGCATATTTCTAATATTATTTGTCTCTGTGTTCTTGGTAATCTTAGAATCATTGGCCGTTTTTTTTTTGTTGGGGCATAATAAGATGATATTAAAGGAACTTCCTGCGACTTGTTTTTGTCGATTTTGTTCAGCCCATACAGTGACTCAAATCCGTAGTCGTACTCCACCTTGCAGATCTCTTTTCCCTTGTTTTGAAAGTCGAAAACAAGCTTTCGGAACATTCTATTTAGATAAAATTATAGTGTCATATGTGAGTTAAAAGGTTTGCTATCTGTTTTCAGAATAATGGTTTTTATTTCTCTAAAAATGACGAATGTATTTGCCAATGTACGCTGGTTGAAATCTCTACTCGATTTCGAAGGCATTGGCCAATTTCCTTTTTCCATCATTATTATGGTATTCTTTGTTCACTGCAACCATCTTTAAATGTGAAATGAGATGGAATCGAAGATTCAAGTTTTGCCAAGACAATGACCCAGAGCTCAAGACATATGAAATTCCCACATGGTTACATTACAATTACTCAAAAGATATTGATATTCCTCCACAATCTTGCGACATCAATCCCAGTAAAAAAAACTAACGAAGTTATCTGTGTAGGAAATTTAGAAACCATTAGATTTCTAAAAATAACGATTTTAAAAACCACCTTATGAAAAAATTGATAAATATACCTTCTGAATACACCAAAAAACTCGTAGATAAGGCTTAAGACAGCTAAAGATAGTTGCAATGAACAAGGAATACCATAATAATGATGGAATTAGGAAATAGGCCAACGCCTTCGAAATCGAGTAAGGATTTCAACCAGCGTATGATTATGAGTTTGAGTCAATTTTCATACATTGGCACATACATTCGCCATTTTTAGAGAAATAAAAACCATTATTCTGAAAATAGATAGCAAACCTTCTAACTCTCATATGACACTATCTATCTTTATCTAAATAAAATGTTCCGAAAGCTTGAGAGATTTGCATTGTGGAGTACGATTACGGATTTGAGTCACTGTATATTATAATGAAAAATATCCCTGGAGCTGTAACTGTAAAAATAACACTAATTTGTTTGCCATTGTTTAAAATTGAAGAGTGGCAAACAAATTAGTGTTATTGTTAATGTCATGGGTCGTGCGGACTCAATTAAGCGTTTTTTCCAAGTGCACTTTGCTTAAAAAAAACCTTTTCTTTCTACTTTTTTCCCCTCACACTATCTGCCAAATGTTTCTCCGATAAAAAAAGTCACAGGAGGGTTGTGTCCAAGACACGACCGCATAGTTGACGTAGGATTCCGTTGGGCTATCTGCTGCACGCTGATTTTGGATATGTTTGAAGAATTACATTGTCAAACTCTTCGATAATGATTTGGGTCCGTTTTGTCTGATTATTAGGTATTGTTTGTTCACTCCACCAGTGTCCATAACCGAGTGATAATGATAGAAGGATGGTGATTAGTCATTATATGGTGCGTATCACTTACCAAAGCCGCCCTCTATGGTCCTGGACGAGATGGCGCCTGTGTTATGTATGGATGAAATAAAGAAAAAAAGCTCACCAGAGCAATATAAGATAATTATCATTATCGAACCCCTTTTTTCTCATCAGAAAAAAAGTATTACTTTAGTATAGAGAAAATATATTTGAAATGGAAAAGTTATTTCATTTATAATTTTTTTTATTTTCTGAGTGTTCCCATTTCCTTTTCGCTTTAAACCCAACGGAACACGATGCTACATGCCTCAATTCGAATTTCAATTGGGCTAACAGCACCCAATACGATATGTAGAGCATATGTAGAATCACTTTTTCGAATATTCCTTCATTTTTCCAATTCTGCTCGTCGCATGAACTTTCCTTGGGAGAATAAAAATCGTTTCATATTTCAAGTCATTTTAACACAATAAGTACCATACACAATTTTACACTTACAGTTGTGCTAAAAGTTTTACGAAGCAACCAACATAAAAGTTCCAAATTAAAATTTTATTTATATTCTATCAAGCATAAGTTCTATTCAGGTCATTGAAACATCATTCTTCAATCGAAAGATTCTTATTGGAACGAAAAAACACTTGTTCATCGCTCCCAACTTATTCGCCAGCACGTATGCAATCAGCAATGCCCACGCTAGTTACAATGAGCACTATCCATTTGTGCGCGTCGTTAGTTAAACTATCGAGGGTTTTTACATGCTGATTTCTCCCAGACACCATGGATTTGAAATCTCTGTTAAGGAATACATGTCGGTGGGAAAAAAAATCTCCCCCTACTTTCATGTATCTGCAATGCCAATTTCCCCCAGGCAGCTTGGTTTTGATGTCTCTATTTGGGACCCGCCGCATATGTCGTCAATTTCGACCTATCAGAAGTGGGTATTTCCGTTAGGATATGGGTTGAGATTTTTCAATTGTTTGATAGTTAGTTTCATGACATATATTATTTTATTCAATGTAAAAAATTGTTATGGAGTGCCGAAATTAATTGACGCAAAAATCTCATCAATCCATCATGAAATGACTGAGCAATAAGCATTTGAAATTGGACAATTTTCACGGTGCGCCCGATTTTCGATTTTCAATTTGTACCCCAATATGTTCCCGAAAGACGTAATCCTACGTCAAAACAACAAACGTTTTCGTAACTCAGGCTTTGTTTAACCATAATTTCACTCAAGGAAGATTATCTTTCTGCAGAAATTTTTCTGATCGTGGAGCATCTATCAAAGGTTTCTCATCGCCCATAATGAACGATGGAGATTTTTTCTGATGTCCTGGTGGAAAGGTTTCCGGTGATAACCAAGACATTGACTCTACTTGAAGCCGACTTTAAGGTAAGGAAAGTCCAATTGGATATATTTATATTATTCATTCATTTTTCTATGAATGCAGGAAATACTGTGCAGGCAATCAAGCTCGAAAACAGTCTCTAATCCAGTGGTTCTCAACCTTTTTTGTTTCATTCCCCCCTTAACGAAATTAATCCCAGTGCTTCCCCTCTGTCAGTATTTTTAACGAAAGTCTGTAGCATATCAGTAAAATAATGAAGGAATACAAACGGTTTTCAAGTTATATTCGCAAAAAAAATAAAAATTCATACTTGTATCTGATTACAAAAAAGATATATAAAGTTTGTCAAGTATGACACCTGCGCCTGAATGATTTCTGCCGAAATCGCAATTCTTGAGAACGTTGTCGAAAAGCGCACCTTATGTCATCTTCGATATCCACTCTGTTACGGTGTTTTGTTTCCATCAGCCGCATTATAGGAAGTCCAGATTCACATAAATACTACGCAAAAGACAACAACACTCGTGACGCTTATTCCGCGTATCAGGATAAAAAACCAACGTATGTAGATCGATGAGTTTGTTTTGAATTTGAAAACTTTCGTCACTGCCGGAAAAGATTTCAAACCATTCCCAAATCATTGAAATAAGGAAAATTTGTTTCAAGTTTAACTTGTTGTAAAAAGTCTTGACAAATGCTGTACGATTTCCTTTTTTATGGTCTTCTGTACCGTTTCGTCGTCTGTTCCATCATCATTCACCGACGAAAGTATTTCAAACATTGTGAAGTTGTTCAATTGAACATTTCATTTCAGAATTGGAAATGTTAACAGAGGATTGCAAATTTTAGCGTATCCAAAAACAGTTTTTGTGGCAATTTTTGCTAATAATCGTCATCTTCAAAGCGAAGTAAATGTGCAATATACCCTTGCATAATTCCCACCTTTTAAGGACCACATTCTCCACTAGGGGGAATTCCCCACCGGTTGAAAACCACTGCTCTAATCAAATAATGACATTCATAAGGGAACGGAGAAATAGCATGTGAAACTACTGAAAGCCGGAAAGCTTAATTTGGACTCGAAAGCATTGAAGCAAACCGCTCAAGATTTAGAGCATGCATGAAGTACATCGATGAGTTTGGCCAGTTTAGGCCAGTTCAGTATCGTTTTATTGAAACGCTCCTGAGAGTTCCACAAATACAAATATGTCTCGATAGAACGCCAGGAAGCAGTTGGAGCTGAATTATTATTTTCCCGGTGATTAGATCAATATCAGTTAATGAAAACTTTGAATCAACCTTATTATAAGAGTGTATCACAATTTTTGTTCTAATGATCTTAACGTATAAATAAAACCTGCTTTTTCCGGTCGAGAATTTCGTACATATTGTTTACATATTGTGTATATTGTCTAGTGTGTAGGCTTCAATAATTATACCTAATTTCTACGACTTGATACGTTTTTTTGGTTAAATCATTGACACAATACATATTGAACACATCAGATCCTGCGAAACTGTCAGTTGGACCCTTATGATTTTGTACCCTAGCATTAATTGATGAAGAAATCTAGTTCGTTCAGTTTTGTTAATTGGATTATTTTTGCCTTTAATAACAACACTTTCTTTATGTAGTGGATTATTATAAGAAAAGTAACAGTTTTTCCTCTTCCTGAATATGCGCGTTGACGGCATTGAGCCTCGTTTACTAGGTATGGGAGCAAAACAAAATAATAGATTTTCAGGTAGAATGCAAACTTTTCTAAAATTAAAATTATGAATGAAAATTAACTTTCCCGTACCAAATTAGTATTCTATTTCAATGAAAAACACTTCTTTTTGTAGGTGGCGAAAAAATCTCGTAAGATAATTGCTTTTGAAGACAACTTTATATTATAATGAAAAGTGTCAATAACAATGTTAGCAATGTATAGACAAATAGTTAAATAACAGTCAGAAATACGTGTTCCAAGTAATTAAATGACATGATGTAAAAAATTTCATTCAAATTTTTACATTTTAAAACTGGCTTCGCGTCTTCTAATCTTATAGAGATTACACTAACGGGTTTGGGACCCAAATTATGGCCCTTAATTGGAAGTCGCCACCAGACGTCGACACTATTGCACTGTCATCGCGAATTGGATCTCTTTTGACATTTCTATTGGATTCTTTTTGACAACCAATTTGATTCTATCCGCAAGACTCGGAAGTAACCTAACCCAAAGTACGTAGAATAGAAGGTAAGGGAAATCGCCTGTGTATATACACGGAGAGCAAATATGTAAATGCGAACACACAAAGAAGTTAGTAATAAATAATCTTTTTGTTCGAAGTTCTGAAGTTTTTTCAATATTTCTTCAAGAGTTCTAAAAATTATAAAAAGTGACGGAATTGCAAGTCGAGCCGACGATAAACATGGCAGTGTATCGTATTTTCACTACAGGTAAAGTTTCATTCGATTTTCTATCGATTTCATACTGGACCGTTTTTGTCGAAGTCCCACGTCCGCGATGCCGGAGCAGAATAATTTTGAATAGTAGCAGAACAGAAAGTTTTGAAAAAAGCCGGATAACTTTCCACCGTTTTCCGACCAACAAATTGTTGATCTTTCGGGGATACTGTTTCAACCGATAATCATCAAAGAAGACGTCTTCGTAGTGAAGGTAAGTGTGTTTTATATAAATTGTAATGAGATAAACTAATCGAAGTTGCTTCCAGCTATCTCATACATTCGCTCCTTGGATCTTCCAAAACGTTCCGCTAACATTCGTAGCGTATCCGACATTACCAAACAAACCATTCCGATGTTTCCTATTGCCAACTTTCGCATAAATTTTCGAACGATGCTTTAATGAAAGATTTAAAAAAACAGCAGTGTGGGGCTTCGACTTAACCTCTCCGCACATTTGTTCCTCGGTTTTTGCATTATTTTTATAATACAGGTGCAATAATTCTACTGTTTTAAATTTTAAAATGGTTAGATAGGCTGCTATTTCATCATTTCGTAACATATTTTGAGACAGTTCTTGTGCTACAATTTGAAAAAATTAAAAAATGTTCGAATTTATATAGATTCGATTGATGGCTTATTACTATTTTTTCCTTTTATTTGCCTACCACTACTTGAACATAATAGGGAGAAGACTACCTTGTTATTTTATGTACTTCGAACCTAACCATGTAGTGACAGGTTCAATGAACAGACCGAAAAAAATATTCTAGGCACCCAATAATTGAATATTTGCTTGCCGTGTTTTATGTTATGTTTTTTTACGTGCAGTACATGTTGATCAAATTTTATCTGTCAAAAAGATTCAAATATTTGGCTTCGACCAAACAGTGTATGAGCACCCTTAATAGGCAATTTCGTATTTTTTCCAATCCACTGAACTGAAACACCCTCACAGCGGCTTACTTTGCAGCGGCACAATGACATTCATTCATGAAGCTTCATATTGTATTCGTGCGCAACGCCTGCAATCATCATCAACAACACAACATTCTTTCGCACAGTTCTTCGTTAGCGGTAGAGAAGTTCGGACGCGTTTTTCCGCTGGGTAATTTGTTAAATACTGTGTTCTTTCCGGGAGTGAGTTCAACAGTTTTTCAAGTATTTTTTTTCTCTGACTTCTGATCCCATCGAAGCAGGCCAGCAGTGGTGGAAGTTGGCATTCTGTCGTAGTAAATTCGCCTTATTCTCTTATCTTTCGGACCGTGTTGATAATGGAATTGGACTTTCCGTGATTGCCAAAACAAGCGCAAGTGTCAGTTTTGTTTCCTATTCTGTAAAGAACGGTGCATTGATATCTGCCGTGGAAAGCTCCGCCAGTGGAAGCAGAAGAAAACGCCATTCAGTGGTGCCTTTGTGTGAGTGAACAGTGCTCGAGAGGTAAATGCAGGGTCGGCTGCGTTATTTTGGCGGCCGGCTTGCGAGCAGCCGAGTGTTGTTCTGAGTGTGCAGGAAGAGGAACGAAAAAAATAACCATGAAAGGTGTGCAAAAAAAAGACGAGTTTGGATGGAAAGGAACACAAAAGCATGAGCACAACTTCCACTTCGGCATCCGGCTACCGGTGCAGAATGTGGCTTGTAGAGGCGATTGGAAGAGCAAGAGAATCGAATGAACGCAATGCTTGTTGGCAACGACGAAATAAAAGAGTTGAGAGACCGGCAATTCGGTTATCCTTTTACGGATTCAAGTGGCGAAATTGGGCGTGATGCCCGGAATAACGACCAACAGTGTATGCTGGTTTAAGAATATGATTTCTCTCATTGATTACGATTTTTATCTACAAAATTAGTTTGATTTCTACTTTTCAGTTCAACTTGTGTATTCTCATAATGAACAAATAATTTCGTTTATCTTCACAGCCTAATGTAGAAGTTTTTGTAAAGAGGAAATCATATTTGCTTCCAGATCAAACGATATTTTTACGACAGTTAGTGTTAGTGAGAACGATAGAATAAACCAAGTGAAGAATCAAAGAAATTAAGTGCCTAAACAACAGATTAATTATTAGCAAAAATCTATCAGGCATCGAATTGGAATCATTTTAAACACAAACCAGGTGAGAATAGTAAAAAAAAATAAGTAAAAATGCGTTGATACAGTTATATTTGGGTTTAACACTTTCAAATCTGTGTGTTATTCCTGATGATGCAGTTATGATCTTACGGGAGAGATCTGTATACCTTGAAAGCATCAAAATTTGGTTCGATAATTTAATTGTCTAAATATAATAGTACATCCTCAATCCGTAAAGTCAGCTTCGCCGACAACATTATCGTAAGAACATATACGACGAAAGCGGAATCGAATAACCGATTTGAAACTCGAAAATGGTTGATTGAGCTTAGAATCAATGCGTCTAAGATTTAATGTATAATAGCAGAAGGAACATAATGTAACAGAATCCCTTTTAGGTAGTAATGTTGTAACAGACGACGTCGATTTTGTCTTTTTAATTGTCGTAACGTAGCTACTTTGAACCTTCGTACAATCCAACTAGGAGCCTGTTCAATCAACAATGGTGTGTATGTTTCCCATCGGCTTCGTTCAGCAGAAAACTTTAAACCTCAAATATCATTTTTTCGCAAGGCAGCACATTAGGAGTAGTGATCGCTTCATACATAGCTGACTGCGTTTGCTCTGTCGCAGAAAATATTGAAAAGTGTTTGAATGACGGCGGGTTCAGATGAAAGGTTTGAACCCGGTAGTCATTACTACTTATATCGTAGTGTTGTGTTGCGTGCAGGTTGTGTGGTGTAGTCAAGTGTAGCCATCAGATTACATTCTTCACGGTGGAGAAGTTTAAAAAAATAGAAAAAAAAGATATACGGAATAATATGGAAATTACAAATAAATTACCTTCGATAATCCTCATCCATGCAACAAATGTGAAATAATAAAAAAAATCCGAGATTGTCTAACTGTCCTATTGAACAGTTTGAAGAGGCGGACAAGACGCCACTGCATTCGTCTCTAAAAGTCTATAACTATTGATTCTATCAGTTCATCAGTATCGGCGCGTACAAGAATTTCGAGATGTTCGCAGACCGTTTTTGTTAGCGAGAACAATGGCCGATTTTCCGAGCTGATCGCAGTGCGAGTTAAAAACTCTTTTTGTGGTTGCGAAGCAGCTTTAAACTGCAATTTTCAAATATTTATTTCATGTAATAACAATATGCATTTTCATCTTACATTTTTCGGTCTTCTATCTTTGAATTCAAATACGTGACGGCAATGCTTCGGCTGACAATCCTATTCAAATTACAATTCATTATTGTCAGCTTCCAAATCTTATTTATATGTACTTACTGTGCCAGTCACTCAATAATCCCTATCTAATCAAATCAATTTCAATCTCTACTAACTATTCTACTATACTTTCCAAATAATCTAATAATTTCTCCGCTATTCTGCTATACACCTTCGCTTTGTTTTCTGTTTGTGTACCGCTGACAGTTCTCGGTTCTCGAGCTTTCCATGCTGAGCTTTTTCGCTCGTTTCCCAAACAGTGCTCCCAGTGGCAACATCCTCCCCCCCGTAACACTGCTCACTGGTGCAGTTTTACCTCATGCAACATCTAGAACCGCAAGCTTGGACACTGGTCTTCTCAAGAGCCCTCTCAATGTTTGGATTGTAGCCTGTCGTACCCTTCCATCGCTAGCTGTTACAATCTCCAACACACGCCCACGTTCCCAGCTATTCCCTTTTGCCTCATCCACCACAAGAACTAGATCTCCTACGGCCAATGGTCTAGTATCTCCGAACCATTTAGTTCGCTTGGTCAATGTGGGAAGATACTCCCGAATCCACCTTCTCCAAAAAATATCCAGTTGATGTTGAATCTGGTTCCATGTGTTCCTAATGGCAGCTGCAGAATCTGTCGGCAGTATCGAAGGTTGACGTACACCAGTCGAGCTTCCCAAGAGCAAATGATTCGGAGTCAGAGCTTCACTCTCTCCGGAATCTAACGGCAAGTATGTTAACGGTCGACTGTTTACTATGGACTCAGCTTCAATCACGAATGTTTGCAACGATTCCTCGTCGAGTTTTCTATCATTATTATAAGCAGTTATCATGGCGGTTTTGACGGATCTCACCATTCTCTCCCATGCCCCACCCATATGAGGCGCAGCGGGTGGAATGAATATCCACTTGGTTGTTGTACTGGTAAATGTGGCGGCTAATCCTTCGTGCAATGCTCGGAGTTGTTCTTTTAATATTCGTTCCGCTCCTTGGAAGTTCGTCCCATTGTCACTGTAAATTTCTGCGGGGAATCCCCGCCGACACAGGAATCGTCGAACGCACTTCACACACGAATCTGTAGAAAGGCTGTGGGCAACTTCAACGTGCACTGCACGAACGGTGAGACAGGTGAATAACGCAATCCATCTCTTGACGCTACTTCGGCCGACCTTCACCATTAATGGTCCAAAGAAATCTAACCCTGTGTAGGTAAACGGTCGAACACATGAAGCCAATCTAGCGGATGGTAGAGGAGCCATTCGAGGCATCCTTGGGGTGGCATTCCTTATTTTACACCACTGGCAATTTTTTGTTTCCTTCCTCACGACTGACCTTATTTGTGGTATATAGAAACGTTGACGAAGTTCGTTCACTACGGTTTCTGCGTTTGCGTGTCGGAATCTTCGATGGAATTCGTTCACAAGTAGCAAAGTGATTCGGTGGTTCCTTGGCAAAATTACCGGAAACTTCATTTCTTCGGGAGCATGGATTGCCGCTCCAATTCGACCGTCCATTCGTAAGACGCCTGCTTCGTCTAAAAAAGGTGTAAGGTGGAATATACTACTATTACCGTCTAACCGTTTCTGACTTTGATGACCATCTTCCAATAGAGCTATTTCATCAGGAAACACCTGCCACTGCGCCATTCTTAGCAAGGTTATTTCTGCTTTCTGAAGCTCTTCACTGGATAGGATACCGCATTTCTTCTGCTCTCGCTTTCGGTTGGCAATGAAGCGCCAAACGTATGCCGTACTTCTCAACAACCGCTCCCACTTCGAAAAACGATGGCAGTCGATCACTGGTTCCCACGTCTTCATGGTTCGATGAAGATGGCAAGGACGTAGTTCTTCCTCCGTAACTGCTGGCCCGATTTCAAACTGCGGCCAGTTGGTTTCTGATTGTCTCAAGAATTCAGGCCCACGGAACCAAACACTCTCAGAATCTAGACCAGTACTTTTCCCCCATTTTGTTGCCTGATCCGCTGGATTCTGTTTTGAAGGCACCCATTTCCATTCGTCAACGTTAGATGCGGTCAGAATCTCTCCTATTCTGCAGGCCACAAATTGTTTATACCTGCGATGATCTGATCGTATCCATGCCAGTACTGTTGCGGAGTCACTCCATAGATATTTCCTTGTTACAGCGACTGTATGGCTTTCCATTACGAAAAGCATCAACCGAGTACCTAGAACCGCCGCCTGCAATTCAAGACGTGGTATCGATAGCTGCTTCAGAGGTGCCACCTTCGTCTTCGCAGCTACTAAAGTACATTGAGGAACTCCATGATCGTTTATAATCCGAAAATATGCCAGTGCAGAATAGGCAACCTCACTTGCATCCACAAATATGTGTAGTTGGAGCTGATTATAACACTGAGTCGTAGCTCCCAGAAAATAACATCGTGGGACACGAAAATCAGCGACACTCTGCAAACGACAGATCCATCTATTCCAACGCTCAAAAATGTCGCCGTCTACTTTCTGGTCCCATTGAGTGCCCGCCCGCCATACGTCTTGGAGTAACACTTTGCCATGGACCAATAGCATACTCAGCAACCCCAGTGGATCGAAGAAGCCCATCAGACATTTCAACATCTGTCGTTTGGTTGGACGTTCACCTTCCATGATTAATTTCTCGATCTCGTCTAACATATGAGTGGAATACCCAAGTTCATCATCTTCTGTCAGCCAAAGCATGCCCAGTACTCGTTCGTGATTCTTCGTTTTGTCAGTGCTCAGCGTTTTACTCCCTGATGAAGCAGGTTCTCCGAGACGTGCTAGAACATTTTTACTATTTGACTGCCAGTTCCGTAATTGAAATCCAGCTTGACTATGAATCATTCTAACTTCCGCCGATACTTGCGCCGCGGTTTCTTCATTCTCGAAACTGTCCAGGAAGTCGTCGACGTAATGATTATGGAGGATACCTTGTACTGCCCGTGGAAAGCGATCGACGAACTCCTTCGCATTTGTATTTTTAATATACTGAGCGGATGCTGGGGAACAAGTTGCTCCAAACGTAGCTACATTCATTAAATATATCTCTGGCGCACACGTGGGATCCGTACGCCATAGGAATCGTTGAGAATGTCTATCGGCTTCACATATGATTATCTGATGGAACATCTCTTTTATATCTGCTGAAACTCCAACTGAAAATTGTCGGAATCGCGATAGAACGGCGGGCAAAGACGTTAGCTGATCAGGCCCTTTGAGAAGCATTGAGTTGAGTGACACTCCGTTCACAGTTGCTGCAGCATCCCATATAAGTCGTATTTTCTCAGGTTTCTTGGGATTTCTCACCGCTCCAAGCGGCAGGTACCATACTCGTTTCGTGTCTGATCGTGCTAAATCGGCTCGACAAGCCCGATGCGCATAGCCTTTCTCTTGGTACTCCACCAGCTGCTTCTGAAGATTTTCTTTCAGCAGCGGATCCCGTGCCATTCTTCGTTCAAGACATTCAAGCCGACGTAACGCCATATTAAAACTGTCCGGAAACTCAATTACATCGTATCTCCATAGCAGGCCCGTCTGGAACCTCCCATTGACTCGCCGGGTGGTTTGTTCCATTAAGTTCCGAGCTCGTCTGTCTTCAGCAGACTCCAAGTCTCCGATTACCTTCGTACCGACATCTTCCAGTGCGAAGTATTCCTTCACTTCATCGTGTAGTTGCCGATCACAGGCACAATCACAGGCATGGTAGTTCAATGAACAACGGGTATGCTTAGAACCTTTGCCACCGTAGACACACCATCCTAGCCTGGTTTTTACTGCAACAGGTTCATGTATTTTTCCTTCTCTCATTTTTAACGGAACGGTCAGACTCAAGTTGTCGATGCCGATCAGCAGTCGTGGACTTGCGTTCTCATAGCTGGCCACTGGTAATCCGCGAAGGTAACCATACCTAGCCGCGAGATCATCAAAACATAGACTCTGACCATGTAAGGCCAACTTCTTTACTGTACGTGCATCTTCCAACTGCAACTTCCTCTCATTGTTCAAACCGGATATCTTCAACTCCACTTTCTTTGATTCCGATTCCATTCGTGTCACGTCTCCTGTCCATGAGAGACAGAGCGGTGCTCTCCTGCCTTTAACGCCGAGTTCATTCACTAATTTCTCTTCAATTAGAGTGATCGACGATCCTTCATCGAGGAATGCGAAGGTAGTGATACTGGAACGAGAACCGTACAGTTTGACCGGAACTATGCGAAACAACAAGGATTGTTCGAAGGAACCGTGGGAGTAATTTCCGGACACAGTAGCTCTGAGCGATGGCTCATTCTCGGGATGACTCGATCGATCCGAATGTAGAAGTTTATGATGGCGAAACTCGCAGCCACCAATTCCACAACGACTCGCCGTGCGGCAGCTTCTTCTCCCATGTGCATTCAGGCAGCTTCGACACAGAGCATTACGCTGTACACTCTTCCAACGTCCATCCACTGAAAATGACTTGAATAGTCCGCAATCATATACACGATGATCACCCCTCTTGCAGATGCAGCACAGCTTTATTGGTTCTCGATTTATTTCCTTTTCATCGACGTGTGCATTGATTGTTCCTCTCTGACTCGATCTGGGTTTCTCCACCATAGAATTTGCGCCGTAGCTCCCGGAGTACAAGGTGACTCTACTAACGGATGACACTATACCTGTCATGAATTCTCCAAAGGTCTTCAGGTTTACAACTTGATATCGCAATGAGAAACTCGCCCACTCCATTTTGATGTGTGCTGGCAATTTGGTCACCAACTCCATAAGCAACGATGGATTGGAAAGGTGATCCCGTTGACCCGCTGCTTCCAAGTGATCACATAGACTCTGGACTGCCATCCCGAAATCGATGAGTGTTTCTAGTTTATCTGATTTCGGTGCGGGAACCGAACGAACTTTGTCCAAAAGGGCGTTGATCAGTAATTCTGGCCGTCCATAAAGTAGTTGAAGTGTATTTAGCACCTGGGGAACTGTTTCAGGTAATAATAAACGGCTTTTTACCGCTTCATACGCGGCTCCTTTCAAACATCTTTGTATACGGGAGAGGTTCTCGGCACTACTATATCCACAAACTTGAGTTGTGTTAATGAAGCTGCTTATAAATATAGGCCAATCGACAGGGTTGCCCGAAAACGTAGGCAAATCACGTGGCATGACTTGTCTGGCAGCTAATTGTGAGGGTGTTGGAACATATTCGCTTTGGGCATTCCCAAACGGATGTCTTCCGTTCATATCACTTGCGGGATTTGCATTATAAGTTGTCGGAACGATAGGAACTGTTCCAAGGGGGGGAATGCAATGTTGCTGGTGGTTCCCAGTAGGAAAAAGGCCGGGATTCACACCAGAAATAGTTGGGAGTCCGTATGTAACAGGAACTGTCCCACTGTAAGGCACTTTACTCGTTGATGTTTGAGCAAGGCCAAGTGTCCCGAATTGTTTGTATAACTCTTGTAGACCAGTATCAAAATTCGGATGAGCGGAATCCATTTTATTGTTGTCATGGAGCGGCTTACCTTGATGCGGTACAGGAGGGGTAAGTAAGGAGGGGTTACCTACAATAGGCTTCAGAGGCCAGACCTGATCTGCTGTTGTCTGATGTGTTTTCGGATGCGCCTTAGGAATCGCGCCGCTGTAGCTCTGCTGATTCCTCTCGACAAATTCGTGTTGTAGCTGTGATTCGAGCAATGTCCGACGTGGTTGGCCTTCAGGGTATGGTGGTTTCCCATCAGTCGTTCTCGAAATGCGTGTGTCTTTCGGCTGCTCCAGTGAGGCTGCTCCCCGCTCGGGTTTCTCTCGAACATCGGCGCCTTCTACTTGGTCGGCATCCTGAATCCACTGCTCTACTCGTTTACGACTGGACCTCCGACTAACCTTGCTGCGTTGGCTCGTATTGTCACACATGTCATCTATCTGTTGCTCTATCAATGCATATTTTTGCCGCAAAAACTCCTTCCGAATCTCAATCTCTCGTAGCTCGATTGCATTTTGCTCCTCCAATAGCTTCAATTTGAGAGCCACCCTGGCTGAAATACGGTTCGAAGAACTGTGAGATGAAACGCTGTGCGGGGTGCAATTTTTGCACACAAAACTCTGGTTTGCAATCGAAGCATCGACTCCCGCGCACTGCATGTGCCACCATGCATCGCATTGGTCACATTGCACGAAATTGTCGAATGAATCCGACAAGGAACAATTCGCGCAGTTTCCTCTTTCCGCATCTTCTAGTGGTCGGGACGTATTTTCTGCATTGGCCGCCATCGAAAAATTTTAAAGATTTGTTATCGAGAACAATGGCCGATTTTCCGAGCTGATCGCAGTGCGAGTTAAAAACTCTTTTTGTGGTTGCGAAGCAGCTTTAAACTGCAATTTTCAAATATTTATTTCATGTAATAACAATATGCATTTTCATCTTACATTTTTCGGTCTTCTATCTTTGAATTCAAATACGTGACGGCAATGCTTCGGCTGACAATCCTATTCAAATTACAATTCATTATTGTCAGCTTCCAAATCTTATTTATATGTACTTACTGTGCCAGTCACTCAATAATCCCTATCTAATCAAATCAATTTCAATCTCTACTAACTATTCTACTATACTTTCCAAATAATCTAATAATTTCTCCGCTATTCTGCTATACACCTTCGCTTTGTTTTCTGTTTGTGTACCGCTGACAGTTCTCGGTTCTCGAGCTTTCCATGCTGAGCTTTTTCGCTCGTTTCCCAAACAGTGCTCCCAGTGGCAACAGTTTTCTTCAAGCCGTCAAATGGATCGTGAAGAATTACTGTGTTGAAGAATTTCTCAATAGCTTCGAAAACAAAGAGCACTAGAGGCGAATGAACTTCAAAGTTTGAAGCCTCTTAAAAACAAAGAAAGAAAGAAAGACAAAGAGCAAGCTGTCCGTAAGTCCCACGCGACGAGTTTTATCAACCTGCATGAAAACATTCAGCTTCGAAACAAGCAAAGGAGAAAGATCCACAGGATAGCTGATCGAATACTTGGAAAGTTGTGGTTGACGGCAAACAACAAAGAGTGGCAATCTATGAAGATGAAAAAAAAGATCCAGCTTACAACTATTGAAATCTTCGTTTTCTGGTTCACGTTAGGATTCAGTTTCAATATGTATGTCGAGTCGACTTGCTGTGGGGCGAAAAAGTATAGAATCCTTTCAATTGTTGAACTAGTTGGACAGCTGTTGCCACCGGAGCGGCTGCAGATATTTTACGGTTGAATTCACTTGTTGCCAGCCCAACACTTTTGTGATGTCACAACACCTGTTTTTTGCGGTTTTCGACTTTTGCACATTAATGTTGTATTTTCAGTTCCGTTTCAAACCCTACAAATGAACTTTGTTCTATGATTTATTAACAAAAAAATGATCGTGGATTCCTGTATTTTCAGTTTTTCAAAAATCTCGACAACATTGCAAAAATCGGCATGCATTTTGTGACGTGACAACACGCTCTTTGCGAAAGAACAGTTTCTACAAAAGCGTGATCACGTCACACAATAAGTTGTATTAAATAAGAATTTCACCGTATTATAGCAACAAGTATACTATTTTTTATGTTTTTTATTACTCTGAATACTTCTCACTTTCCTCTGAGATCTCCATTTCTCGTTTCAGAAGTTCATCCTTTAAGAGAAGGTGGTCTTAACGCGATCGGTGGTCCTGAACCTACCCCCCCTTTGTATCACAGGAACGGTGCTTCGTACCGAATTTTCAGTAGTGTTGAATGGAAGGTGCCACAATGCTGACAATTTGATAATATATCGAAACATTTCAATTGCTTATGGTATGTTCATCAAAATAAGCTATATAGATTGAATTTATCTGTTTACCAACATATTTAAAAAAAAGTTGGGGTGGTCCTAAACCGACCCCCATTTTTTACATCGTGATTTTTAAACGCGTTCACTCCGGTGCTTACCATCAATGGCTCACACAAGCCTGCCTCATCGAGCGGCACTCACTACCGAGGGAACGTATTTGATTTTGCTATCAGAAACTTTTAATTAACTCTATGTAAAGGGTGTGTCACATCAAATTGCATCACGGAAAAAACGCTGTAGAAATTTAATTTTTAGGAATTATATCTTCAGCTTTCGCTTATAATCAGATAAGAGTGTATAGATCACGTTGGCCATGCTTCACTGTCAATTTTTCGTAAATTTGGAAAAATGTCGTCGAACGAAAAAGAGCGTCGTGAATTAATCCTGTGCACTCATTTCGAGAATCCGGAGTTGTCACATCGGGACATCGGTAAGATGCTGGGAATCGACCAATCCACGGTCAGCAGAGTACTAAAACGATACTTCGAGAACCTAACCATCGACCGGAAGGTGAAGAACGGCAAAAATGGATGCTCCGTCAGTGAAAAAGATCACAAGCACGTAGTTAAGCAGTTTAGACGTGATCCGAGAAGTTCGGTCCGGGATGTCGCCAATAAGCTGAATTTGTCAAGTTCATTCGTCCAGCGGACCAAGCAGCGGTAGGGCTTGCGTACATACAAGGTTCAGAAGGCTCCTAACCGCGACGTAAGGCAAAACATGGTGGGGAAGACGCGAGCCCGGAAGCTGTACACCGAAATGCTGACGAAGCCGCATTGCCTGGTAATGGACGACGAAACCTACGTCAAAGCGGACTTTGGTCAGCTGCCGGGCCTGTTGTTCTTCTCCGCAGAGGACAAATTCAGCGTTCCGGAGGAGATTCGCATACATAAACTATCCAAGTTTGCCAAAAAGTACATGGTGTGGCAAGCGATCTGCTCTTGCGGAAAGCGGAGCGCCCCCTTCGTGATGTCCGGCACGGTAAACGGACAGGTTTACCTTAAGGAGTGCCTACAGAAGCGCTTACTACCACTATTGAAGCAGCACGAGGGCCCGACCATCTTCTGGCCGGATCTCGCTTCGTGCCACTATTCAAAGGACGTGTTGGAGTGGTACGAAGCCAACGGGGTCACCTTCGTGCCAAAGGAAATGAACCCGCCCAACGCGCCGGAGCTTCGCCCAATAGAGAAATATAGGGCGATTATGAAGCAGGACCTCCGGAAGAACCCAAAAGTTGTCAAATCGGAGGCGGACTTCAAGAGAAAATGGATTTCTGTTCAAAAAAAACTATAACCTGACGTTGTACAGAACCTTATGGACGGGGTAAAGAGGAAGGTGCGAGCATACGGGCTTGGGTTCGAAGTATGAATAAAAAGAAAATGCCAAAAGTTGTTTAATAGTTTCTATTTTACTGTCTAAAATTTTCAAAAGGATCGGTCTACTGGGCGAATTTCTACAGCGTTTTTTCCGTGATGCAATTTGATGTGACACACCCTTTATGCATCCGTGTGCATATGCGCGTACCTGTGCAAGAGTGTTTATGTTTGTGTGTTGAAGATTACTTTTTCGTTGACATTGATTTTGGCCGTTGACTGTTGACATTTGCGTGTACATTTTTATGTGCACTTTTTTTTATCTCACTCCATACGCGTGGCTCTAAAGCTAAATTCTTCACATTTTAACTTTATCTCCCTCTTACTTAAATCAGATCTGCTCACCATCAAACTTTTTTTTTATTTTTCTTCGCGCACCCATAAATATATGCAAACACTACCATTCCCGATCGTGTATTGTGGGATTTCATGCCATTTCTGTTTTTTAAATCCGTTTTTTATGAACCGCAAGGCACAATCCTCGATTTGTAAGACGCGAATGACGATATCGTTAAAGCGTCTATAGTGAAAAAAATCCTCGATTCCAAAACTGCATCGGAATACGATATTCGACTTCAGCTGGTAAGACACCTGTACCCAATACTCATATCATATGAGTTGCGTCCGCACGAAACCAGCACGATGAAGAGGAAAACTCTGGTTTTTTAATCCGGTTGTATTATCCGAATAAAAATTCCCTAAAATACAATTCATTTTAATTTTGTTCATTGCCTTATGAATAAATTATCATTTACATTTGATATTCCCCTTCAACCCTTATACTCGTTCCTCGGTTCTCTGTCTTGTTCCTGAGCCCTATGTACCACGAGACTGTATGAAGGCCTAAATATGATAATTTAGAACAAGAATTATGGAGGTTGAATGAACACCAAATGTTGGAATAATAACCTCCAATGTACGTCGCGCAAGATGTATCCTGACATATCTATTGATTTTGAGTTATCCTTTTATACCTGTTGATTTCAATTTTTATTCTCTATAGGTTTTATTCTCAATAACATTTAATTAACCCATACCTGACTGTAAACTATATATTTTAGGATAAGATTTAGAACATCAAATTCACTATAATTTTAATCCAACTTATGAGTAGCGTGGCTTTTGACGGTTTTTTTTTTGTTATTGTATATTGTTTTCTTTTATTTTTTTCCTTCTTCCCTACCTACTGTTGACAGTCTATTTTTGTGCGAGGCCTAACGTTCGCGGCGGCGCTTGCAACAATATGGGTTTTCGACGATTAAAAATTGCAACATACTGAACACCCGCTTCTTGAATTTCTTGGAAACGGTGAATTGTGACCAAGGCGTTGATTGTTGTTTAACAAATATCTCGTCGACATACAATTCGATATTGACGCAATGTTCCAGTGTTCTGTTGAAGTCAATACCAAAGGAAACGGTTGTCCTTGGATGTCGTATGATCTCTGGAAATTATTGAAAATAAAGAGCAAATATCTGAAAAAGGTCAAAAGTCGACCTAAAGATTCATGTCTACAAGAAATGTTCAACTATATTTCGAAAAAAGTTCAAGTAGAGAAAAGACAATCTAAAAGAGCATATTTGGAACAAATACTTAACAGTACGAATCAATCACGAATGTGGAAAACACTGAATTTCATTTTGGACGCTCAAAGGAAAAGGATCCAAATTGTTCTGACTCATAATGGTGTTGAAGGCATACATGACGAAGAAGCGTGTGAAATTTTTAACGAATGGTAACGAATGGATGGTAACCCATTAATGTACTCGCATCATGTTTCAAACTCCATCTTTTTGTATCCGCCAAATCAAACGGAGGTGCTTAGGATCATACAAGATCTGAACAGCATAAAAGGTTGTGGAACCGATAATATTCCAGTGAATGCTATAAAAACAATAACGAACCCAGTTGCCTTTTCCAGAATTTGTTCGAAAATGTTCGTTATAATGCTGTCTACAGGAAGATACCCAGATTGTTTGTAGATTGCTAGAATTATGCCAATTTTCAAATCCGGTGATTGCACGAACCCTAGCAACTATCGACCGATTTCAACACTATCAGTATTCAATAAAATATTCGAGAAACTTCTCATTGTAAGGTTACTTGATTTTTTAAATGAAAACAATGTATTTTACAAGCTTCAGTATGGATTTCGACGTGCCAGCAGCACTATAACTGCCATCAATGAGCTCGTGGATGAGTTTATAGATGGAATCGATCGCAAATTGATAGTTGGTGCTCTTTTTCTGGACCTTAAAAAGGCTTTCGATACAATTAATCATGACATATTATTGAAAAAATTGAATATTTATGGAATCCGAGGAATAGTCAGCGACCTCGTACATAGCTATCTCACCGGTAGACAGCAATATGTTGCATTCAATCATGCCACTCACTCATTACTGCAATATAAAATAGTGGTTTGGGGACATGCATGTAAAACGAAACTTGAAACACTACAAGTGTTGCAAAATAGGTGTCTGAAAATAATATACAGACTACCAATCCTCCATCCAACGTTAGACTTATATTCCGATGATTCTTATAAAATACTGCCTCTTCTTGGACTACGTGAATTTCAGACTATTAAACTTATCAACAGCGTAATAGTAAATCATCAACACATCACACGACAAGCGCAAAATTTAATGCGAAGTAGAGAAACAACTAATGTTGGTCAGCAACGCATTCTGTTTTATGGACCATCTCGTTTTAACGGCTTGCCATCTGAAATTCGAATTATCACACGTTCTGATAATTTTAAAAAGAAAATAAAACAATATCTCATATCGATGACCAATGTTTTCGTAATATAGATCGATCAATCACAATATGTATCGTTGTATGCTTGCCAGTACCCTATATCCATGTATCGTTGTATGCTTGCCAGTACCCTATTTTGTGAACCTTATGTTCCATGTTTATTTGTTTTTTTTTTTCTATTTAATGTTTTTTCCTCTTATTTTATGGATCCCTTAAAAGAAACATTATTTTTCACTGGGGTTATTCATGTTTTTGTCCACTCACCTCGTTTTTAAATGTTTGTTTGTGTCCTTTTTTTTAAATAACTGGAGTCTAACTCTAGGATCCTCAAATAAGAGTATCTTCGAGATGGGGGTGCGTGGAGGGCTAAAAAATAATTGTCGTCGACAGAGGTCCCCCGTAATGGTTTTATTCGGTATTAGCAGCTCATAGTATACCATACCCAGCTGATCCCACCAAATAGACAGCATAACCTTCTGATCGTGAATATTCCGCGCGGCCGCTGATGTTGATGCATAGCCGGGGTATCCATACGTTGCCCGACGTTTAGGACCCACTTTTCATCGCCAGTAACGATTCGATGCAAAAGTTGTTCGAACGTGAAAAAATGGCGTTTGACGTCTCGTGGCTTCAATTCATACGGCACCCAATGTTCTATCTTTCGGATCATTCCCATTGCTTTTGAACGATCGGATATGGTTTGCCTAGCTACTCCAAATGTATCTGCAAGTTCTTGTTGCGTTTGTGACGGATCTTGATCGAGTAAAGCCTCCAATTCTTCATCTTCGAACTTTTTTGGCGGTCCGAAACGTTCTTCGTCTTCTAAGTCAAAATTACCACTTTTAAACCGTGCAAACCACATCTGATACGTTGCACAGTTGGAGCATGGTCACCATAAACTTCCACCAAAAAGTAATGACTTTCCGCAGCACAAACACTATCGTTGGTATGAAATTCGACATATTCGAAGTGGCAAAAAACTGTGTTGTTTACGCTTCAACTTTTTGACATATACTGAAAAAAAACGCGCAATGACAGTAGCTTTCCAACGAATGTCTGGAAATTTGATTCTGGAATACTGGAATAATAATCAAGTTACGCCATCTGTTGTAAAACCGAAGAAACTACACCTAATACACCTAATGAACAAAAAAAGGATCTAATGTTTTGCGATAAAGTACAAAATTACCACTATTAACGAAAATCAGAGAACCACTATATCGGTTTGGCATGGAATGGCTGTATAACTATGTAGTTTTTTTGACCCTTCTTTCTCAAAGGTTGATGCATAAAAATCAAAATCGTTTCAAATAACTTATGATATAACTAGTGGTTATTTAAATAATGTTTCCAATTTTCTCCTAAAACTATATTTCAAATTTGGTTCCTTGGTGCATAACCCATGGAATGGGTCTCCGAGAGGTTTGTTAACATAATTTTCAACAGCTATCTAACAGAAATAGAAAAAACAGGCACATAACATTACGTTTACTTTTTTGAATGCTTCTGTAGGAACCAAATATAATTGCATTACGTAGTTTTAGGGGAAAGTCAATTTCCCTATTTGAACTTTCCATATTTGTACTTTTTCGGGAATCATATATACCGTTATAGAAATGATTATTGCACAAACCCACTATCACCAGAAAGCCCGACGTGATAAGATATGAACCACGCCTAATGACAAAGCGGCTCAAGCCGAACGGAATCGCGCGCCCTGCAGCATGTCCTCATTTCTGTTTTTATAACGTTTCTATAAGTACGCGAGAGATAACATTTGTTGATCATGCGACACGGTATACATTCAGTACATGAGTCTTATTAAACACTGTCGGTTTACGCCCTTGTTTTTTCCCGGTGTTCACCCACAATAAACCAATATTTTTATGGAAAAGATTCTTGGTTCTGGGGAACCTAGTTCGATTTAACATAATAGTATATAACCATACAAAACTTCGTTTTATTCTTTAATCTAGGTCATTCATGCTGTAAGCTCTCTGTGACCCATTACGACGTTAATCGGTAGCATAAGGTTTCTTCTGTGTAGCGAAAAAAGACAAATCCCGAAAAAATGTGCGTACTGACTGCCACTACCTGGAAATCACATCCATACCTGCACTGACACTTGTATGGATTTATCTTCAGCACCGTAAATCCGTTGTTTTATTTTATTTATTCTACTCCTTTCGGGGCAGAAGCGAGGGGAACAAACAAAAAACAAAACGCAAACTGCATATCATTTCTTCAGATCCAACTGATAATGTGTTTTTTGAGGCCATTACTGACTGACTGCATTGTACCAGCGAGAGGGCACACGAAGCGAATGTAAAGACGGGAAGACTATCAAGTTCTCGACAGGTCCAAGCCAAGGTCCGATTCGTTTTCTACTCGATGCACGCATCGGAGGTTTCGATGCGTTTGATTACTGTGCTGTCTGGTAAATCACGCGGTCGGTCGGAGGATTACCTCCTTACGAATGTGGGCCAAAATGAATCGCTCCACGAGAGAGAGAGAGAGTGTGTACAAGCGCTTATGCAATAACCGCCTTTGGCCGCGATACCATCTCAATAAGAATTGTGGCAAATTTCTAACGCAAAATTAGTCCGTCGAATGCTCTCGATTTCAGGGTCATCAACACACGTCTACGGAATGGATAGAGGATCTATTTGCGTCCGGGAGTGGGATGGATGACGACGCACTGTCTCACAATATCTTGTTGCACATATTGCGACGATAAACGTGGGTGTGTGCGGAATGTTCGTGGTATGTGACAACCACTGAGTGTATGCGATAGGATTCATTGATGGAGAAATTTCTCTCTGGACGGAGGCAAACCCTGCCAGCTATCAGCTAATGAAGCAACAATGAAACCGCCGAATGCCGACATTTGAGCGAGAAGTTGAAGCGCTGAATGACCATTTGCGTTGGGTGTGAAGTAGATTTTAGAAGTTGACCGCCTCTCTCCGCTATGAAGAACAATTGGAAAAGTGATGTCATGCTTTTTTTTTCTCTTCGATGACGAGGCGGTGTTTGTTATTAAATTTATAACAGCATGAATTATATTTGAAGGATTGGAATGTTAATACGATTTCTTCGTATGGGCGCAAACAATTCAGCATTATCTTACGCTCGACCTTCGCAATCTACAACAGATTACGTACTGGACAATTCTCGGTAGGTTTTTCGCACCGTACGGCAGGCTGTTGCGATTTTCCAGTCGACTGCATGCGCCAATCTTCAAGTGGTGTATGAGTGTGTGCGTGCGTGTAGATTGGAACTCGATATCCATGAACGCATAGACCGATGGGAACGGAAAACGGATAGCACAAACAATTTCCTGACTGTTATTCCCATTGTTGTGACGCCCGTATCGCAACAGCAGTGCACCGGTGGTGATATAACTTTATATTCAAATTACAAGAAGTTTCACCGTAATTGCAGCAATAACACCACTAGTCAGAGTTGACTGCCATACACACAACCGAAGTCATCATCTGGTTGGGTTAGGGAAGAAGTATGTCATACCGCAAAACGATGCCCACCAATTCACCTGTTGGTTACAGACACAGACACTAATGATATACCGAGGGATCACTTTCGATTGGCTCGTGTCCCGTTGGGTTCCGATTGGATGTTGAAACACAGATAGTTGTGGCTTTGGTTAGCGGTGGCAGCCAGAATCGGCGGGTGATCATTCCGTTCATATTTCTTGATCGCATAATATAATGCACCAATGGTAAATGGGGTATGGTACATGTATCATGCATTGTACAGCTGGGTTGGAGTCATACATATGTCACATTGAATTTTATTCAGTCTTGGAGTCATTCATTGAGAGAATACACATCATTTTGGTCTAAAAAAATTATTGCGTATTTTTATTTATATTTCTTTTAATCTGTATTTTTTCTCTTTTTCTTCTCTCTTTCCTTTTTTTCCTATTTAATTTTTTCCATTTATTTTTGAATTTAGTTTTTTCTTCGTTTTTTTTTGTTTTTGTTTTTCCCTTTATTTAACCTTTTTTTTAGTTTTCTCTTTATTTCCCCTATTTTTTCCTCTTCCTTTTCCCTTTTTGAAAAAAAATTTAAATGAAAAGGGATAATTTTTATTATGTTTTTTTTTTCCTTTTGGCAGGGTTTCGACGCTTTTTACCAGGCTTACCTAGCCGGGAAATTTTCTTCCATTCACGGGTTTTTTTGAGTGCCTAATGAGGGCTAGGCTCGGCGGAGTGTACATATTCGAACGTACGTGCTTAATCTTGTCTCAGGAAATGTCGGACAACCGTGCAGGTGCCAAGAATGACTTTTTAAAACTTTTCTTAAGGCGGTACCATGCGCTGCTTTCTGCTTCCAGGCTGTATTCCTCCTACACCCAAAGTTAATTTTAGCTCATGTTGTGGCATCCCGATTTATTACATTAAATGAGCTAAAAGGCCCAGACAGAGAAAGATATATTCTCGTCCATGTTCTTCTTTATCCTCTTGGAAAACACTTTCCAACTTCACTTTATGATGAGGTGTAATATTATCACGCTTCCGTATATCAGCGCTGGCAGCTATATGGAAAGCGTGGACGTGTGAAATAGCTTTGCATTCTAGCCTGCCTTGGTTCGACCCCCATTGACGTCGCATGATTTTTTTTGCACAATCCCAAATGAAATGCGAAAAGAAAACAGAAAGAGATGTCTGCTCGCATGCATACAAACCTTTTTTAAGCTTTTAAAACAGCTCATTATTTGCGCATTTCACCCAGATGAACACAAAATGGCATCTTTTCTGCCAAAGATGAAATCTCGCGTAACTTTTGAAAAGGTCCTATGTAACAAATGTAAACAAATCGAGTTAATGGATGCACGCTATTAGTTTTTAATCATTGAATGTATTACAAAAACAATCGTTCACGTATCTATCTTCTTCATCTTTTTGTCGCCGATACAAAAAATATCCAATGTACAGATTCGGATTTTAAGCACCCGGCTGTTACTTCGGACGCCACTTTCCTCCGACGGCCGAAACGTCCGAAGTAACAAAGCATTCAAAACAACTCGCAGTCGTACTTCGGTCGTTTTGGAATTTGTTTCTTACAGGTGTTGTTATCGATTTCAGTGCAATTCAACGAGTGAAAACAATAATAATCAGTCTTTAGAACGAAATGCTGATATTTGGATTGTTGTTTATTAGTTAGTTTCAAATTCTTATCGTGCAACGTAACATGTCCAATGTGCAAACGCGGGCAGTCAAAACGTCCAATGTAACATTTTTCGCTCCGAGGCTTCAACCTTAATCTCAAATCACGGAACAACAGTTACGATTGGTCTTACGGAGTTATTCTCGACAGCTAGTGGTGAAAACAGTGATAAAGATTGATAGCTTTTAAAACAATTCGCGAAATAATGTTCGGGTTCAACTTCGTTTTTCTCGAGTTGGCGAAAATGTTACATTGGACGTTTTCAAAAGTTACGCGAGAAATGTTTTCTGCCAACGCTAGTTTGGGTGTACTATCTGCGGAATGCAATTGAGCCATGGGAATAAACAGGCATAGGTGGAGCGCGTTTTGTTTGGTACGTTCTGCGAAATACTCGCACAGTTCGAACTTGACCAACACTTTGTTCGGAACTGTCAACAACTTCAAGTTTCCCTACTTTACGTGGTAGCATCACTCTTCAGAGACGATTGATTGATTCTCCTCCAGACTGGTGGTCCGCTTGGCACATCATCCTCTGGCCGCTCTCTTTTACGTCGCTCTTACGTTCCTCGGGCGATAGCCTTCGTAATATTTTTCGTGATCTAAGCTCAATTATTTGCCTGTCTCTCCTTTGCACGTGTGACAGCGTAACGGCAAGGTATTCCAGACCTTTTTATTCTTTTCTCTTTTTTCTTTTTTCTTAGCTTATTTTTTCCCATTTCTTTGTTTACTTTGTTAGACTTATCTCACTTCTTAACTAGGCGAACCTAGCCAGAATTTTCACCTGCCCCCGGGCTTCTGAATGCCAAAGGGGGACTAGGCTCTGCGGAATGCACGTATCTGCATGCTCGTGCTGTTTCAGTCCTGACCGAGAAATTGTCGGACAATCGCGCAGGTGCTAAGGATGACCGACTTTTGGATGCCGGCCAATTCCTTCTCCATGTTCAACACCTTTAGCGCTTCCAGAAGTGTCTTCGGGACAATTCCAGTTCCAGAGAGAACGACTGGAACAATTCTTGGGACCTCCCTTAGCCCCCACAGTTCCTTGAGCTCCACGGCCAATGGTCGGTACTTGCAGATTTTGCGACCTTGGGTCTCCTCCAGATTCTGGTTCAGTGGAATAGCGACATCGATGATGGTGACTTTGCGGTCGCTCTTGTCGTAAACCATTATATCTGGGCGGTTGTGGTGGATCGAGAGGTCGGTCAGAACAGTGCGATCCCAGTACAGCTTGAAACGGTCATTTTCCAGGACAGGTGCAGGCAGGTACCGGTAGTTTGGTACGTTGTCTTCCAGTAGAGCACATTGGAGCGCCAGTTGTCGATGAACAATACGGGCCACGTTGTTGTGGCGCTCGGCTGCGTTGTTGTAGGCTGCGTTGGCCAAAACGGGACAGCCTCCCATAATGTGCTCTATGTTTTCACCTGGTTGATGGCACATCCGGCAAATGTCATCAACGTCTTGATGCCAGACGTACCGCCTGCAGTTTCTCGTCGGCATTATCCTGTCCTGGATGGCTATCATGTCGGCTTCTACTACTGAAGAGAGTTCACCACGCGTTAGCCACAGATTAGATGCGGCCTTGTCGACGTGTGGCCGGTCCAGTTGATGGGGGTGGGCACCATGCACTGCCTTCTGCTTCCAAGCTGCAATCTTCTCCTCCACTGTCTGCAGATTGCAGTTGAGTTGGTACTCCGCTTGCGCCAAGTGCAGAGCGCTGTATCCTCTGTCGGCGGCGCAGACAGCCCGGTATAGCGCGTTTTGGTTGGCGCGTTCTGCGAAGTACTCGCGCAGTTGTCGTACCTGGGCAACACACAGTGCAGATATGTCGACTATTCCAAGTCCCCCTTCTTTGCGTGGCAGTGAAACTCTCTCCAGTGCCGATTGAGGATGGTGCATTCCGGCCTCTTTAAATGCTTTCCTCATCCTCCTCTCAAGGTCCTCTAGGTCAGTTTTGCTCCATTTGACTACACCAAAACTGAAGGTCAGCAGGGGAACCGCGAATGTGTTGATCGCGCGTACCTTGTTCCCCGCGTTGAGGAAAGTCCTCAGGACACAGTTCACTCGACTCAAGAACTTGTCTCGCAGCTCCGTCTTGATGTCGGAGTGGCGAATCCCGGTGAGCTGTCGGAATCCAAGATATTTATAGGATTCGCCACGAACCATGTCACTTATAAACTCGCCGTCATAGACCTCGTAGCCTCCGGATTCGGTAAGTTGTCCTTTCAGCAGATAGACACAGCGGCACTTGTCAAGGCCGAACTCCATGCAGATGTCCCTGCTTATGTCTTCGACAACCCGGATAGCTACACCTAGACGCTGACGTGAATCAGCGTATACCTTGAGATCATCCATGTAGAAGGTATGGGTCACTTCTTCGTGGGCGCCGTCGCCATACCTTATTTTATAGCCATGACCGTTTCTATTGAGCGTCCTACTGAGGGGGTTCAGTGCCAGACAAAACCAAAGCGGGCTGAAAGAGTCGCCTTGGAATATCCCCCTCTTTATCTGCAGCGTTCTAGACTGCAACACATTTTCCCCATCACTAAGGTGCAGAGACGTACTCCACTGCCTCATCGCATGCTGCAGGAACCTAACGACGACGGGATCAATTTTGTAGAGCTCCAATACCCGGACGAGAAACGAGTGAGGTATGGAGACATAAGCCTTCCTGTAATCGATGTAGGCCATACTTAGGTTCCGCTGGTTATATACCGCCTGGCCGACTATGGCTGCGCCGATGATGGCCTGGTCTTTGCAGCCATGCGTATTTTTCCTGCATCCTTTCTGCTCTTCTGCGATGATGTGATGCTGTTCGCAGTGAGCAGAAACTTTGGCGGTAATTATGCTGCTCAGTATTTTGTACAGACTCGATAGGCACGTTATTGGTCTGTACTTTGATGGGTTCAATGTGTTGCTGTCTTTCGGGAGGAGGAAGGTGACGCCACGGGTGGCGAATTCAGGAAGGTTGTGTGGGTCACGTAGCACCTTGTTGAAGCACTCAGCTATCTTTGGATGTGCGACGGTCAGCTTCTTTATTTAACCTTTTTTTTCGTTTTCTCTTTATTTCCCCTATTTTTTCTTCTTCCTTTTCCCTTTTTGAAAAAAAATTTAAATGAAAAGGGATAATTTTTATTATGTTTTTTTTCCTTTTGGCAGGGTTTCGACGCTTTTTACCAGGCTTACCTAGCCGGGAAATTTTCTTCCATTCACGGGTTTTTTTGAGTGCCTAATGAGGGCTAGGCTCGGCGGAGTGTACATATTCGAACGTACGTGCTTAATCTTGTCTCAGGAACTGTCGGACAACCGTGCAGGTGCCAAGAATGACTTTTTAAAACTTTTCTTAAGGGGGTACCATGCGCTGCTTTCTGCTTCCAGGCTGTATTCCTCCTACACCCAAAGTTAATTTTAGCTCATGTTGTGGCATCCCGATTTATTACATTAAATGAGCTAAAAGGCCCAGACAGAGAAAGATATATTCTCGTCCATGTTCTTCTTTATCCTCTTGGAAAACACTTTCCAACTTCACTTTATGATGAGGTGTAATATTATCACGCTTCCGTATATCAGCGCTGGCAGCTATATGGAAAGCGTGGACGTGTGAAATAGCTTTGCATTCTAGCCTGCCTTGGTTCGACCCCCATTGACGTCGCATGATTTTTTTTGCACAATCCCAAATGAAATGCGAAAAGAAAACAGA
This sequence comes from Toxorhynchites rutilus septentrionalis, assembly GCF_029784135.1. Taxonomy (NCBI): domain Eukaryota; kingdom Metazoa; phylum Arthropoda; class Insecta; order Diptera; family Culicidae; genus Toxorhynchites; species Toxorhynchites rutilus. Next base: position 10,396,880 of record NC_073744.1, on the reverse strand, counting down.
AAGAGATGTCTGCTCGCATGCATACAAACCTTTTTTAAGCTTTTAAAACAGTCCCATTATTTGCGCATTTCACCCAGATGAACACAAAATGGCATCTTTTCTGCCAAAGATGAAATCTCGCGTAACTTTTGAAAAGGTCCTATGTAACAAATGTAAACAAATCGAGTTAATGGATGCACGCTATTAGTTTTTAATCATTGAATGTATTACAAAAACAATCGTTCACGTATCTATCTTCTTCATCTTTTTGTCGCCGATACAAAAAATATTCAATGTACAGATTCGGATTTTAAGCACCCGGCTGTTACTTCGGACGCCACTTTCCTCCGACGGCCGAAACGTCCGAAGTAACAAAGCATTCAAAACAACTCGCAGTCGTACTTCGGTCGTTTTGGAATTTGTTTCTTACAGGTGTTGTTATCGATTTCAGTGCAATTCAACGAGTGAAAACAATAATAATCAGTCTTTAGAACGAAATGCTGATATTTGGATTGTTGTTTATTAGTTAGTTTCAAATTCTTATCGTGCAACGTAACATGTCCAATGTGCAAACGCGGGCAGTCAAACCGTCCAATGTAACATTTTTCGCTCCGAGGCTTCAACATTAATCTCAAATCACGGAACAACAGTTACGATTGGTCTTACGGAGTTATTCTTGACAGCTAGTGGTGAAAACAGTGATAAAGATTGATAGCTTTTAAAACAATTCGCGAAATAATGTTCGGGTTCAACTTCGTTTTTCTCGAGTTGGCGAAAATGTTACATTGGACGTTTTCAAAAGTTACGCGAGAAATGTTTTCTGCCAACGCTAGTTTGGGTGTACTATCTGCGGAATGCAATTGAGCCATGGGAATAAACAGGCATAGGTGGAGCGCGTTTTGTTTGGTACGTTCTGCGAAATACTCGCACAGTTCGAACTTGACCAACACTTTGTTCGGAACTGTCAACAACTTCAAGTTTCCCTACTTTACGTGGTAGCATCACTCTTCAGAGACGATTGATTGATTCTCCTCCAGACTGGTGGTCCGCTTGGCACATCATCCTCTGGCCGCTCTCTTTTACGTCGCTCTTACGTTCCTCGGGCGATAGCCTTCGTAATATTTTTCGTGATCTAAGCTCAATTATTTGCCTGTCTCTCCTTTGCACGTGTGACAGCGTAACGGCAAGGTATTCCAGACCTTTTTATTCTTTTCTCTTTTTTCTTTTTTCTTAGCTTATTTTTTCCCATTTCTTTGTTTACTTTGTTAGACTTATCTCACTTCTTAACTAGGCGAACCTAGCCAGAATTTTCACCTGCCCCCGGGCTTCTGAATGCCAAAGGGGGACTAGGCTCTGCGGAATGCACGTATCTGCATGCTCGTGCTGTTTCAGTCCTGACCGAGAAATTGTCGGACAATCGCGCAGGTGCTAAGGATGACCGACTTTTGGATGCCGGCCAATTCCTTCTCCATGTTCAACACCTTTAGCGCTTCCAGAAGTGTCTTCGGGACAATTCCAGTTCCAGAGAGAACGACTGGAACAATTCTTGGGACCTCCCTTAGCCCCCACAGTTCCTTGAGCTCCATGGCCAATGGTCGGTACTTGTAGATTTTGCGACCGTGGGTCTCCTCCAGATTCTGGTTCAGTGGAATAGCGACATCGATGATGGTGACTTTGCGGTCGCTCTTGTCGTAAACCATTATATCTGGCCGGTTGTGGTGGATCGAGAGGTCGGTCAGAACAGTGCGATCCCAGTACAGCTTGAAACGGTCATTTTCCAGGACAGGTGCAGGCAGGTACCGGTAGTTTGGTACGTTGTCTTCCAGTAGAGCACATTGGAGCGCCAGTTGTCGATGAACAATACGGGCCACGTTGTTGTGGCGCTCGGTGTAGGCTGCGTTGGCCAAAACGGGACAGCCTCCCATAATGTGCTCTATGTTTTCACCTGGTTGATGGCACATCCGGCAAATGTCATCAACGTCTTGATGCCAGACGTACCGCCTGCAGTTTCTCGTCGGCATTATCCTGTCCTGGATGGCTATCATGTCGGCTTCTACTACTGAAGAGAGTTCACCACGCGTTAGCCACAGATTAGATGCGGCCTTGTCGACGTGTGGCCGGTCCAGTTGATGGGGGTGGGCACCATGCACTGCCTTCTGCTTCCAAGCTGCAATCTTCTCCTCCACTGTCTGCAGATTGCAGTTGAGTTGGTACTCCGCTTGCGCCAAGTGCAGAGCGCTGTATCCTCTGTCGGCGGCGCAGACAGCCCGGTATAGCGCGTTTTGGTTGGCGCGTTCTGCGAAGTACTCGCGCAGTTGTCGTACCTGGGCAACACACAGTGCAGATATGTCGACTATTCCAAGTCCCCCTTCTTTGCGTGGCAGTGAAACTCTCTCCAGTGCCGATTGAGGATGGTGCATTCCGGCCTCTTTAAATGCTTTCCTCATCCTCCTCTCAAGGTCCTCTAGGTCAGTTTTGCTCCATTTGACTACACCAAAACTGAAGGTCAGCAGGGGAACCGCGAATGTGTTGATCGCGCGTACCTTGTTCCCCGCGTTGAGGAAAGTCCTCAGGACACAGTTCACTCGACTCAAGAACTTGTCTCGCAGCTCCGTCTTGATGTCGGAGTGGCGAATCCCGGTGAGCTGTCGGAATCCAAGATATTTATAGGATTCGCCACAAACCATGTCTCTTATGAACTCGCCGTCATAGACCTCGTAACCTCCGGATTCGGTAAGCTGCCCTTTCAGCAGATGGACACAGCGGCACTTGTCGAGGCCGAACTCCATGCAGATGTCCCTGCTTATTTCTTCGACAACCCGGATCGCTACACCTAGACGCTGACGTGAATCAGCGTAGACCTTGAGATCATCCATGTAGAAGGTATGGGTCACTTCTTCGTGGGCGCCGTCACCATACCTTATTTTAAAGCCATGACCGTTTCTATTGAGCGTCCTACTGAGGGGGTTCAGTGCCAGACAAAACCAAAGCGGGCTGAAAGAGTCGCCTTGGAATATCCCCCTCTTTATCTGCAGCGTTCTAGACTGCAACACATTTTCCCCATCACTGAGGTGCAGAGACGTACTCCACTGCCTCATCGCATGCTGCAGGAACCTAACGACGACGGGATCAATCTTGTAGAGCTCCAATACCCGGACGAGAAACGAGTGAGGTATGGAGTCATAAGCCTTCCTGTAATCGATGTAGGCCATACTTAGGTTCCGCTGGTTATATACCGCCTGGCCGACTATGGCTGCGTCGATGATGGCCTGGTCTTTGCAGCCATGCGTATTTTTCCTGCATCCTTTCTGCTTTTCTGCGATGATGTGATGCTGTTCGCAGTGAGCAGAAACTTTGGCGGTAATTATGCTGCTCAGTATTTTGTACAGACTCGATAGGCACGTTATCGGTCTGTACTTTGATGGGTTCAATGTGTTGCTGTCTTTCGGGAGGAGGAAGGTGACGCCACGGGTGGCGAATTCAGGAAGGTTGTGTGGGTCACGTAGCACCTTGTTGAAGCACTCAGCTATCTTTGGATGTGCGACGGTCAGCTTCTTGTGCCAAAAGTTCTGGACACCATCGGGGCCCGGTGCTGCCCAGTTCCTCAGGTACCGCGAGGCTTCGCGGACATCGTTCTCTTCGACGATGATAGCTGGCATCTCTCCAATTTCACCACAACTCTCCTCCTCCCGTCTTAACCACATTTGCCCGTCGCGATGTTCTACTGGGGTCTCCCAAATACCAGCCCAGAAGTTCGTCACATCGCTAATATCTGGCAAACCTTCGCGGTAGTCGGGCTTCTTGTCGCTAATGTGGTCGTAGAACGCTTTCTCGTTATCTCTGAACATCCGATTTTGTTCCTGGCGCTTTGCAGAGTCAGAGTAACGTTTCAGCCGTTTTGTAAGGACGCTCAATTGCTGTACCAGTGTGTCGAGTTTTTCCGTCAGCTGGTGAGCTCTCAGCTGGCGAAGTTCAGTAGGCCGCACGATCACAGCAACTTGGCGACATAATTTCGCCGATCTGCTGCCTCTTTTGTACGCCATCAGTCTTCCAATTGCGGCGCGCTTGTTTAGGATCCGTTGCTCCAATCTCCTTCGCCATGGAGGCTCACGCCTTTCACGGAGATGTTGGAGCAGTCTGCCTCTTGGCCTAATACGGTATCCTAAACTTTTGGCGGTCGCCACAGCAGCACAGTAAACTTTCAGTTGCAGCTCCTCCATGTTCTCAGCATCAACCAAGTGCAGCGGAAGAACGTGTTCGTTCATGAGCTTTACTGCACTTGTCAGCCTGCGGGAATGCTGTAACTTCGGGATCCTGGGGCGCGACAATGGGTCTGTGTCGCGGAACTGTGAGATCGCCTCGTCGTAGTGGAAGACCAGATCGCGTAGTAGTTGTTGATCTGGATGTGGGTCTTCCGGCTCAAGGGGTTGTTGTACTGTGGCCTCCACTGGTGCTGATTCGCGTGCCCCACTCGCGAATGAATTGCTCAGCCGTACTGAACTTCGTCTCGACACATCGCTTGCTCTGCTTGTTCTGGAGCTTAGTTCTCTCTGCACCTGCTGCTTGATCTCGTCGACTTGCGTTTGGGAGAGCATATTGTTGCGTACAATCGCTCTACGCCTCGCGTTCATCGCGTTTTGGTCAAGCCTCCCGACGAACTCTGGATACGCTTCCTCGAACATTGCGAGTATTCGAGGGCGACCGCTCATGTCCGTCTCCAAAGCAGTGCAGATGTAATAGGCGCGGATCACGAATTCGTTCATGTCGTGTGTCCACATGATCCGTCGCCTAGTAGTACCCACAAGTGTGGACGACTGTCGTCTGACAGTCGCAACACGCCTCGTAGGCGCAGCGTTTCGTTGGTGATGTCGATGGCTGCTGTTTCCGTGTGGCGGTAGCTCTTCGGGTTGAACCCGGCTGGTGGCCCGCTCTTGCACCTCGCCCTCCAGCCGCTGGCCGCTCGCTCTTACTCCCGTTCCAGGACCAGCTCCAGTTCGGGGACCCTCCTCGGGCGATCGCATTCTAAGTATTCTTCGTGAACGTAGCTCCATTTTCTGGGTGTATCTCCTTTGCCCGGGAGACAGCGGGTTGGCAAGGCCTCCATGACCCGGGAGGCCTTCCCCGGGAAAGATATAGCGCTCTGACTCGCTCGCACCCCCTCACTTAGCCACTTTCGACACCCGTTCTCGGAGCCAAGACCAGGTGTGTGTTTCCAGTTCACGCCCGATCTAAAAATGTCGTCATATGATCTTCGTGGAGGCGTGAGATAGGAACATTTGAGACCAACGGGCAGGCTCCTACCCTAGTGTTGATCCCCATTTGAGAACCAAAGAACCAAACCAAACCAACAACCGTTACCTTTATTCCAGAACATTGGGGTGCCTCAAAGTTTTGATATTTTGATCCTCGAAAATCTTCCAAGGTGGGAGTAAAGGAAATGCCAAATGTCTTAAAAATGCATAAAACCTCGAGATCTGGTGTTATCTCGACAAAATTTTTTTGTCGAAAATCTACTTTTTGGGACTTAGCCTGCATGTTCAAAAAATCAAAACTTTGAGTAGTTTGAGGCACCCCTAAATCATGTCCGATTGAGCTGAAATTTTGCACAGGTCATTTTTTTTGGTCCAATAAACAAAATGTACATGGTGGGTTTTTGAAATTTGACATGCCTATTTTCGCTACCACCTTAATGATCATCTTTCATCTCCTGAAATATCCTGGAAAAAACTGTTGTACAAGCAGAGACACGATTAACAGAACTAATTTCTATACAACATTCGCCAAATACAGGGTCTTTTAGATTAAACACTTACACAACAAATTTGAATAAAACTTATAATAATAAATAAAAAAACTTATTTTAGGACATTTTTCATGTGACCCCACCCCTTTTTTCGATAACGCGTTTTGAACAAAATTCTTCATGCACAACTCTAACATTACGACTTCGATGCTGTTGAAAATCCGAGTTATTTATTCTTTAAGTTCCTCCAAATTTTGTGGCTTATTAACATAGCAACGGTCCTTCACGTACCCACAGAGGAAGTCATCGACGACGAGAAATGCTGAAATTCTTACCATAAGAGTACAAAGTTTTATTAAGGCTTCGGTTGCTCGAATAATACGATTTCACTAAAAATACACAAAATACACAAATTGTACATCTGAAACTAAAAACCATCCGATCAGACTGTGAACGAATAGCGGAATATTATCGTTCCGAAGTGGGGAATGCAGTGTTACCATCGACGGAGTGAAATTTTTTTTATAAGGAGCTATTCGATTTTTTTTTGCGTGAGCGTTTAATCTGAAGGACCCTGTACATCACAACACTGACGACGAGGCGTGGGTTCATGAGTACGACACGCGATCCAGTTCTAGGTATATATACAGTAAGATTATTTGCTATTTTTAACTAGGAACAAAACGAATGTCATCTAGTAGACATCGAACTTACCTGACATTTCTGCCCGTGGCTTCTCTCAGATCGAATTTTGAATTTACAGAAATATTCCCGGGACGCTGTCATCGATTTAGGTGAGACTTCAGACAATTTTTTTTGTAGGTTCAGGGCCATATTTCGATGTTGTCTTACTAGAGAACAAGATGGCCTCCCGGAATATGTACTGATTCAACCAAACAAATAGATATCGGAAATTAATATATGATAAGTTTATATTTCAAACAGCGGAAGAATTCAAGAATGGATCATTCACAATTGCTGTCGAAGTTAGTGTATTTTATTAACGATTTGAAACTACTGGAGAAAGTTATTCGAATGACAATAAAAAATAAGTACATTCATAAAAGCCGTGATATCAGAAATCTAAAGTGTGACTCTCAAAATGCGCGAACAGTATTTTTATGGCAATGACTCACCACCGTTCAACACGAAGATAGCGGCAGATAGCTTGCAGGAAAAAATGGAAGAAAACGAAAGGAATGAATTAGATAATTGGTATAAAAAAACACATTCTGCGCTCAGCGCCGACACTCAACTCAACTCAACTCTACTCACAGAGGACAATATCCGGTGAAATTAAGTATGCACCCATCGTCATGTCAGAAGAAGAAAAACGGCCGCACAGCACCGTTGTCCCGTCGTACAGAACCAGTGAGCATACACCACTTCACTATTTGTTCTCTTCCTTTCTATCCTCACAATTGCGAAATGTCAGAAAGAAGACGCACCGGAAATGGTAAACGATGGTGTCGTGTATTGTGAGGGAAAAAAATGCACTTTTACTATCACAAAAAGCTGCTGCATTATTACCTTATCTGGGCCATTTACCATTGGAGCAGAAAAGGCGAAATGAGCCGATGAATCACACTCGTTGGCCGGGAGCCCCCACACAACACTGCCAACTTTCACGGCACTGCTGCGATCTGTGAAGAAGGCTTAACACATGAAGCACTGCATTAACCTGTCCACCTACGACGTTCCAGACGCTTAAGGTGGGGACGACACTGCGACTCACAGAAGTAGCGGCTTTTGATATGGTTTTCACTTGGGCTGACTGGGTTGGTATACCCGTTCAATTTCTGAATCTGTGAAACAACTGAATCATGTTTATTGATGTATTAGCTACGAAATTTTGCCCTAGCATGCGTTCTGTTCTATTTTTAGCGTGGCGATTATTCCGCTTATGGCAAAGATCGATCAAATTTAAAACGCGCGATCGTTCAGTGATACAACACTGCTTCAATCATGATTTTTTTTGCTTTTCTCGCCTAATTTCAGAAACCCCCCGGGACACCAAGCACTCCCATTCTATGAACTGCGGCCTTCGTCTCAACTGCCCGCCCACAGCTTCGGATCGATCTTGGACCACTTGGGTTCTCCATGGTGATCACGCAATTGATCTCCCTCTGTGCCGTCTTCGTGTCAGCGACAGTGCTCCAGTATTCAACCACGATCAGCAGAAGCAGCGTACAGGCGGGAAAGAATAGTTAATTGGGAATACGCGCAGAGCCGTCCGACATCCCGACCGCCCGCCTACCAACAGAAATGGTCAAGTATTGATTCGTGCGTTAGGGAGACAAACAATCGAAACTCTTGGAGTAAATCATTGATCATCACAACACAAATCACACATCTTACCTCGCGCTAGTGGAAGAAAAGGTAGCCAGTGAGCATCCCGTGACCCCGCGTGTGTGTGCACGTGTGTTTGTGTCGGCACGATAGTTCAAGGGACGAGAATAGAGAGAGAAAAAACACCACCTTCTTCAGAGGAGGAGAAGATCTGGACTCTGTCGAAAGCAAAACAGTAACGATGTTAAAGTTTATACGCGGAAAAGGTCAACAGCCTTCAGCTGAACGGCAGAAGCTGCAGAAGGAGTTGTTTGCATTCCGGAGGGTAAGTTTATTCTTCGTCATCTTTCGACCGGTTAAAATCGTTTGGACTGAACCGCCCATTAGGCGTTTGAAAAAAGAGTAATAACCAAAACGGTAAAGTAGTTGATGAGTGAGTGTTTGGCGTTAGGGTGAAATATGATACAGACCGCATATAAACGTGGCAATAACCTTCAGGGAAGCATGTTTTGGAAAAGCAAAAGTACGGCTCACAAACTTTTCACATGCTTGGCGAAGGCGGCGGGTGTTTCTCGTATGGTTTTCGCGAAGGTTAGTAGTTGCTCGTGCAATTGTGAGCAAGTATGGATTTGTTATTGTTTAAAAACGGACGAGGACTGAACGCGACGCTTGAAGTGCTTCTGTTTTTGGCTGGCTGACCTAGGAACGTCAGGTTTCATCTGTTTCACAAACCATGGGGCAAGTTTTCGAAAGCGTTTCGATTGGAAAAAAGATCGTAAAACCTTTAATGACTTCCAGCTCGTTTTCTAACATTGGATGAAGCGATGGAACACTGGAATGAATCACCGTTAATTTCGATAGCTGACAGATTTGTAAAAGTTCAACGCTTCCTGAGCAATAGAGCAAGTCTTTGATTGTCACGATAATGTTGCTTGTTCTCCTCTGTCCGTTTTGCATCACATACTTTTACCTTTGCTGGGCATCCAAAACATCGCAGAAAGATACGGTGGAATAGGGAAATGGGAGATGGCATAAAAGCTACAGAAAACAAGCGAATCGTGGCGGCTGCTGCTGCTAGATTTCTCCATCTCCCAAACGATGTGGGGTCGCAGGGAGGGTACCGTTAGACCATGCCATGTAGCTACATTACAAACTCTACTCTCCAGAAGAGGTGCCTCAGAGAACAGTCAATTTGAGCTGGTATTACAATTTGAATAATGCGTCTCGGTAAAGAGACTCCTCCGAGAGCATTTCGAGAATGGGAAATGTCTTCTGCATATGCAAGGGGGGAGTGGTGGGGATGATGATGTGTGCATTTGAGCGTGTCGTTGCTCTGTTTGTTGTGGCAGAAGGCGCTCACCAGGGAAAAGAAATGAATCCAAGGAAAACACCACACCTTGCCTGCTTGCTTGCTGTTTCTTTTTTTTTTGCGGCATGAAATGATAACCTAAAAAGGTCGCGCTGTAGCTGTTTTATACTTCGGCCACACCTTGACGGATATATCGGTTGACTTTTGCAGGGAGCGTAGGAAATTGATACGATTAAAATATTTTTTTTTCCTTTCTTTGGAATGGGGTCAACATGGAAAACACGATCGAATGAGTGATTGTAGAAGTCTTACACGATTATGTTAGTGAAGGTAGCTCGAATATGTTCAACAGAATAGGGGGCTCAAACTGTTATTTGTGTTGTTCGCTGTCTAGCTGCTCAGTACTTATATTCGTCATCATCAGACAATCTATAAATTAAATAGATAAGGGTACATATTGTTATCGCTCACGTCGTGCTTTTTTTTTTTTGTTTTGTTCCAATAAAGTCGTAATATTCGATAGGAAACTCAAACGTCTGGTGTGGTGGTGAGCAAACATCAAACGGTGAAATGAAAATGATATCGATAGTGAGGTTGAGCTTTAGATAAGAGTTACTGGCACTGTGGCCCTTCCCTTTTCAATGCTTTGAAACGGAAGTGTTCATCATGGCACTGTGTACACTGCTGAATTGCAAGCTATCTGCATGTAGTTAATTTGAGGATATGTTACCTGCCCACATCACTGATAAGAGGTTCCTAGTTTAGTCACGTAGCCTTTCAAAGGTTCCCGATTCTTAAAATACTCGTACCAAAGAGTAATAATTGGTTCACATCACAGAACCCCACCTAATATTAGCTCAAATCTAGCACAACAGATCCTCCATTAGCTCCGAATATAAAGTGTACGATGAATTTCTAAACCGTGTTGATACTATCAAAGACCTTGGTTGATTCGCTCGATCCTTGAATATATGAGCAGCATGCACTATGGGTTTTCAAGCGCACAAAAATCAGAGAAGTGTCTGTCACCGATCTGTTATATCTTCTATAGAAAGCAGATACTTTCAATAAGGAAAGTTCAAAATTTCAGGACAGTAGCAGGTATCGAGGAATAAAAATCAAAAACTGCAAAAAAAAGGATTTTTTTTTTGAAAAAAAGCGAATTAAAAAAAAGTTGATCATGATTATGAGTACCGTCGATGGGGGTGAAAATGGGCCAAAAATGGAGAAAGTTACTACACTGCGTTTCACAACTATAGCACTACTCATTTTTTTTTAGTTTCCAGAGATATGTAAGAAGTCGGTTGAATTGAAATACATAGTGTAGAATGCAATAACTATCTTCATGTATAAGACTGGTCATTTAAACTTAATTGTTGTGTTCAGGACCGAAACATTCAAAAAACCAAAATTCCAGCGTTTCATAACTATAGAACCCCTCTCACGCAGAGATCACGAGTTCAATCCTCACTCCCGACATTCTTCCAAAAATGAAAGTAAAAGTGACGAACCAGCCGAAATGTGTTGAAAGTCACTATAATAAAGAAAAAAAAACTATAGAACCAGATGGAAAAACTCTCATTCCTTTAAAAAATTAACGCCAATTTAACAAAAATTACCATAAGTTTCTATTTCGTAGATCATCTTTAGTTCTCAATCAGTTCAAATAACTCATTCGGGGTGGATTCGACCAAGCTGTGCCATGTTGTAGTGTGTATCTCGTTCTACGCAGAGGATACTGCTCGTTTAAGCTCTTCAAATCACTAACACTGCTTTTAAGCTGCATCTACTATTCGTCCGATCACTCCTCAGAAGTTCCTGATAGGGTTTCAATTTGGTAAACAAGCTGACCATGCCATGACTTTCGGGATTTTATGAATTAATGACAAATTATCCAATTATCAAATTGTTTTTGATGCAAAAACAGCAGTAAATGATTCTGAAGTACTTCGTTGCACTTCTGACTGTTCATTCGTTTTGATGGTAAGCTATCTGAACTAGGCCTTTTCGAGAAAATTTTCCCCAAACCTTCAAACTGCCGCCTGCAAAGTTACGAGTTGATAAATTGAACGACACGTTCCGTAAATCTATCCAGTATAAAGAAATCCTATTCAAGTTGAATTTCTTTTTTATCAGACAAGTTCTCTTGAAGTAGTGAAACCCATATTATTAGCTTCCACATTAGTTTTTGGACTTTGAAAATTGGATTTTTGGGGTTTGCTTACAAGCGGTATGAGTGATTTGGAGAGCTTAAACGAACAGTATCCTCTGCGTAGAAGGAGATACACACTAAAACATGGCACAGCTTAGTCGAAACTACCCCGAATGGGTGATTTGAACTGATTGAGAACTAAAGATGACCTACGAATTAGAAACTAATCGTAATTCATGTTAAATTGGCATTAATTTTGTAAAGGAGTGAGAGTTTTTCCATCTGGTTCTATAGTTATGAAACACTGGAATTTGAGTTTTCTGAATGTTTCGCGTCTGAACACAACAATAATGTTTAAATGACTTATAAATGAAGATAGTTATTATATCCTACACTATATACTACATATCTCACATCTCTGGAAACTCAGAAAAATGGAGTGGTTCTATAGTTGTGAAACGCAGTGTATTAGTAATATCTTGACAAATATTTCGAATTATTTTTGAAAACTGTGAGCCGTTTAAAAGGAAACATATTTCCACAACTTCCAATGCATAATACTTAACTGTAGTACAAATAGTTATTATTTAATAATTCATCAAAGTTTGATGTGTAAATAGCCATCAAATAACACCTCAGAAAAAATCTCATGCCCAGCATTATACGGAACTACTAAAATTGTAAATATTGGATCGAATTATTTTTTAAAGTTTTGCCAGATGAGTCATTACATGTCGGTCTCGATTATATACAGACTCGATTATATGCTATTCGATTATATACTGTTTGGAAAAATTTTTTTTTTATATATTTCAAATATGACTCATTTCAAGAAGAAATGTAACATTTCAACGTTAAGGTGAAATTTAAGTGGCTATTACATGTACAGTGGGGTAAAAATAGTGGTTTTTGAAGATTTTGCTTGAATTTTTATCAGGAATTGTTTATATCGATATTGCAGCCAAATTAAGAAAGATAGAAGTTGGGTGTCAAAGAACAAACTGTAGAGCGCTTAAAGAGCTTCAATTTAACTGATAGAAACAATCTAGTTTAATATATTTTTTTAGGATAAAATTAATGATAACGCATCATAAATTATTAACTTCTAAGTTTTTCACTTTCAAAATGTTATTAAAATTCACTAATTTTGATGTTCCACTACTATATCCTGTACTGAATTTTCTCATTTTTTTAATGAAAGCAATAGAATCGTCATCCGTATCGTACTTTTTAATGAAGAGCTAGTTTGAGGCAACAGAGTCCGAAATGATGATGATGATGATGGTCCCGCCTCCTTCCCCTACAGAGGTTTGAGCAAGACGAGTTATCTAAAAGATAATTTATTTATTTTTTCTCAACATTGAAATCAGTTTAGCAAACACAAAAAAAACGCACTGATTTTATTCACAGATATAAGTTCAAAAAATTGCAATTTCCAAAGACAAGCCAATACTCAGTCATGTCCGCCACAGAGCCGATACGGTCCCGACGAGGCCCTTGCAGCCAAAGGGTCCACCAGAGCACAAGTCCAACCGCCAGCCTTGCTTTGGATTGACAATGAATATCCTCATTCAGAGAAATCGAGAAAATTTCCTTTACGAAAATTTCCTAGACCGGCACTTAAAAATCTTTCAATTTAATATCCTTTATATCTGTGGCACGCGCGCGACGCTCAAACTTTTGTAGACTACTTTTATTTTTTTTTTCAACTAATACAACTATAAAAACAACAAAATAAAAATAAAAATAGTCCATCATCACCAGTCCATCATGACAGACATAATAGAGATCAATACTAATTAAAAAAAAGATAATTTAAAAAAATTTTAGATAGTCTACATAATATAATCCGTTCAAAAAACTTCGTCAGGTTACTCAAAAACATTGAAAAACAAACTACCAAAAATTGTCCACATTAATTATCCGTTCGTATAAAACTTCGTCAATAAAAATCTTCGTCATAAAATTAAAAAAAAAAATCGTTCGACTGTTAATAAAACACAGTTTTCACGTGTGAAATACAGTGCCTCTTAAATTCTGTAAGTGTTGTTGCGCATTTAATATGTCTTGGCATCGAATTGAAAACATTTATTCCTTTGAAGTACAACGAATTTTGTGAAGCACATGACAAGAAATTAGGTGTTCTTAATTCATTCGCGTTTCTAGTGTTATATCTATGGAAATCACTTCCTCTTTCAACTCGATCACACAAATATCGAGGCAGCAAACCGTGAACTACTTTAAAAATGAACACCATAGTTAAATAAACAATTCTTTGCTTCACGGATAACCATTTTAGAGCGTCCAGCATCAAAGATGAGGAAGTGAATCTATTACATTTTAGAATCAACCGCATTATTTTATTCTGCAAACGCTGTAATCTCGATATTTGTGTATCATTGGCTAAAAATAATATGGAAGAACAAAAGTCTAAATGAGGAGAGATGATTGATTTGTATAGCTGTATTTTACTGCACATAGTTAAATCGTTTTTCAATCGGCATAAGATTCCATACTTCTTGGCAATTTTCCTGATGACATTGTCAATGTGAGTATTGAACTTGAGTTTGTCATCAATAATCACGCCAAGATATTTAATCTCCCGAACGCGATCAATGGTCTCATCATCAATTATAATAGAGACGTTTTCATTAGAACGATTTCGCGAGATTACCATAAATTTAGTTTTATTTATATTCAACTTCAATTGCTTATACTTCAACCATCTACTTAAAGAACGCAAATCTCCATTCAAATATAAAACGACCTGATTCAAATCATTAGCTGCAATGAATAACACAGTATCATCTGCAAAAAGGTTAATATCACAAAATCGTAAAACTCGTCGCATGTCGTTGATGTACATAATAAATAGAAGGGGCCCTAATACACTTCCCTGAGGTACTCCAAGATTATTCCCTACGGGACTGGAAATTGAATCATTAAAAATAGTCCGTTGAGTTCTGTCATACAAATAACTTTCAAACCATTTATATGCAGTACTCGTAATTCCAAAGCGCTTAATCGTATTCAACAACAAGGGCCTAGAAATTGTCTCGAAAGCGCGTTTCAGATCCAAGAAAACAGCAATGATGGTATCTTTACATTCTAATTTCTCTTTCCATTTTGCTAACACCAAGTTCAATGCGGTTTCACAGGAATGTCCTTCTCGATATCCCGATTGTTCTGGTATTAGCAAAGCGTTGAGATTTAAATATTGCAACAGCTGGCCTTTAACAACTAATTCTAATATTTTCTCTAATGTGTGCAACATGTTGATGGGACGAAACTCTTCGGCTTTAATCGTTCCAGCAACCTTTTGAATAGGAACTATGAAAGATTCCTTCCACACCTGAGGCACATGCCCAGTTAATAAAGACTTATTAATAAGGTCCAGCAAGATGTGATCAATGACATGAAAGCAATCTTGAATAACTCTAGCATTGACAAATAGAAAAAAAGTTCTATAACTCTGTCATTGTTGAAATTCGACAATATGCGTAGAAGAATTTTTTATCATCAAATATGATCGTCTATCACCTCCTGAGAGAATCTGGATGAATTTAAATTTTTCCTGTGAGAAAAGTGTTTTCTGACTTTAGGGGAATAATAAAAAATCAAATTAAAAATATTTTTTTTGACTAGATTATATACAGGATTCGATTATATACAGTGAAAAGAAATCAAAAACTGTATATAATCGCGTCCGTCCTGTACTGATTTACTGGACCGATTTAGATGATTGATATATCAAATTAAAGCCAATGAACTAGTTTTGTTTGAAAAACATTACACTTGAAGAAAAAACTAGACTTTGCTTTCGTAATTATTGATTGTGATTGTTTTTCATAGTTTACATGGTTTCGGAACTAAGGTCATCATATTTTATATATCTTTTCTTGAAAGCTGAGGTTTTTTACATAACATATCCGAATATCAGAGAGGTGTTTTTTTAGTTTTCGAGTGATTTTGCAAAGTTAACATGTTTTCAGTTTTCGTTCAATACTCCGATCATCTGAATCGGCCAGATAGTTTAAAAGTTGTGAATTAAAAAAAAAGTTATTTTTGGAAAAAAAGAAAAAAAATATTTTTCTGACAACCCTAAAATAATAACTTTTTCATGTATTCCTTAAAAAATTACTGTTAATGTTTTTCTCGTAACATTTTTGAGTGTAAATTATCGCAATTGATATGCTCTGCAAACTTTTTTTTCTATTTAGAAACATGTCAAGAACATGTCAAACGCGAGAATTTACACAAAAATGTTACTAGTAAAGCATTATTTTTTGAGAAGGTCCCATACAAAAATGCTCATCTGAATTTTTAAAATATTTTTTCCCAGGGTTAGTTAATTTTGTTTTTTTTTATGAAAATTTAAACAATTTGTTACATTAAATTTTTCGATCAAAATTTTGTAGGTATGTTATTGTTTTTGAGTTAGAAAATTTTGTAAATAATTGAGAAAAAAAAATTGTAGTCTAATTCTTTCTAGGAAATTTCAGATGCGCCAAGTTGCTTAAAAGGCCCATGTTTTTACACCCACAGCGTTTCACTGAAATCTGAGATGGTGCTGCTAATGGCCAGTCTAGTTTCGTTCCTGTTGTGACTGTCATCTGTCGCTTTTTAATAGTCCTTTTATCAGGAGTAGTTAGTAACAATATTAATATATATTTTGCGATAATGAACAAAACTATCACTTCTTAAGGGAATCTTAGAACCACTATATCAGTTGAGCATGGAATAATATACAATATATATTATATAATATATAATATAAAATGTAAAATATGAAATTTTTGAAACTTAAAACTTATAATTTTGAAATCTGAAAATCCCATTCGCAACTCGTTGAAACTTCTTCCCCGTTAGCAGTGTCCTTCTTACGGTGTATGGATAACTTGCTGGTTATTATATGGGCTATTGATATAATTTTTTGAGAATTCTAAAAAATACGTTTTCCAGAAAAATTAATCTAATTTTTTATTTTTATTAAGCGCATTTTTTTTTTATTTCGTTTGATATAAAATGATTTTTGTAAAAAAAAGTTAGGAAAAAATCTAAATTACAAAAAATTCTAACTAAAAAACTATAAAACTATCAAAAATACAAAATTTTGATCAAAGAATGAAATGTGGAAAATTGTTTAAACTATCAATGAAAAATATCAAACGAATCTAAAAGAAAAACTGTGATTTTGTTAAGAATTTTAAAAACATTGCGCGGTACAAAAAAATAAGTTATATTTTCTGGTATATATTTCGATATTCTGAATTTTGAGACCAACTTATTTGGTAATTTTAGTTTCGTACGTGTTTTTCAGATCGATTTATCAAACTAATTTGAATAAAAATGAGAGTAGTACGGGGTCTCAAAAGTAGAGAGTAGTATTGAGTCTGAAATTTCAAAACAAATTTTTTATTTTTGATATATAAGAAATATATTGGAAATCCAGAAATATTTTGCAATATGTCGCGGTTTTCTCCTTTTTTTAAATTTGTCTCAAAGCTATTGGAAATAACGTGAAAAAATACAACCTACGTTTTTCACTTTAGCTCTTATGGGGTGGTCCCCATGGTTTTTTGTTCTCTATACAATATTGATTAGTTTTGGGTGCGCTTTTAAGCATGTAAGCCATAGGGATACCATCTGGTCGGAGTTGAAAACACCTGTCACAGCTACGATTATGACCAAACCATTATCATTTCTTTGAGATATGAATGAATAAAAACATGTTGTATGTGATTTGCTCTTCAAGAAACCTTCAGAGATTTTTGGGAGGTTTCGGAGTTTTCAAACATTATGCGCAATAGTGCCGAAGACAATCGATGGGTTTGAAGCTTTTACGGTGTATGGAACGCAAGGGTTCCTTCTGCCGCCCAAATGTTCTGAGCGATGTAATTTTCACACCAGATGATTCAGCAAGGATTTGGGAGTCGATTCCAATTAAATATGTTTGCAATGTTTCGGTGTTTGGATATACTTTTCCACATCAAATTTACCTATAATGGTTCATTGTGGATTTTAAACTTCTGTTTATACAATGTTCAAACATTACGTCTTTCTGTGAGACAGTGGTACTTCTAGTGCAATTCGCCGGTAAAATTACGCTTCGGTTTAGACACAGACAAAAAACAACCCGGTGAACGGAAACTCTGAATGAAAACAGATTGAAGATCTCGTGATGAGACTGTCCGCCTCTACTCGCTTGCAAAATTTTAGTCACCAGCAAAAAGTTACAGGAGGGTTGTGTCCGAGAAACAACCGCATATGACGTAGGATTACGTTGAGCTATTATTGCATATTGATTCTGGATATGTTTGAAAAAAAAATACATTATTAAACTCATTGATAATAATCTGATGGCCCTGAAAAGGACCTGAGTTTGATTGTTGGATATTATTGTTCACTCCAACCGGCGGTATAAACGGACCGATGGTGCACGATAAAAGATATCAAAGGAAAATGAGGGAGGCGCAAATTGGACCAACCAAAACGTGAGATTTACCGCAGCAAAAAATCAAACCAAATGCATAATTCATTGCACAGTCCAGTATTCGCATTGAATGAGCAACTGTGAGAGCACAGATGCTTTGTGCCAATTGACTAATCAGAAAGAACGATATTCGTGTAGATATTGCCTGTAATTTTTCATTTATTCAATCGTTACCCAATTAGACCCGTATTTTTTATTTTTTTAGTTAGGGTGACCATTTCCGTTGTAGGGTGGTCCGAATAATCACTTTTTTTCAATTTTTTCCTAAAATAACTTTTTTAAAAAAAAAACATTACTTTTGAACTACTGAATCGATTCTAATGATCGACACATCAAATTAAAGCCAATCGTCTTTCTAGAGAAAATACTTAAGTTGCAGGAAATTTATATTTTGTTTTTTCGAACCACCCTAAAACGGAAAGGGTAACCCTATCGGAAAAATAAAAAAAATACGGGTCTAATTGTTTGCGATAAAGAACAAATCTACCATTTTTCACTAAAATCTGAGAACCACTATATCGGTTTGGCATGGAATGGCTGGTGTATAAGTTCTTGATAATCAAATCTCGAGTTACGGAAAAAGTCAGCTCCAGTTAATAACAACGAATTGTACAGTTTACTGCAAGTATGAGAATTTTCACAGAATTTTGAATTATCATTGAATGGAACGTTTTCAGTTAGTTGGTTCCAGACTACGCTTTCAATTTTTTGATACTAAATATGAAATCAATTTGGAACAAAAATCTATCGCAAGGGGGCAGTAACTCGGTTTCGCACAATCCAATCTTTCCTAGTAATCATCACGGATTGCATCCAATGACGGAAGGCTAAAATTCGAATTTATTGCATCTGGAAAAGGCGAAGAAATTCATAAAAATACATCACCTGTTTGAATATAGCAAATCATTGAATTAAGCTTAACACACCTGCAGCCAGCGAATCATTCGCTTGGGCCCGTGCTGTTGCAGCGCGACAGACACCGAGTGGGTAAAATTGAGGTTTTAATTATCGTTGGCTAATTAAAAAAGCTCGCTACTTCCTCCCAAAAAAGACAATGCAAGAAATCACCGTATCTTTTACGCACCTCATTAAACGCTCGTTCCAGTAAACAGTTATTGGATCCGCGCGCATAAGTGTGAGGGGACCCTCCACAAAACCCAGAGAAACTGTTGGAAGCAGTTCTGCATTGTGATGATGGACCAATTTGATTGATTGATTATCCCGCTGTTTTTGTGCGAAATTAAGTTCTTCGATGGCTGATGGCCCATCGAGGGCACCAACCACAACCGTGTTCCGATTGTTTCAGTTTTGGTTTTGCTAGCCACGATCACGATGCCATTTCAGGGCGGTGGTCACCAGGGGAGGCACGAGTTGCCGCAGATCGAACCAAGCGCGATGACGTGATTCGCTAGTGTACCGTTATATACCAGTTTCTCCGGCAATTGGGGCGGATTCCTGGTTGTGGGGGATTAGGTGGGCACAGGATGGCAATGTCTTGCCTGGCGAGAAGCAATGTTCAAAAGAAGCTCAAACGTTAAGATTTGTCCGTGTGCTGTTGCTGCTGCTGCAACTAAGCGCCCTTTCTCTCTCGCCACCCGATTCGATTCGAACGGCGGGATTTGAGCGCATTAATGCAGTCCGTGACGGGTGAGAGCCAGTTGGGCTGGTAATCTGGGAGATTGAAAACCAGTTTTCATCCTACCGAGCCTGCCTTTCGATTATCGAGGAGATGCTGGGCGTCATCTCTTTTTCTATCCTCAACAATTTCATTTATTGCGTTGTTCCATTTGGGAATAAATTGCCCATAGATGATATCTCAATATTGAAAAAAAGCTGACGAACAGAACATATTGTTTCGCATGCAGTGCGATAACTATGATTCCCGCTGTAAACCAATTTCAGCCGATTGTTTCATTGCGTCAAGCTTTGTTAATCAGCGTGTGATTTTTTCTCACCATACAGTTTCCCGCCCTGCGACTACTCACTCTACACTAGGAGAATCGAGCAAAAACAACAGAAAACTGTTACCAGATAGTAACGAAGCGCTGCGGCCACGCCGCGAATACGCATACAAGATGTGTGTATAGTGTCCAGTTACCGCTGATTGGACAGCACCGATATCATCATCCAAGCGTGATTCATTTGATGAATAGCACACCTATAAACTGTCGGCAGCCGACCGGCGACAAAAATCCACCGGTATAAGCTGACGAATGACTCACTGATTGGGAGATTTAGTTCCGTGGTTTTGGGCGGCATAAAATCAAGTTATGTTTTTGGTTGCACCGTGGGTTTATCATTACATCCCGGCGAAAGATTTCTTTGACGGCTATGTATGTCGCAGTCGTGCCCTAATCACTCTTATCAGCTCAAGTGCCACAAAGCACTCAAATTGATTACAGGTGCTCTAATTATCATCCACATCTTGCACAAACAGAACAAGCTAACGACACGATACAAACAAAGAACCACCTTGCTTCTTTCCCGCTTCTCGCCTCAAGCGATTTACTAACGACCACATCGAGAAAAAAACAACCATTACCCAATGCGCGCGTTTGGCCAGATAGAATTTATGACACCGCTGTAAAGCAATGTGTTGTATGTCTGCCTGTTTCTGCAATGAGCCACAGCGTGCTTCCCCTAGTGTTACCCTATTTGGAAGGTTGTGAAACCACTCGCACCAAATCTCTCAACCTGTGTAACGAGCGACAACTTTAACCGGCCGGCTTTATGATAATTTATTTGCTTTTCTTCTTCCCCAGTAAACTACTGCTCCATACCCGATACATATTTAACGTATTTCTCTTACGCAGACTGCACAGCATGGCTTCCCGCACAAACCATCGGCGCTGGCGTACGATCCGACGAGCAAGCTGATGGCGATCGGCACTAACAGTGGCATAATCAAGGTTTTCGGGAAACCCGGTGTCGAATTCTACGGACAGCATCCGGCAACGACCAATGCTTCGGATTCGATCGTCCAGCTGCTGGAGTGGATCCCCGGGAGCGGTCGGTTGCTATCGTTGACTGCCTCGAACCAGCTGATTCTGTGGGAACCAGCCGGGGCAATGCTCGTGCCAATCAAGACGCTCCCATTCGATGGTAAACTCAAGAAGATTTCATCTCTGTGCTGTTCGTACATGACCGATACGGTTTGGATTGGAACGGAAGGCGGAAATGTGTATCAGTTCGATATCAAGAGTTTTTCCGTGCGAGAGCCGGTCATCTATCACGATGTGGTTCTGGAGCAGCTCCCACAATCGTACAAGTTAAATCCCGGAGCGATCGAATCGGTTAAGCAGCTGCCACATAACCACAATCAGCTGTTAATCGCGTACAATCGAGGGCTGGTGGTACTGTGGGATTTGGAGGCGAGTAACGTGAAGCAATCGTTCATTTCCCCTGGCCACGGACAAAGTGTTGGATTGTTTATTTCCCCATGTGGAACCCAATTCACGTGGTATCACGCCGACGGATCGTTCGCCACCTGGGACCTGGACAGTCCGATTCCTCCGGAAAATCAAAAGTACGTGCCATATGGTCCGGATCCGTGCAAGGCAATCGATCGCTTGATTCGTGGAAAGCGTGGACTTTGCGAGCTAGTGGTTTTCTCTGGTGGCATGCCGCGGTCTGCATACGGAGAGCATCAGTGTGTCTCTGTGCACTGCCGAGACGGAACAAAAGTGGCGTTTGATTTCACCTCTAAGGTGATCGATTTCTTTGTCACCTTCAACGACGAACGTCCGGAGCAAGTCGAAGTTCTCGTCGTGCTACTAGAGGAGGAGCTGGTTGCGTACGATCTAACAGACGAGACGCTCCCCCAAATTAACGCACCATATCTTCATTCTCTGCACGCATCGGCTGTCACTTGTAATCATCTGGTTTCCCAACTATCACCGGAAATATACGAGCAGATCATGCGCGCCGGTAAAGCCCAGCTAACAGATTTCAGCGTCAAATCGTGGCCAATCACTGGTGGTACGATTCCCGAAGCCGACGAAGAAGAGCGTACAGAGTACGATATTATGATCACCGGCCATGAGGATGGGTCCGTTAAGTTCTGGAACTGTTCCGAGGTTTGCCTAACACCGCTTTTGCACGTCAAAACTGCCCCACTGTTCAACAACAGTGACGATTTCGACAATCACCTAAACAACTCAACCGAACAGTTAGACGATGGAGAGCCGCCATTCCGAAAAGCAGGTCAGTTCGATCCGTACTCTGACGATCCTCGCCTGGCCGTTAAAAAAGTGCAACTGTGTCCAAAAACCGGTACACTGGTGATCGCGGGCACCGCCGGTAATGTTGTGGTGGCAAACTTCGCGGGAACATCGGAAGAATCAAGCCCACTCAAGGTTACCACCATGAATTTGGTTAGTGATCGTGATGGATTCATATGGAAGGGACACGATCAGCTGAAGGTGAAGCGACAATTGCTGGAGGATAATCAACAAATTTTGGAAGGCGTCAATTTCACCGGAGTGCTTCAGATACTGCCACCGGCTGCTGTGACCTGCATCGCCGTGCAGAGCCAGTGGAACCTAGTGGCCGCCGGTACAGCCCATGGGCTGGTGCTTTATGATTACCTCAGCCAGAGTCCGGTACTGCATAAGTGTACTTTGAATCCGAATGGTGAGTAAATTTGCGTTTGACTTCATATTTTTTTGCTGAGAAGCTTATTTGTATTATGTATTTTTGTACAGATTTGACCGGTGCTGGTGAGACGCTATCCCGCCGAAAATCGTTCAAGAAGACACTTCGCGAATCATTCCGTCGGTTGCGCAAAGGACGGTCCACTCGGAACAACCGAACCAATCAGACAACTGCAGTGACAACAGAAACCCGTCCAGTGGAGCGCCAGATCGAGGCTCGCCCCGTTGATGACGGAATGGGTTCGATGGTTCGTTGCCTTACGTTCGCCCAGACTTATGTCACCAATCAGCAGCACACGATCCCTACCCTCTGGTCGGGAACTAATTCCAGCTGCGTTTCCGTGTTTGTGTTGCACGTTCCACCCCGACAGCCACCGGTACAGAGCAATGAAGCTGCCGTGGATGGAGACGTTCCGCCGCCGAAACCCATCACAGGACAGCTTGCGAAGGAGATCCAGCTGAAGCATCGGGCCCCGGTTATTGCGATTGCGGTCTTTGATCAGGTATATGTTTAGGGATGTTATACAAAAAACTTGTTTTTATTGATTATTATGGTTGCATTCGTAGCACGGAGTTCCGCTCGAGTTCCAGTCCACGCCGGGTCCAGGACCACACAAGGTACTGATTGCTTCCGAGGAACAATTCAAAGTGTTCTCTCTACCACAGTTGAAGCCGGTGAACAAGTACAAGCTAACCGCGCATGAAGGGGCGAGGTAATTTTACGCTCTAAGCAATTGAGTGTATAATTTTTCTTCCAGCTTTTTTTTCTGTGATTCGATGTATTGCTGCTTCATTGAACTTCAAACAGCTTTTGGGACAGAAGTTTAAGGTTTTAAGTTTAGTCAGGAGTCGCAGAGATGTTCCCAAGAAATGTGAATTTTTTATTGTGCAATCCCCCAGAAGACTCCGATTTTCACCAAAACCAACAATATGTGAACGGACCGAACAGTCACACATCAATGAATGTTGACTCGTTTGATGAGCTTGCTTGTTTGTTGGAGAAAGAAAAAATGATAATCTGTTCTCCGACGAAAAGCTGTTCAGCATCGATGCTGTATCCATCAGCCGCACGGACCAGTGAAGTTCCAAACCAACAATCCCGCTGGTGTCATGATGTTTGGCTCGGTGGCGTCCAACCAAGTGCTTCTCTAGGTAAAGGTCAAATACTGTGAGGATCAATACGTTGTCCTACAACAAGACGGTGCACCATGTTACGTCAAATCGGACCCAACTATGGTTGATGGAAAACATTAATTTTTTATCGTGATAGAATTCCTGTTGGTAGAAGTGTTGTAATCGACGGCAACGAACTCGAGAAGTTCTCCCCCGTACGAAGTGTACCATATACAAATTTCTCATACACTGCGTTTCACTCATATATAAGACCAGCCATTTGAACTTTATTGTTGTATCCATTCCAGTGTTTTATATATAAAACCAGATGGAAAAACTCTCACTCCTTTGCAAAATTATCGTCAATTTCACATGAATTACAGTAGGTTTCTAGTTCTCATGTCATCTTTAGTTCTCAATCAGTTCAAATAACCCATTCGGGGTGGTTTCGACCAAGGTGCACCATGTTGTAATGTGTATCGTCGTTCTACATAGAGCATACTGCTCGTTTGAGCTCTTTAAATCACTCATACTGCTTGTAAGCTGCATCCACCATTCGTACGATCATTCCTTATAAGTTAACAGTGTTTTGATCTGGTAAAAAAGCTGACCAGTCCAGAATCTGAAGCCTCTATTCATTAAACCATGCCATGATCTTCCGGATTTTATGAATTGATGCCAAATTACCCTTTTTCTTTAAGATATCCTAGCATAGAGGCACGAACTTCGGACGTTTTTTCGTACTCCGAAAAATAAAACAAAGAATCTTTTTACTATACATTATATCATTATTTGTTTATCTATCTTTTCACAACAAAACAAAAATTGGACGGAAAAAAATATTCATAATTTGAATAGTTACAGCTGATAAAGTGAAGGGCTTCAAAAGAGGTGCCATGGCGTCTGCGATTTTTTTTCTATTATAGTGACTTTCAACACATTTCGGCTGGTTCGTCACTTTTACTTCCATTTTTGGAAGAATGTTGAGAGTGAGAACTCGTGATCTCTGCGTGAGAGATATGGATGTTACCACTACACGGATTATCAGAATCAAAAATATCGAACAGATTCTGAATCAATAAAGATGCCGCATGAACCTCGAAAATGTCAAAAACATTTTCATGGCAACCATTCGAAGGAAAAAAATGCTGCATAAAAAGTTTTTTGTTACGTTTCCCGATTTTTAAAAAATAGTATCAGGTGTACCGGTAAGTTTCTTTGGTCTTACAACAGGTAACTTGATTTTTATTCCAGTGGATAAAATTTCCAGACATTCGTTGGAAAGCTACTGTCATTGCGCGTCTTTTTCAGTATATGTCAAAAAGTTGAAGCGTAAACAACATAGTTTTTTGCCACTTCGAATATGTCGAATTTCGTATTAACGAGAGTGTTTTGCGGGGAATGTTACTTTATTACTTCAATATGAAGAAAACAGCTGCGGAAAGTCATCGCATCTTGGTGGAAGTTTATGGTGACCATGGTCCAACTGAGCGAACGTGTCAGACGTGGTTTGCACGGTTTAAAAGTGGTAATTTTGATTCGAAAGACGAAGAACGTTCCGGACCGCCAAAAAAGTTTAAAGATGAAGATTTGGAATCGTTACTCGATCAAGATCCGTCACAAACGCAACAAGAACTTGCAGATACACTTAGAGTAGCTCAGCAAACCATATCCGATCGTTTAAAAGCAATGGGAATGATCCGAAAGATAGGACATTGGGTGCCGTATGAATAGAAGCCACGAGACGTCGAACAACTGCTCCAACGGCATAAAAGAAAGGGTTTTTTTTTGCATCGAATCGTTACTGCCGATGAAAAGTGGGTCCATTATGATAATCCTAAATATTGGGCAACGTATGGATACCCCGGCCATGCATCAACATCGACGGCCGCGCGGAATATTCACGGCCAGAAGGTTATGCTGTCTATTTGGTGGGACCAGCAGGGTGTGGTGTACTATGAGCTGCTAAAATCGAATGAAACCATTACGGGGGACCTCTACCGAGGACAATTGATGCGTTTGAGCCGTGCACTGAAGGAAAAACGGCCACAACGATAAAGTTATTTTGCAACACGACAATGCTCGGCCGCATGTCGTGGAACCGGTCAAAACATACTTGGAAACGCTGAAATGGGATGTCCTATCCCATCCACCGTATTCTCCAGACATTGCTCCGTCCGATTACTACCTTTTTTGATTAATGCAACATGACCTGGTTGACCAGCACTTCTCCAATTTTGATGAAGTCAAAAATTGGATCGATTCGTGGGTAACTCGACAAACCGGCCGATTATTTCGGTACGCGATCTCGGAATTACTTTGGACTCGAGCTTAACATTCAAAAACCATCATTCAGAAGTAATTTCGAAGGCACGACGACAGCTTGGTTTTATTGGAAAGGTAACGAAGGAGTTCAAAGATCCCTACACACTGAAATCGCTGTATGCCAGTCTGGTTCGTCCCATTCTTGAGACGGGTTCGATCATCTGGGATCCGTTTCACAGTACCGTAACCGATCGCATAGAGGCCATTCAGCGTAAATTTGTGAGATTTGCGCTTCGCAACTTGCCGTGGAACGATCCGGTCAATCTGCCGCCCTTCCAGGACAGATGCCAGTTACTAGGACTGGAAACATTAGAACAAAGGAGCAAGAATGCGTAGGCTGTTTTTGCCGCTAAGCTGCTGAACGCCGAACTCGACGCTCCTAACCTCCTGGCACTAGTGGACATAAACGTTCCTGGCTACGCATTAAGGACCTTCGAATTTTTTCGCCTGCCACGATGGAGACAGGACTACAGTGGTAATGAACCAATACGAGCAATCATGCGTCATTTTAATTCCGTGTTTTATCTATTTGATTTTAACGAGAACTCAGCTCAGTTTCGCACAAGGTAACGAAGAAATTAGAATTAAGTACCCTTCACTTATACTATATAACGTTGGATGAAATAAAACAAATAATAATAATAATAATAAGTTTTTTACCATACGTTTTCGAGATCAGAAATTCACTTAAACGGCAACCGCGGACGATGCAGTGTCGATTAATGTTTATATGAGCTCATATTAGCAGATGCCGCAGTTTACTGTATGCCCGCTAAATGCTTCTATGAAGGGAATAGTGGAAGAAGATTATACACCCAATATATTAGAAAATAAAGGCAACAAAACTTAAAGAACTTCTAATTTCAGAGTTCGTCGCATAGCATTTGCCACATTCTCGTGTACAGTGCCAGCGCACCAGCTGCAACCAAGTCCAACAAAGTCCCTAGCCAAGTCTCCGTCAGTAGCTGGTACGGCACCCGCGTCCGCCTCTCCTTCGGCGGAAGCATTGAACACAAGCACCAACGATACCACTACCCCCTCCACCCTACCAGAACTCCAAAAGTATACCGAAATCAGTTTGCTGTGTTTGACCAATCTAGGCGATTGTCTGGTCCTGTCAATTCCCGAGCTGCGACGTCAGCTGAATGCAGCGGCTGTGCGAAGAGAAGATATCAAGTAAGCTATATTGAAATCTTCAACTCTAATTCATCTGATATCAAAACATTCACATTGTAGTGGTATTTCCTCGCTTTGCTTCACAAACCACGGTGAAGCCCTATACATGATGTCCTCATCGGAAGTACAGCGTATCACACTATCCACCGCAAAGATTGTCTCGCCAACCGGTTTCGTCGATCTGGAAGATTGGTCCCACGCAGAACGGAACGATGACGATACAGGACCAGACACGGAAGAGCCAGTCACACCAGCGGATGATACACCTCCGGCCGCCACTGCAGCAGAAGGCGCTACTGGCGTAGGTGCAAAGGAAAATCCCATCGATTTCACGACACCTCTCTCGGTGGCCGTTGTTAGCGCTGTCAACGGAACCGGTGGCGGTGGGGACGGATTAACCAATGGCACCTCCTCCAGTGGGGACGAAGCATCGCCAAACAAGGCAAACGAAACGATTACCAGCTCGATCGGAGACATTACAATCGATTCGGTGCGAGACCACCTGAACTCGACGACGACCACCCTCTGTTCGACCACGACCGAGGAGATTGTGGGTAGGCTTGTGTTCCACAGTGCACAGTTTCCCTTCATGTGTGTCTTACTGTATGTTATGTTTCTTTTCTTTAGGACGCCTTTCCGTGCTGAGCACTCATTCGAACAATGTGGCCTCGTCAGCCAAAGCGACCGAAATCACCTCTCTCAATTCGTCCAACATCAAGGATTTGAAACTTGTTGGGTGAGTTTATTTATAAACATTTCTGCTTACAAAACAGCAGAGCATTGTCTTCCCGGGAAAGCAATTTGGGCCGAGTCTTGGAAACAGGACTTTTTTCGCATTTTGTGTTTCTCGGAATGTTTCTACTTCTCATTGCCAGAATAAATTCGATTCCACAATAGACAAAAAGAGTCCTAAAGGGATGAGCGAGAGTAGTGAGTAACCTGGCTACTGAGTGGTTTGTGTGAAGTTTCTACGTAATTTTCGCCTCTACGTGGACTTATTCTGCAACACGATTCTTCTAGCATCATCACCGGATGCAAAGCATATGAAATTCCACGCTCTGGATTAGCTACAATCTCGCCTTCAAACCAACTCTGTTGCGCAAATCCAACATATTCTACATCTATAGCCATTGTTTCATTGGTAACTCATTTCACGATTGATCCGTCATATCAATCGACTACGCTCAGAACGGGTTCATCCGCTACTAACAGAAGCAAAACAAAGCGCTTTTACGATGGTGAGAGGCAAAACAAACAACAACACCTTGGGAATGAGCTGCGACAGGAATAATAGATCCTAATAGAAATTGACGGTTATAACATCGTTAGAAATCAACGCAACTATAGCTGTGGTGGGGGCGTTTGTGTTTATTACAGAAGTTTCTTGAAGTGTAAGGTACTTTTCGCATCAGAGATATTTGTTGGGGTTGGTAGCATGTCTCGTACTGACTTTAACACCAACTTCAATAGAACTGATGGTAGAACAGAAAGATTGAAAAGCCATAAAGGCTTGAAACGGATAAATTCACGAACACTCATTTTTTCTCAGGGGGTAGTTCGTTAATTGATTTATTTTTAACAAATGATGCAGACTTTGTTCTAAATTTAAACCAAGTTTCTGCACCAGCATTATTAAGACATGATGTTTTATTTACATCCATTAAAATAAGTCGATCTCATGTTGATTCTATCCATACTTTTCGCGATTATCGGAATTTGAATTTGTCGTCTCTTATGGATACTTTTGAGAGGGTTAATTGGGCATATCTCTATAGCATAACCAGAGCTGCATTTTTTCATCAATGTCACTGACAACTGACGAGCCACGTTAGTCGCATCCTACTGACAAAAATGTTGGTCAAATGGTGACTGACGGAGTACGATGCAACAATTTGCTTGTTACTGAGCTTTGTCAATACGTTTTGACCGACCAAGTAGGCGGTAAAATTGTCAGCATCGAATTGATGATTGTCGGAGACTGTATTTTATTCTCATCGAGCAAAGGTTCGATTTTCGTTCCGGTTGTTGTTGCCGGTATTTACTGAAGTAAATACTATGTCGAACACGCGATAACGTGTAAGAATGGTATTCAGGTAGCCCAACGTAAACAAATGTACCCTGGTAAACGTGTAAACTTCCATTACATCAAGTGGCATAGTATTTCCCGTCTTGACGATCATATGGCACTGACTTGCAACATGCATTGGTCGTCAACACACTCTGACAAACTATTTAGTATCGAAGAGTGAGGAATTTGTTTTGTCGGTTTATATTTTGTTGCACGTCGTTTGGTGGTAATGTTGCAATGGTCGTCATAGTAGCCCAAATACATGCAGTGACAATGACAAATTGCAGCTCTGAGCATAACTGATACCGATTTGGCTTTGAACTTTTTCAATGGAAATCCATTAAGCCTATTCCATTAAGGATAACACGTGCAAAAAAGAATTCATGGTTTACTAATGAAATCGCGCAAGCTATTCTAGAAAGAAATATTGCGTATCATTTATGGATCTCGGATATATCTGTTTATAACCAAAACCAATTCAAGCCGCTTCGAAACAGAGTCACTCACTTAGTAAATAAAAATTCATTCAATGACGAAATTAACGAATATTTTAGCTCCAATTTCTCTACGGATACTGAATTATCCCCTATTCCTCCAGAAAATATAAATGGCTTTGAATTTTCAGCAATTTCTGATAACGATAGTATTATATAAATAAACTGAATTAAATCTGATACAGTAGGTTTTGATGAAATTCCTTAAATCTTTATTTCCTTCGGTTTGTCCTGTGTTGAGATATATATTCAATCTTATTATTGTTTCTTCTAAAATTCCACAAGCTTGGAAATTTTCTAAAATAATTCCTATTCAAAAGAAAGGGAAAAGCGGTAATTTGGCTAATTTAAGACCGATTAGCATTCTGTGCGCCCTGTCAAAAGTATTTGTACGATTGATAAAAAACCAAATTCAAGACCATATTGATAGTTATAATCTAATGCACCATCTTCAATCAGTTTTTCGCCGTGGACATAGCACAACTTCTGGTTTTTGAAAGTGCTCGATGATATTCACTCGGTTATTGATAGGAAAAGTGTTGCTGTTCTAATACTGATTGATTTTTCTAAAGCCTCCGATAAAGTATCGCACACTAAACTTTTGGAAAAATTATCCTCTGAGTTTTCGTTCAGCCGTTCAGCTGTTAGGTTGATTCACTCGTATCCATCGAAACGAACGCAAGCTGTTTTTGCAAATGGAAAATATTCCAAACACATTCCAATTATGTTTGGTGTTTGAGTTCAAATTTGGGCCCCTTGTTATTTTCATGCTTCATCAATGATCAACCGTCTGTTCTGAAGCACTGTAAGGGTGGGTTTAGACTAGTGATATATTAATGTGAAGAAATATGATGAGATTTATAGAAATCGCATGAACTGTTTACACTAGCGTTAACTACTATAATGAATATATTCATATTTTCGGTGAATTTATTCACCTGAAGTAGAACTGCATCCAACTTTAGTGATTTCTCACCAGTGAGAAACTCACAAGCGTTTACATATGCTGAATTTATTCAAGTTATATATACATCGAATAAGTGTATCATATTTATTCTCACCCGTTTACACCTATATTCACGTGAATAAATTCATCTATAGCTATAGATCTCCCTAATGTAAACCCGCCATAAGATTCACATGTTCGCGGATGATGTGCAACATTACTTAGCCGTAGAAGGCTTACCAGTGCCTATGATATCTGACTTCATAAATTTTGATTTGGGTAGAATTTATCGATGGTCAATTCGGAACATGCTGCCAGTGAATGCATCAAAAACTAAAGCTATGTTTATTGTCAGAAATATTCAAAATGGCGAGTTACCATCCTTGTTCATAGGCACCGAGAAACTAGGTTACGTTGACAGGGCATGTAATTTAGGGTTTGTCATCCAAAACAATCTAGAATGGGACAAACACATTAGTAATCAATGTAGCAAAATATTCGCTGGTTTACGACTTTTGAGTCTTCCATCTTACATGCTTCCAACTCCTATAAAGTTACGGCTGTATCAATCATTGCTTCTTCCTCATTATATGTATGTGGATATTTTTCTTTTGAACGCAACTGTTCGAGCGATGAACAGATTTAGAATTGCCTTAAACTGTTGTATTCGATATGTTTTTAATTTAGGTAGATTTTCTAGAGTGTCTGAAAAGCATCATGTTCTACTGGGCTGTCCCTTCCATGAATTTGTAAAGTTGCGAACATGTCTAACCTTGTTCAAAATTACATACTTATTTGAAAAACTGACTGCATTCCGAAGTAATCGTAGTAGGGATTATGTGATACCACTATATAATTCATCGCATTGTGCAAATACATTGTTTGTCAGGGGCATTGGTTTTTGGGATCAGTTACCTAACGAAATTAAGAGTATAAATAGTGTGAGTGGATTTCATAGGGAATGCGTTAAATGGTTTAACAGGAGGAATAAAAAAAATCATTGGTTAAATTTATAATTTTAGGAAAGTAAAAGTAGATTGAAGAGCTCAATGCATTAAACCTAACGTAGTACATAAAAAGGAGAATTCCTTACGCTACAATAATTTGTGTGTCAATAAATAAAAAATAAATAAAAGGATAAAGGATAAATTCCGGAAGCGATTTTGTTTTCCATCGGTCTTTCAAACGTCTACTGAGGCATTGAATTTCCTAATTTTTTGCACGACATGTAAATGTTTTGGCTTATAACTGTTTACTGCCTGCTAAGATACATTTCACTTCCATTTTCAGCGATTCTACCGAAACGGCTTCCAATTCTGTGATCATCAAATCGGTCATCACAACTGTGAAGCACGGCATCGGTCACGTTAATGGGGAGCATAGCACGACGACAACGACGGAAAGCAGCAAAACCATCACTTCCGGTGGAGCAGGGGGAGGAGCGGGATTACTCCGGAAAGAGAGCCAGTTTTAAGATACACACATTGACAACATAGAAGATAGAGATGGAGTAGAAAATGCAAACGACGCGCGTAGATCGACGACAAAACCGCTAACCATGAGGACGATATCGAGAACTGTTGTCGTTGTTTAAGTTTGAGCTAGTTTATTAATATTGTTTTTATTGCAAAAGACGTTTCCAAGAGGGGTAAGTTATATAACATAGTAATTTGAGCTTTCTTTTGTAATAATCAAACAAGACAAAAAATGGACGCCCGTTACAGAGTAGAGGATATATTGCCGCTTTGAAAAAAAAGGAAACTGAAACGAAGAAGGAGAAGAGTTAGGCTGTTGCTATAACCTTAGTTGGAACTATCAACAGCGTTCAATCGAAGCAAACACAAACAACAATCACAGAAGCACTTCTTCCGCGAGACGGTTTTCTTTTAATTTTATTTTAGTTCAAACCAGTTGTTTACTAGTTGTGTTATTAATCATTGATTTGCAGATTGAAATACAAAGCAGAGGGAACCACTGAATGCCTTTCGAAGTTGCCAAGTTTTAAACTTGAGAATCGTTACAATCCATGATACACAATATACACATCGAACTCCACGAATCATATGGTTGGACCATTCAAATTTTGTGGAATCAACGACAGACAAATAATATATTCTATTTATACAACACTTTTCAAGCGTAAAACTATAATATTATTCACCCGACATTATAACTGTGAAATTAGTTTACTGTTGTTCACGGTCACTCGCATCAAGACGTATTTTACATACGACGGGAATTTTTTTGATATATATAGAGCGTAACGATTTATATTTATTGCGAGACCACAAGAGGGCCGTTTTTGTAAAACACACAAGATTTCGGAACATACTGTACACTCTCCCTTTCAATCGCGCGCGCGTAGACAGACATGTACAGACAAGTATTATTCGTTTTCTGGTTTCGTCATTTTATTCGCTTTCAAATGTTGTCTACTTATTGCAAACACAAAAATAGGCAGGAAACCAAAAGGGAGAAAGCTTCATATAAGACGTAAGAAACTGTATTTATATAATACATATGCTAGCCTTAGTCATATTTTGGATGCAATTTACATGCGTAAAAAGGAGTACTACGAGCAAACGAGAAGAGCAGAGTTTATTAAATATAAATGTCTATTAGGTTTTAGTCAGATCACACAGAAGCCGCACAGGTTCGATTCCTTCTGTCTAAAACTACCCGAACGATCCATTCGGATTCCCATCCCTGTCTACGCTTGTGAGGAGGGCGTCTTCGTAGCCAAATGTGTTACGTGTTCGCTTACTAAGCGAACAGCGACCCTCCATGACCCTCTTCAAGGCATGAATGGACATGAATGTCCAGGGCCTCTATAATGAAAAAAAAAGTACGCTAGTGAGAAGTCGCGATGGTCAGCATGCTCAACCAAAAAGTATGGATTCATGATTTTAGAAAAAAAAAATATATATACCGTGAAGCTCCCTTACACCAGCCAGTGCATAATTCCACCCACTTACCATAAAATACGTTCGTCGACCTGTCATTCGCCAATTCGTTGTTTTCCTTAGCAAAGTGGCTAAAAGCATTGTGTACAGTTGTTATCAATTTACAAAGTGTAAACGATTGAAAATCTCCGGAAAATAATAAAAATTGAACGATACAGGCTTTTTTTATCCCATTTATTTATTTAAGACTCATTAGCATTTTTTTAGCTGTAACAGAGCCGAATTTTAATCGTGTACATGTCACATGATTATCATATCTATAATTAGCACATTACACAGTTGCCATTCGCCAGTATTTCTTCTATACCATTACATATGGTACATTCACACAGTAGCCATTTAGGCGTAAGAGTATTCTTTCAGTTCTTCCATTATCCAGTTGGACCACCGGACAGCGGAGACAGTTGATTGATCATTGTTGAGTTATTTATAGAACAGTAGCCGATGTGTCTTGCAGAGCAGAGCAGTTGTATGAATGAATCGATCTTATTTCGACCGTGGATCGATCTTATTTCGACCGTGGATCGATCTCCATCGCTGATTATTGTTGCGTGGACGTAGCTATTCTGTAACAACACAAAGATGATCCAATAAGGGCCCTGAGTTTTTGAACTCACGATCGATCGCTTACTAAGCGAACGCG
This sequence comes from Toxorhynchites rutilus septentrionalis, assembly GCF_029784135.1. Taxonomy (NCBI): domain Eukaryota; kingdom Metazoa; phylum Arthropoda; class Insecta; order Diptera; family Culicidae; genus Toxorhynchites; species Toxorhynchites rutilus. Next base: position 10,362,535 of record NC_073744.1, on the reverse strand, counting down.
CAACCAATGTGGCTACGGAGACCCCCTAACGATACAGGTTCGCTGGATTGATTTAATAGTTTTTTCACATCTTTCATTGCAAGTTCGATCGGTTATCACCGAAATAAACATGACTGGAACAAGGACACTTATATTTCTACGTTTGCATTAAAAAAATGGACTTTCTGTGGATGGTGATACACTCTTGCGAACGACCTTCCGGCAATTAACCGGAACATTCACCATGACGGACGAAGACATGCGTGTAGGCATGTTTTTGAGTTATTTCTTCGTTTCATTTTTCAATTCCTTCTCATTGAAAAAAAAAAATGGACAACAATCGTCGATTTTTCATCGGTTTACCTTCACACGCACTGACGAAACTACACATGTAGTATCAATCATAGTAACCCATGAGCCAGCAGAAAAAAATTGACGGCTCTACCAGTCGAACTCTAACCGTAACGGCGAAAACAGTGACGCTACTCCTTTCAGAAGTGTGCGCGCTCAAACTGTACCCCGCTGCGTCGAAAACGGACATCGTGTGACACTTTGTGGACGCCGGATACGCCCGTTCCGACATCTACCACATCTTGGCACTACTGTACAACAATCAGAAGATCGAAAGAAAGCCGGGTTTCGGACGGCCGACGACCTTGAGCGACAAGAAGCTCCAAAGGATGCTGAAGAGGTAGATCGAAGGAAAAGTGGCTACATCGCTGCGTGCGCTTGTCCGGGAGGTCGGTGCAACCGGTCAAATAGTGAAAAAGTACCTGGCGAACATGGACATACATGTCAGGAAGCGTAAGGTTTGCCCAGAAATTCTCCATGGGGCGCAGCCGGAGAACGTCGGGCGGATTCGTCGAGTACCACATTGATATTCAACCGCTCCAAATCATCTAACGATCGCTTCGAGTAGTGGTCCGACGCCAGATCCGGCCAGAACATCGCGTCTTCGCCCTCATAAGGGCGAAGTATTTCTTGATGAATGACGCAACTTCCGGCAAGCACTTCGTACTATAAATTTCCCCGTTCATGGCCAGTCCGGACCTAAGGAAGAGCGGCTTTGACATTCCCCTCTCGCTGATTGTCAGCCACATCAGCACCTTCGTGAGGATAGTAAAATACGAAGTACCTTGCCATTCGTTGCCATCCAGGGTGAGATAGGTCTCGTCGTCCATCACCACCGCTACGTCATTGCCTGCAGCTCCGAGGCCAGTGGACGGGACTTACGCTTCCTGACATGTATGTCCATGTTCGCCAGGTACTTTTTCACTATTTGACCGGTTGCACCGACCTCCCGGACAAGCGCACGCAGCGATGTAGCCACTTTTCCTTCGATCTACCTCTTCAGCATCCTTTGGAGCTTCTTGTCGCTCAAGGTCGTCGGCCGTCCGAAACCGGGCTTTCTTTCGATCTTCTGATTGTTGTACAGTAGTGCCAAGATGTGGTAGATGTCGGAACGGGCGTATCCGGCGTCCACAAAGTGTCACACGATGTCCGTTTTCGACGCAGCGGGGTACAGTTTGAGCGCGCACACTTCTGAAAGGAGTAGCGTCACTGTTTTCGCCGTTACGGTTAGAGTTCGACTGGTAGAGCCGTCAATTTTTTTCTGCTGGCTCATGGGTTACTATGATTGATACTACATGTGTAGTTTCGTCAGTGCGTGTGAAGGTAAACCGATGAAAAATCGACGATTGTTGTCCATTTTTTTTTCAATGTGTCGAAGGTGGAACAGTTTGGGACTTTGGAAATATAGAGCTAATATTAGAAATACTTTTCTCTTTTGTGTCATGTTAGGCTAAGACTAAGATTGATTATTTATTTCTATCTTTAGCTTAAATACTAGCTTTAAACTCTTCACAGCTTACGATGCTAACACGCGGTCAGGCATGGCTTAAACTTAAAAACATCATGAGTGAAGAGAGAGAGAGAGTAAGCGTGGCTATGGATACAACTGGGTCATGTTTTAATTATTTTTCCGAAAGTAATACACGGACATTCCAACTGGGTGACTAACGTTATTTATTATTTTGGAACAGCGGTATTTAGTTGCACTTGACATGCATTGAAATTTATGATGTGTGGGAAAGGAAAGATGTGCTAAGGGATAATGTGTTATCTCGTTACAAATGCAAACGTCATTCCTCCTAACAGATTTCATTTGTTTTATTGCGATGAGTAAAACAAATGCCGGTCAGAAACGCTTGCGATATGATAGGTTGAAAAAAGCAGACGCCCGGCATGCTAGTGTCGGACGCTAACCACTCGGCCACGGGAGCATGGATCAATGGGTTCATTAAACGGCATCCAGAAATATCGAGACAGGGGCCTAGCGTATTGCCAGAGCATCGTGCGGCCGTTTTCGAGCCAGACATCAGGAGCTGTTTTCACGAAATTCGTGAATATTTCGAAGAAGAGGCGCTGTCCAATGTTTTTGTAATTTCCGGAACAGATAGTCAATTTGGACTAAACAGCGTTACATACAATATCTACAAAGGAACTGGTTTTAGCTGGTTCCAGCCAAAAAAATGTCCACGCAAATGTAGATAACCCCGATAGAGAATCTTACACCGCATTGTTTTGTGGAAACGCAGCCGTGCTGTTAGCGCCAACGATGATGCTATACCCGTACAGATCCAGTATTCCAAAAGAGATTTGGCAGAGATTACCCGAAAGCTGGGCCGCTGAAAGAACGGCCTGAACCGGGACATATTTTTCCTGTTTCTCAAAGATGTGTTTTATCCTTAGCTTGTCCAGCAGAAAATACCGTTTCCTATTATACTCTTTCTCCATGGACATAATTTTTCCGACCACTCAAAAACTTTCGGTATCAAGTTCTTATAGAATGGAGGATCGACAGTAATGGTGAAATACTCCCGAGGAAAGAAATTGCAGCTCTTTTGAAAGAAGCTGTGGATAGAATGGTGAACTTACAATCGACATTGATCAACGGTTTCCGTGCGATGTGGATTCGATACTCAGGTCTTAATGCGAAATCCAATGAAACGTTTGTATCACAAGCTGTTTTTCCATCAATGGAAATGAATAAAACAGCGGATGTTTTCTGTATTGGTGGCTTCGTCCATCGCCAAGCGGAACCTGAGAAAACAATTGGAAACGAGAAACGGCGGCGAACAAAGTGGACAATACAGAATTTGATGGAAGTAGTTAAACAAAAGACCCGGTAACTCGGATTCAGTCAATTGAAAGCTTAGTTATATATTTTATCACATCTATATAAATTAAACTTCAGGAAGGAAAATGAGATTATTTTTTCAATTTTCAAAAAAAATCCATCAATTTACAATCATTCTTGTTGGAGTGACGAACCAAACTCGAAAATCTCTCCAATGAAGCGATAACTATTTTTTTTTGTTTGAACAAATTTTGATCGCAACACCATTCACGGCGTATTATGTTTCCAGACGTGTAGAGCTTTCTGCTGGAAAGAAATCCGTGAAGCCGTGAAGAAAAAGTCATGAAATTTGTTATCTGAAGCCCATAAAAGAACGTTTTTCAACGGTGATATAGACAGTTCGAAATTAGGTTATGGCATGTCTGTCCTAGGCCAAATATTCATCATACACTCTTCGTACTTCGTACTTTTATCTTCGTATTTCGGCATGGCCCGAAATATTCGAAGATGAAAAATGAAAATCGACTCTCCTCTCAGTAGCTTCGTTTCGACTAGGACAACATGATTTTAATTGACTAGAACATTAATAGACGAGCGATGAGAGCGAGGATGACTGATTATTCCAACTGACGTGACTAATGAATACAAATCTGCCTTTTCATTCAACCTGACTTCAACCCACACTTCTACTCCCCCTGACATAAATCTTGTTACCCGCGTACACAATCTTACCCTTACGTCCATATAAACTCTGATGCAAAAAATTAGTTACACCATTAATGGACGGTTCATTGTCTTCCCACCGTGAACTCAAACCAACGAACGTAGACAGTTATCAGGTATGCTATGAAGATCCTCGCGTTGTTATTAGTAAATAACGTGCAGTTTGGGAGGAATTTTTAACAAAATTTTAGTTCACTTTGTCTCCGAGTTCAATTTTGTGAAAAAAAAACATACAGAAAAACGAGTTTATATCAACAAAGTTCACAAATTTGTCAGTATTTCTGAATACAACACTGCACGCTATTTTATATGTGTGTATTTTTCTGCTGACCGCATACTGTTGTGTTTATAAATTCATTTTAATGACTTTGACAAATGTTGTGTTTATAAATTCATTTCAATGACTTTGACAAATTCCAATATTTCTTTATAAAATAATTGGTTCCCAGATTTGAATAGTTCAGTAAGCGTAGCAAAATGAGTTTCATATGAGAATTTGGATCGTGATACAGCGTATATAACATGTTCTGATGTTTCTGGTACTAAGCAAATCTCACAATTTGGATCATCTGCTATTTTCATTTTTGCCAACCAAAATTTTGAGAAGTTATGTCCGGTTATGAGTCTGTTTAGGAGCCTGACTTCATATCCTTTGAATGTGCTTCCCGTGTACCACGGTTTTTCCGATAACACAGGTTGAATCGAGGAGAAAATTTTGCCTTTGTCTTTTGAATAAACCTGATACCAGTCTAAATTTCTTTTCTGCATCTGTTTTTTAAGCTGTAACATTGCGTCATTGAGATGTAAACGATTGCTGATTATGCTGGTTGTTGTTAGTCCTCCTTTTGCAAGCTGATCCGCGATCTCGTTTCCTCCTATATTGACGTGGCTGGAAATCCACTGTATCCGAATGTCCCATCTCCTACAGATGGTAATGATATCTGCAACATTCTTTTCCGCTAATCCAGATTCTTGTGCGTTTTGCAGTATAACACATGCTGCTCGTGAGTCAGTGTATATAACCATTGCACTTTGTTGTTGTTCCTCGATGATATTCGTGGCGATTCGAATCGCGTAAACTTCTGCAGAAGTTAAGCTGGTTTCATTTTCCAATCGATAACTGATTTTCTGTTTTGAGAACTCTGCATATATACCTACTCCGCACACCGTCCCGTCCTTTGAAGCGTCAGTAAATATCTTTCCACGATGCTTATCTCTTCCGTTCATCACAAAAAGTGCCAATTGTTTCAACCGCATAGGATTAGAGTTTTGCTTCGCTGAGTTTAAACCTTCTAGGCAATCGAAGATTTCGATTCCTTCAACTCTACACATCTTGATCAATGGATCAATATTGTCAAAAATCTTTTTGTTACTCCAAAAAAATTTTCCATGTACGTATATTTGGACCATTGCTCGCTGTCTTCTGATAAATGTACTTTTCGATGTTGCTTAGCTACTACATTACCTGTAGAAAGACTCCTTGCAACTTCTCGTGATGCAAAGCATTGTTGTCTAATGTCTAATGGACCATGTCCGCTTAGACCTGCCAATGCATTGAGTGGTGTCGTCCTAGTTGCGCCGGTCACCCGGCGTATGCATTGATTGTTCGTCACAGTTAACATTTTGCGATTTGTTGGTTTGGCGTTGTTGTAAATACCACAGCCGTATTCCATAACACTGCGGAAAACTGCCTTGTATACTTTAAGCATTACGTCTCGATGAGTACCATTCTTCACACTACTAAGTATCTTAACCATATTTAGGCGATCCTGAATTTTCCGTCGTGTGTCTTTGATATGAATTCCGAAACTCAGAAAGCGGTCTATAGTTACTCAGAGATTTTTATGATACGGTACTATAATGTTCCGTTTATTCTAATGTCTAAAGTCTTGTTGTTGTTCATTAACAGCACCGCTTTGGTTTTGTCTGGGTTGATTTCAAAATTTAGAGATGTTGCTGCTTCCAAAAACGTACCGATGAAATTTTTAGCGGCTTCATTCAACTTTTCTAGCGTTTTTGCTCTAACAAGTAGACCAAAATCATCTGCGTATTGCACGAGTGCTCTATCTTTCCGACTCATCTGGTGAAGTTCTAACGTATATACGTTGAAAAGTGTTGGGGACAAAACATCTCCCTGGGGCAAACCATTCGTGATTCTCCTGCAAATACTCCGATCGCGCAATTGGTGGCTGATTTTCCTCTTCGTAAGAAACGATTATATCCATGACTGTATATCCACAGACACGCCGAGTATAGACATTATATCCACTAATTTTTCTAAAGGGTGTGTCACATCAAATTGCATCACGGAAAAAACGCTGTAGAAATTTAATTTTTAGGAATTATATCTTCAGCTTTCGCTTATAATCAGATAAGAGTGTATAGATCACGTTGGCCATGCTTCACTGTCAATTTTTCGTAAATTTGGAAAAATGTCGTCGAACGAAAAAGAGCGTCGTGAATTAATCCTGTGCACTCATTTCGAGAATCCGGAGTTGTCACATCGGGACATCGGTAAGATGCTGGGAATCGTCCAATCCACGGTCAACAGAGTACTAAAACGATACTTCGAGAACCTAACCATCGACCGGAAGGTGAAGAACGGCATAAATGGATGCTCCGTCAGTGAAAAAGATCACAAGCGCGTAGTTAAGCAGTTTAGAAGTGATCCGAGAAGTTCGGTGTCGGGATGTCGCCAATAAGCTGAATTTGTCAAGTTCATTCGTCCAGCGGACCAAGCAGCGGGAGGGCCTGCGTACATACAAGGTTCAGAAGGCTCCTAACCGTGACGAAAGGCAAAACATGGTGGGGAAGAAACGAGCCCGGAAGCTGTACACCGAAATGCTGACGAAGCCACATTGCCTGGTAATGGACGACGAAACCTACGTCAAAGCGGACTTTCGTCAGCTGCCAGGCCTGTTGTTCTTCTCCGCAGAGGACAAATTCAGCGTTCCGGAGGAGATTCGCAAGCAGAAACTATCCAAGTTTGCCAAAAAGTACATGGTGTGGCAAGCGATCTGCTCTTGCGGAAAGCGGAGCGCCCCCTTCGTGATGACCGGCACGGTAAACGGGCAGGTTTACCTTAAGGAGTGCCTACAGAAGCGCTTACTACCACTATTGAAGCAGCACGAGGGCCCGACCATCTTCTGGCCGGATCTCGCTTCGTGCCACTATTCAAAGGACGTGTTGGAGTGGTACGAAGCCAACGGAGTCACCTTCGTGCCAAAGGAAATGAACCCGCCCAACGCGCCGGAGCTTCGCCCAATAGAGAAATATTGGGCGATTATGAAGCAGGCCCTCCGGAAGAACCCAAAAGTTGTCAAATCGGAGGCGGACTTCAAGAGAAAATGGATTTCTGTTCAAAAAAAACTACAACCTGACGTTGTACAGAACCTTATGGACGGGGTAAAGAGGAAGGTGCGAGCATACGGGCTTGGGCTCGAAGTATGAATAAAAAGAAAATGCCAAAAGTTGTTTAATAGTTTATATTTTACTGTCTAAATTTTTCAATAGGATCGGTCTACTGGGCGAATTTCTACAGCGTTTTTTCCGTGATGCAATTTGATGTGACACACCCTTTACTTTAACCGCATTGAATGCATTTGAAAGATCGATACATATTAAAGCAGTCACAAAATTTTCTCTTTTACTTGCTTTTATCCAGTTTATCACAAAGGAAACGCAAGTGGTCGTCGATAGATGTTTACGAAAACCGAAAGAGGTATCCGGAAGCACCCCACCTGCTGAATTCGCTACCTTTGCCAACGTTGGTACTAACGAAATCGGTCGCTTTCCTGTGGGTAAGCTCTGGTCACGACAATGTTTTGGAATAGCAACCACCTTTATAATTTTCGGAGATTCGCTTACTATTCCGCGCCTCCACATGATATTGATATCTTCGATGATCTTGTCCGTTACCTTTGGGCTTAGGCACCTGAGCAGTTCGTAAGTTAATTTTTCTTCTCCTGGCGCAGAGACTTTTCGTTTAGAGTTGAGTATCATTGTCCAGTTCTCTCTCGTCAGTAAGTCATCCGTGGCTACTTGAAGTGGATAAAATGGATACTCTATTTCTGGAGCTGAGTATTGTCCACCAAAATGTGTATTAAGGAAACATTCAGCTTCATCTGCTTCGTCGTAGATAATGTTATTTTCTTTCCTGCTGATTCGCTTTCCTGTTAGTCTACCTATTTTGAGCCACAGTTCTTTCGATTCGGTAAACGGTCCGACTTCATCCGGAAATTCTTCGAACTTCTTTTTAATTTCTTCTCGTTTTCTTAGTAGAAAAATTGCAGCTTTCCGCTTTAACTCTATGAGGTTCTGCACACTGGATAATCGGGTGAATTCTTTCCTTGCTGAATTTTTCTCCTTCCATGCTGTCTCAACGCTATCTGTCCACCAAAATTTTGGTGTGCGAACATCTTTCTTCTTGTTCCTCTTATGAATCGTTATGAAATTTCTTGTTAGATCTTCTATATTTTGCACACTTGATAGGTTCGGGTTAAGATCTGTTCAGTAATCCTCTTTCTGTCAAAAAAGAACCCTGATCTAGTCTCATTTTCATTTGTCCAATCAATTTCAATTCCGACATGATGGCTTCCTATGCCGAAATCTAATGTTTTCTTTCTTTCTTTCTTTGTTTTTAAGAGGCTTTAAACTTTGCAGTTCATTCGCCTCTAATCGAATGTTTTCCAACTCATATTGTTAATCAATTCTCTCGAACATGGTGTAACATCGATTGCAGTAGATCGTGCATTATTACAAATAGGTATGAATGTGCACGAGCCATCATTTAAAAAGAAACGATCACTATTGTTGGGAACATCTACCAGAATTTAACCTTTTCTATCACAGATATCGTCACCCAAAACGAAATGATGTGCGTTTAGGGCTCCTCCACCGTGGAAACCGTGGAAAATTATTCGTATATCATCTTCAAATACCTTCAATGTAATTGAGGGGCTCGCATACAGTGATACTATTACTAAATCAAGGTGTATGATCCGTACACTAGTTACCTGTGTCAATCTAGAGACGATTGGAGAAGGAATCAGTTTGTAGTTCAACGAATTTACCAAATATATTCCGGCCCCTCCATACTTATCATCTCTTGAACTAGGAATATAATGGAAACCAGTTATTTTGTATTTGTTAGTGTTTTCCATTGCTTAATCTGTCCATGTTTCCGATAAAATCGCTGCTGAATATCCATATTCATTGAGTACACGATGTATTTCATTTTTATTTCTGCTTAAGCTTTGTACGTTGGCTTGGAGTATTTTAAAGGTTTTCTTCGCCATTTGGGATCTCTGGTAGGTGTTCCATTTGATCTGTATCCATAATTATCGTGTTAGTCAGATTGAAATGTTTCATAGTGCATTTTCTAAATGTCTCTCTCACGTCCATGTCTTCGTTCACACTGTCGATAAAGTCCGCGTAGAAAGACATAATAAGCTCCTGTTGTCTACGGCTTTCCGTGGCTTGCATCTGGTGGAATTTTTCCATAAGGAGTTCTTCCTTTTTCTTGAATTCTGCTTCCAATCGCTCCTTTTCCGTCGATTTGAGGTTGTTGTTCAATCCTGTTCCATTTTTTGCCTCTGGTATCTCTGCAACGATAAGATTTCTTTGTTCAGTAGTTTCATTAGCAGCTCTTTGCACCAGTGGCTGTTCACTTAAAACTCTCTTTTGCGATTTTTTCTTTGGATCCTCCTTATACGTTTTAACAGCAGCATGTACAGCTTTCCTCTCTTGATTGGTTTTTATCCATTCCTCGCGCATTGGGTTCTTCCAAGTGAATTGGTCTTTCGTTAGTTATGCATATGTTTCTGCTACTGTCAGGAACTCCTCCACATTTCGTAATGGTTCGTACATATTTTGTAATTCAGGCACTTGTTCTCGGGCGTCTGCATACGTCCAGTTTTTCTTTGACATTAGACGTTTAATATCGTGTTGTCTTTTACGCTCGGGATAAGTTTGATCTACCGAGCTATGCTCGGATGACTTACAGTGAACGCAGTGGTATGTTTTCGAGCATTTTTGATATTCTTCTTGTTGTTCGTGCCGTTGACTGCAGCGTTGGCACCTCATTGCTCCTTTGCAGTTATCTGTCTTATGTCCAAATCTCAGACACTTCAAGCATATTATTACTTTCGTCCTAAATTGCTGTACACTGCTGGAGCTGCAGAACATCTTGACGTTTCTTGGCAATTGGTTTGCACGGGAATTTATGCTTATTCTGTTTATCGGCACTTTTCCAATGCCTTCCTCATACCTTGTCATCCTAATAACATCCATTATTGGCACTTCGCGCTGGATCTCCGCCTTGAGTTCGTCCACGTTGATATTTGTTGGAACACCTGCGACTACTCCTGCGATCCACACCGAATGTTTTGGTACATATGCTTTAAATGCGCTGTCTCCTTTGTTAAACATTTCGATCAGTAGATTAGCTTTCACGTAACTATTTACAAAGACCATGATTTTGAACTGTCCCACGTATTTCATATCACTGACGTAGTTCTTCATCCCTAGATCTTTCAGCGTACTTCCGAGCAAAAATTTTCTCAGTTGTTCTGCTGTCTTCTATTTACACTATTAACACCGATTTGATAGTCAAAAAATGCTCAACTGTAATTTTCCGAGAGAAAAACGTAGACGCGTCTGCATGAAGCAGAAAATTTTTGACAAGTGGGAGTCCCTTCAATATGCATTGAAGCTCATTTGACGGGGAAGAGTGGAATGAGATAGTCGAGTCGTAGAGTGAGATGGGAACTGAACGCCCAAATGACTGTTGAGTCATGTTGACGGAGAAACTGCTGAAAACTAATTTCCAATTGAATACGAAGGCGAATTTCTTCATAGTCCGGAGAGTATCCTCAGTTGAATATGACTTTGTCGGATCAACAGAACATTAACACCACACGAAATCACGACCCAGAGGAATACAAATGACGGAAAATGCCCAACCAACAAAAATAAGCAAAAACTCTGGTTCTTCCTGTACACAGTTACAGCATAATTATATTATACAATTACAGATATAGTATTTTTATTTGTTTTAATATTTCATTGTTTCAGTTTAATACTTCTACGATTTATAAATATTATTCTTATCCGGTATTTCCACTGAATACTTTACTTGTGTGCGTATTGTGTGTTTTTTATCTGCCATTTGTAATCTGTTTTCGGTAATTAGTAGTTCATTATGCATCTTCAGAAAGGGTTTGTCTGGTTAATTTACTTCATAGGAACTACCAAGGAATAGATTTGGGGAAACTTTCCAACGTAACATTTAAACGGTTGCATCGTAATGTTTGAATAGAATCATCAAGTAAATGTAAAAAAAAATATGGCACTGAAGATCAATATCATTTACGGAAGGAACTGAAATATTCACTTTATTTAATTTCAAAACATTGTTCCTCGGAAAGAAGCAGAGCTGGATTCCTTCGTATATGTATATGAATCTACTACAGCATCCTAATTGTGGGATATTTTTTATTCCTTTAAATACAACATCATACTTGCACACTATGAGTGCGTGCATCGATACACTTTTTTAAATCCTTCATATAATCTTTTAAATGCCATCATTTGTCTCTTTGTATATCGTTTAACATGTATTTCTCTTTGTTTGTTTTTTTTTCATTTCTTTGACTCATTTATTTATGATTCTTATCTGTGTTCTGGGATAATAACGATGATAAATAGATCATATACTCTGGTTTTTCATGTTCTCCTCCGTTACACTCATTGTTACGTTACCATACAATATTTTTTGTTTGATCGCACATCTCACTACAACTTTTTTTATCATTGGTTAGGCCATTTCACTGTTGTTCACTAATTTTGGGATTTCTATTTTATGTTTGAAAATGTAGATTTTGTTTCCGTTGCATAGAACTTTTGTACGTAATTGTGTATGAGACTATCTGCCTGATTATCAACCTACGAACCTTCTAAAATCTATCAAGCCAATTCCAAACTACATATAATATAGATAGGTGCTGATGAAGCACATTTTTTATTTATTTATTCATTTATTGATACTTCCCGTTGACTAGAAAATAAACGTGGAAAGTTTGCTTCTTAAAGATGCGTTTGTGGTGAATAATGTTTCAGGGCATGAATCCCCACTTTCTTTATGATGGAACCATGCGAGATTCCCGTTGCACCAGTCTCGAATGAGCAGTGCGCCTTGCTTCCTCGCGATTAGCGAACCAGCGCAAGCACACCCGGGGCGTCGCATGATTTCCGATGTTTGGCGATTATTTTGATGAGGATATCATTGGTTATACATACCCAATAGGTTGATGGGCTAGTATCTGTAGAAATTATCGGGAAAATTGGAACATTTTTTCGAACACTGTGATTTATGTTTTATTAGTCACGTTTCAACTGTTCAAATCATTTGTCGTGATTTCCAAATGAACGATTATGGGTAACAGTCAAAATGTAAATAACGTAAATTCAAATCATCATTAACATCTTTTTGAAAGGAAGATGTTTGTATATAGCACTCGAGTTAAAATGGCTGATTCATAACCAAACTTTACAAATTTCAACAATGGGAATCCCTGGTTCTCAAATTACGACTAAAAATTCGTTACAGTTCTTACATGCTACAGATTTTAGGGGAGAGGATGAACACAACACTCCATAAATGCCACAAACTGAGAGCGTTAAATGGTAGAACATGAAAAAAAGGGAAGTGAAGCATCATACAAATATCAAGAGAGCACCTTCACGTGAGAAGATTTGCCCAACAAAAAAGGTACAATTGTTTTACACAGTCAAATAATTATCCTACAAACGTTACATCTAATATACTGATGTTTAAACTAACATTCCTCTAGACGGCCATCAACACTGATCCCAACAAACTGGTTGTTGAGAAGTTTTTTTCCTATAATTAAAAAGTAAAACTGATTGCCTTCGAAATCGATTATCGTTTCCGTGTCCAGTTCCCAAAAAAAAAAACAATCTTCTAAAACCTAACCGACCTGTATGAATTCGCTCATAGAGAATAGGTTGGGGATTAACATTTTGGCTTTGCTTCATTGTCTTCGTTTATATATTAATCGTGTTTCCTGTAGCAGGATAAAATAACACATAAAATTGATCGATAAAAAATAACATCGAGTTTACACTCTCTTTCATGTCGTTCTTCGTTACCCGCACAAACAAAAAAATGGTTTCGGGTTTTTCTTCAAACTGACTGTTTTTTTTTGTAACTTCTGGTTTCCTTCATCCTTAATCTTGGATCGTCACGTACCGAAACGAGGACGCGTGAAATTTGATACCTCTCGCTCCCATTTGATGCGTCTGATGGTGGTGGTGGCAGTCACATGGATCCCCACATTCGTTGGATGATCGCAAGAGGAGTGAATCCCCGGTGTTTGGTTTCTGGAAAGCAGAAATTGGTGTAATTTTTTTTTCCTATGTTTGAAAGTGTCTCAGCTTACCTCAGAGGAAAAAAACACTGTCCGAGCGTCTGCAAATCCTGTCTGCTTGCAACGAAAGAATTACCCCAACATCTGCACCTCATCTCAGACTCTGCGTGGCCCTGCTCTGTTTTGATACTAATCACAAATATAATTTTTTCAATGATTTCACTTATTTCCATCTATTCACACTGGATATATTTTGTTCATAATTTTTCAATAGTAATATTTTTTTAAAGCTTTATTTTAATCACATCAATATTTTTACTTTTTTTTTTCTTTCAAACAGAACAAAACCAATCCGCCCCAGGGCGCTCTCCGCGTGCGTGAACACCTATTATATATCGCACACAGCACCACCCGAGGACGGACAGGGATATCTTCTTACAGCGGAAATGTGTGTGTAAGAAAAGCGGAACGATGAAACGACGAGCAAAGTGGGGCGGGGGAGGCCCATTAAGCAGCAGCTAGAGTATCAATGTTTGCTGCTGCAACAAATCACATCTGTCGATAGGGTGAGTGTAGCTTTAGATACTGTATCACCAGACTGGGTCCACCGCTGACCACTTCCGGTGGGAGTGCCGAAAGCGGACAGTTTTCAATGCTCATGATGGATAAATTCTGGCACAGAGCCAACTCATACGGTAGCTTCACGAGCATGCGGTTTTCGTTAATGTAGAGCGATTGAAGGCTCTCCATTGTGCCGATCTCCTCCGGCAGGTACTGAAGTTTATTCTCGCCAACGGATAGTGTGATCAGATTGGTCAGATGACCGATGGTCCGAGGGAGGGATGTCAGCTGATTGGACTGCAGATTGAGTTCCTGCAGCTCGTGCAAGAGTCCAATTTCCGATGGGAGCGACTCGAGACGATTCTCCTCCAAATCCAACACGCGAAGTTTCTTTAGATTCCCGATCGTGCTGGGTATACGCTTCAGCAAATTGGTGGAAAGACTGAGTACTTCAAGATTCTGCAAGCAGTGAATGTCATCCGGGACCTTCGTCAGCGAGTTGGTACTGAGCTGCAGCTCGACCATATGCGTCCAGGTGCCAATGTCAAGGGGTAGCGTAGTGAGTGAATTCTCCTTCATATTCAACTTGGTGAGTCCTCTGGCCCGCGAAAAGATCCCGTATTGAATCTTGTCAATTTGATTGTGCTCCAAGTTTATGCAGGCAACATTAGTGAATTGAGCCGGCCCACCGGATGGATAGCTGTGGAACACATTACGGGCAAGACTGATATTGGACAGGTTGGTTAGACTGGCCAGAAGACCGTCCGGCAGCTGGCTGATGGCGTTACCCTCGACGTTGAAATCTTGCATGTTGATGCAATTCTTCAGCGTGGCCGGAATCGACGACAGGCGGTTGTATCTGCGGATGAGACGGGTACGTATTAACTTAATGAACACATTTCTCAGCTCGTGATTAAACATACGTTAATTTAAATGTGGTCGAGTGGTTAGCGTCACAGATTAACATGCCATGGGTTTGGGTTATGATTGGGCGATCTTTGAAAAAAAGATTGATTTTGACGGATGGATTTTCTTAACGGATCAGGGATCGATTCACTAATTAAATCGCAGGGTGTCGACTCAAAATTCGAAATTTCCCTGATATTCCCTGATTTTTAAGTAATTTTTCGGAAAATTCCAGATGTATCCTGTGTACAAATTCTCTAATAGTACTTTAGCTGTAGTTCCTAAAACATTTAGTTAGCTTAAACAATTAAATTTAAAAAAAAAATTCGCTATTAATGGAAAAGCCCTCTTAACGCTGGGGTTTCCACACGAGAGACAGAACCTGTAAACCTGTCCTTCCCAAAAATGGTCCAGTCGTTCATTATTCGGGTCATAGTGAGGAAATGTGTTTATGCTGCTAGCAATATTGTTTCAGTGATGAGTCTTCTGGAGCTCCACTGCCACGTCCATAATCCATCAAATATCAAAATAGTCAACAATTAAAAGCTTATCGAATCGTTTTCCCTCCAATTTTTTATCGGAATCAATGATCAACGATACATCAACGCTTCATAAGCTTTAAAACCAGTGTTTCGCATCTCAGACGATGTCTGTCGTAACATTTTGGTGAGTTATTTGAAATCCACCAATCCTTTGGTGTGCTCCCGTGGCCAAGTGGTTAGCGTCCCACATTATAATGCCGGGAGTTCGGGTTCAATTCCAGTTCTGGCCGGCGGATTTTTCGTCAAAGTAATTTCTTCCGACTTGCAGTGTGGTCACGCGTATTCTAGAGCTTGCCACTCCAGAATACATTCAAGGCGTATTATTCGGCATAGAAATCTCAACTAAGTACTACTAATAAAATTGACGTAAGTAACACCTACGTTGAGAAGGCAAAAGTTCCACTGGGAACGTTAATGCCATCCAAGAAGAATCCTTTGATGAACCGTGTCAAATATGCAATCCGAAGGTACCCGAATTCAAAAGTTTTTCTTCTCCATTTTTAAAGACTAGTTGCAGCTCACGTAATATGACTTTTTCACGTTCATACCCCTCATCGACACAAGAAGTTTGTTAAAATATATAATTCTCTGGCCTTCTTGAAAAGCTGCAAGTTGGTCTTTGAAGCTTGAGAACATCTCAAGAACATTGACGTCATGTAACGATTTACCAAATCGTTCTCTTCTCCATCCCAAAACCTGACATTCAGATCTATCTGTAGCCTCTTTGATGTCTTGTTCAATGACTCGTCGAAACTAACTACAATGTATAGCTTATACAGTTTTATCAAGCCAAACATCATCATCATAACGCTAATTTAATCACGCCCTAGTTAGACCCTCTCAGCTTGCTGACTGTTACGAAACATTGTTCTCAATACAACTATGGCTTTTTCAGCAGTGCTTAGTGATTTGTGACACTTAACTGATTCTAGGCGCCACAAGATCTTAGCTTTGATAGTATGATTTTCAAGCATGAATTTATCAATATTTTTCGAAGCCGAAAAGGAAGGGAATGTATTGAAGCTGAACTGCAGATACTGATGCCAAATACCAGTAAAAACAGCGCGAACGTAAAAGCCGTCTACTTTTGTGCTGTTTACCATTCGCAAGGACTAAGTTCTACAAGCGAAAGCAAACAACATACACTGAGAAATCTACAGAGAACGAAACTAGTCAAATACAATTTTTTTGTATCATTAATTTTCTAATTACTGCAATAATCAGAATTCTAATTGCCGGAATTTATTTTTTTCCAAATTGGTGACAATATTCCCTGATATTTCCTTGTTTTTCATGATATTGTTCGAATTCCCTGATATTGAAGGTTTTTCCAGGTAGTCGACACCCTGAATCGGTACCAAAGAATCGATCTTTGAAAAATCGAATGCCTTTTTCCAATTTATTTACTTGTTCCATATAAGAGTTGTCTTTTCTTCAAACATGGAACGAACAAACATTTTACATTTCTATTCAAACATCAAAGGCATTTTATTTGATTCTCAGAGTGAAGATCACAAACAAAAACTTGAAAGCCCAGAAAAAATTTATTTTCCAGGGCATTCATCTTGTGCCGTCATGGAATTATTTAATCAAATAGAGTAATTGAAAATTATTATTAGAAACTCAGCAACTGATATTTAGAACTCCGCTGACAATAACATCATAAAATCCAACCGTATTATACGTCTGATTTTTGTCGATTTTGTACTTTTAACTTCAACAAAATAATAATTATCCGCTATGAATATACTGCCAATATTTTTCAAGTCGGAAATGAGAACTGTCATAACAGTCTACAGAAAAAATGCTCTCCGATCCGCAATTGTATACTGAAAAGTGGAATTTCGTTCATAATTTTTATTTTGTAAGTGCATTTATTCCACTTGAAACATCCATTATGATTTTCGCTTCACAATGACAGAACACGAATCTCAATGCTTTCAATACGATTTAAATGAATGGACATCCAGAGTAGTTTTGCGAGATCTTTTTTTTTCTCTCAATCCATATTTGGTAGATTTTATATGTAGGATGTATAAGATTCATAATCCATATGAGAATATGTAATACGTGTTCCATCAGAGCATTGCTAAACTACATGTATCTTCGACAACACAACACATTATTTTGGAGTCTGGCTGGAGGGTGTTATCCCACCAGCTAAACTAACCGGGTGTTGCACCTTCAGATTATGACAGGTTCAGATCCCTGTAAAATATTTTCAAGGGAATAACTTTGGACCCCGCGGGCACCATTTAAATACTTTGAACAGTTTTCGATGCAAAAGCAAACATGTCCTAGGAGAATATAATCTTTAATTGTGAATATCAAATTGAATAAAATTCGCCTGTGTATTTGTATGTCTATTTAAATTATGCTTTTGTTTCCCCAAAAATCAGCACCAACTTCCCGGACAACCTAATTTGAACTTATCCTGATTTATCCTGATTTTTATTTTCATTTTTAGTGTTCCTGATTATTGAAAATTGAAGCTGGCAACCTGGCTTGTGACCACTTGTTTGGTAATGACCAAACTTACAAAACTGCTTCTCCTAAATTTACGACCACTAATTTCACAACAATTTTCATTTTCACAATGGTGGTTGAGATAGATCAAAATCATTGTTCACTGAAGAACAAGTTTAGAAAGAATAATCTACAATCAAAAAGATCGCGAAGAAAAAAAATATTTTCACGATTTTTTGGAGTACAACAAATCGATCTAAAAACTGGAAATCGGACAGGAAAAGATCGATCTTCTAAGATGTAAGATCGCCCAACCCTAGTTCGGGTTCGATTCCCGTTCTGGTCAGAGGATTTTTCGTCAATGAAATTTAATTCCACTTGCATTGTGGTCACGTATTCTAGAGTTTGCATCTCAGAATATATTTAAGACGTGTTATTTGGCATAGAAATCTCAACTAAGTACTAATGAAAGTTATTCCGACCAGTTCCCATGTCCACATACAATGCGACCACAATGGGTTAATGCGATTTCAGAGAGTATTGGTACCTAGGTGCAGAGGCGACGCGTATCCATGTGAGCTACCTGTTCAATCAACAATGCACAATGGTCCAAAATTTTCGATGAAATAAAAAAATCTAACTTTCTTATCTTTGTAGATAGAGGTAAACATAGTTCGACAATGTTGTAGCCCCAGTTACTGTAAGTAACTTTGTAGAACACAGTTTTTTTCTATCTCTTGAAATAACCGATATAGCGCTTTTTTTCTAAGTTGCGTTAGGGACACCATGAAAAAAACATAATTTGTGATTTGTTCTCCATTGCTGCTGCAACCTGCCGTATCCAAGCATGCTTCTCAAACAACATTGATTTGTCGTTTTTTTTTTCACTTAATTTCTTTTTATTTCTTAATTTGGTTTACATTATAATAAAGGACTACATATCAAGTGATCAACCTAGGGTTCTACATCTTTAAGTTGAGTTGATTTGATTTGTCGTTCGACTTTTAACGCTTTTATACACAAAAAGTAATTACCCTATACAGGCAAACCTGTTTTTGTGCGGTCCCTTTTGGCGTGATTCCTCGTTTGTGCGATTTTATCATGACATCGGGTCTTGAATCACGCAAACTAATTGCACAAATAACAAAATCGCACCTAAATAGTCACACAAATGAGAAATCGCAGAAAAAGCAACGGCACAAAAACAGGTTTGCCTGAACACACCTTTTCGCAAACGGCCTTTTCAAAAGCTCATGAACAATATCCTGCCCAACAATATTCATATTTACTTTTAATTTGTGACGATATATCGCGAAAAACACACAATCGGTACACCGAAAAAAGCTGGATGAAATTTAATCATTTGGAGTGCGCCAATCTGGGGCACAGAAAAAGTGCACGAACTGACGTCAATGACAAGATAAATCTATGGCGCCAAACATGCTTTCAGAGAGCTGCTATATGAAAGCATCCTACGCAAAGCGCGTCGATCCGAATGCGTGTATAGTTCTCTAAGTTCGAGTTGCGAGATTTGGGAGAGGGTCACGATGAGGCGATCTGATTGAACTCACACCTTTTCTCTTCTCTTGTAAACGTGCACAACATTCTATGCACGATATCGTTGCCCACAATTGCATCCCAGCCTCTCATTCCACATACGATTTGCTGCATCGGTAATTGGTGCTATTTATAACACCACAATGGAATCCTCATATCAACAGTCCCGCTGTGTCCAACTGTGAACATTCGAACAGTAGAAATATTCCTACGCCGAAAAATACGACATGTGTTGTGTGTCGATAGAATAGGAATACTCTTATGCCTAAATGGCTAATGTGTAAGAGATAAAAATGTGTATCGATGAGATAGGAATACTCTTACGCCTAAATGGCTACTGTGTAACGAGGTGCACATATGGACGAGACACAACTGCCAAAGACACATTTGAGCTTCGAAATGAGAATAATTCCAGAATCCTCACCGTGACTATCCACCGATCAATATGACGACAGTAAACTCATGCAATGAGAAATGCAACATCTACTTGAAAATTCAAATTCAAATTTCATTCAAAAATGGAGTTTTCAAAAACCGAACAAACCATGATCATTTCTCGGATAAACCATGATCATCATTTATCTTTGAAGAAAATCGTCAAAAAACATAAAAATTTGGATAGATTGAACGCATTATGGTATTATTAGCAACTCGAGACTTGGGGCTTTTCAACAAACATAAACTCGTTTGATTATACAGGCAAACCTGTTTTTGTGCGGTTCCTTTTCGCGTGATTCCTCGTTTGTGCAGCTCTTCTAATGCGATTTTAGTATGACATCGGGTCTTAAATCACACAAATAATAATATTGCACCTCAACAGTCACACAAATGAGAAATCGCACAAAATGCAACCGCACAAAAACAGGTTTTCCTGTATGTGATTTTGATGAAGTTCTGTTCAGTTTTTTGTTTGTTTTTAAGAGGCTTCAGACTTTTTTCATGAAGAAAAATTGATTTGCATTTACTAGTTGCGTGAAAACACCATAAATCGGAAAAATCAACATCATTTACCTTAATTTTTCAGATCATGGAGTAATAAAAATTAATCGGGCAAACGTATGCTTGCTAAAGCTCGGACGAACCTTGCTAAAGGATCGTATCCTATGTTTGTCTCAAATTACCAGGGCAATCAGTGGAACACAGGTTTGCGTGCGAGAGACCGCCACTTCCCGTCGAAATTTTTTCTAGCCTACTACACTTTTTTCTGAGTGTTTTTTTTCTTGCAAACTTAACTTTCGTCTCAACCCAATAGAAAAGAAAATGCTACATAACCAGTAACTTTTACCAGCACCAAACCACAAATTAAGTAAAAACCCCAACTTACCTCAAGCCAAACCGCATCAAATTGGACAGATTGCCTATCGACTCGGGAATGTCCATAAGCTCGTTGTGTTGCAACTCAAGCGCCGTTAAATTAGTGCAATTACCGATCGCCTCCGGTAGATGTCTCAAATGATTATGCGAGCAGTCCAGCGTCGTCAGGCTCTTACAGTGGCCGATTTCCTCCGACAGTTCGATAATTCTGTTCTCGCGCAAGCTGAGCATCGTCAGATTGGTGAGATTTCTCACCCTATCACCAACCTTCTTGACGCGATTAAAGCGCAAATACAGCGTTGTCAGGGATTTCAACTTGTACACAACGGGAGGAATTTCCGAGAGTTTATTATGCCGCAAATCCAGCACCCGTAGCTGCTTCAGATTTTGCATGGAATCGGGCAGCGAGTTCAGCGAGTTTTCATTCAGAGCCAGTGTCTTCAGGTTCGACAGATGACCGATTTCCTCCGGGAGACGGCTTATTCTATTTCCATACAGGTAGAATTCGACGAGATTGGTACAAACTCTAACGGAGGACGGAATGACAGTGATGGAAGATTTGCTCATATCAAGCCGCAGAATGTTTTCCTCTTTGCACCGATGGAAAGCTTTGGTCATATCGATGGACGCCTGCATCGCTTTAGTTTTCTTGGTGGTGGGTTTGGGTTTGTTGGATTCCGGATGCTTCACCGTTACGGTCTTCTGGCGGGTTTCCGTCGGCATATCGCTGCTACTGCTGCTAGGACCAGCCGTTGAGCCACTGCTACTGCTGCATCCCGCCACCGGAGCACTGTTGCTGGGGCCTGCTGTCGAGCCACTGCTGCTGCTGCATCCCGCGGCTGAATCACTACTGCTACCACCTGCCGCCGATGCACCACTACTCTGGCCGGAGGAGCTCGGTCCAGCAGAACTGTCCTGATTCATGATTTGTACCTTACAGAGTTCGTATTTTTGTGCGATTCGTGCTTAGAAAAAAAATTCAATTTTTATGTGCCTTTTTATGTTGCTTAACAACACATCATTCGCCAAAACAAAATTAATGTTTTGCTTTCGCTTGTCCACAACGCACTTTGAAGAGAATTGTATCAATCTGCAATTTGAAGAAAAAACAGTAAAATATTGCTGTTAATCTAAATGGAGATTACTATCAGCATCTCACATAGAATGAATATGATAAATTGACCTTCACTATCATAATCGTACACTGCCCACGAAAATATTTTTATTTTTATTTCAACCCAACGACGGCCAAGGCGATATGAGATCAAAACTGAACATATTATTTTCACAAGTAAAAACTAATCATGTTTACACCTTTCTTGGCATCACATACCCGGGAAAGACCTTCGCATTGCACTACACCACCCATTATCATGGCCATTTGGATGGCCCTCTTCCTCCCCACTAAAACATTATGGGAGAGAAAAATTTCACGCCTCGTCCTTCTACTCAATTTAATGGCCGTCATTTTGCATAAGAAAAAGCAACATCCAGATTCGAATTAATTCTCCCAAGATTTCACTCCATATGAAACTATCCTTACAATACCTATTTAACACCCCTAGTAGAATGTAGATTAGAAAAATGGGTTTTACCTGCCTCCTGTGTTGTTCTAATCCTGTTTTCTTTTATGATTTTGGCACTGGTAATTTTTCACAACGCACAAGAAAGGAAGAAAAATCCGCCCGCCTGTGAACTACACTTTCGCTCGTTTGCTAGTAAATGCTACTACACTGTCGTAATCTCGATTGAGCTTCAGCTTCTCAGTTTCTCACTTGCCGACCTAATCAATGCAAGAGAGAGAGAGAGCATCCAAATAGGGAGCCTACGTGATGCGAGAACTTTTGCCCACCACGTATTCGCGCTCTGGCGAATGTGAAGCGAGAGCTGTGAGCAGCGCTAAAATATCTCCTGAATACAAAAACATACGGTAGGACAAAAGTCTAACGGAGATAACAGAGTTTCAGGTGAAAATAGAAAAAAAAACACAATCTACGCTTCCACTTGAACTTGTTTCACATTATTCTGATCACCACTCCTCCGGTCGCTCCGTTTCCTATGGTTGATGTTTCTCATAACAAATTGATTTAGTATTTAGCGTGAGTACAAAGTTATAGCCAAAGTTTAAAATATTTGTAACTGTGCTCTCACTTAACAGATATTACCTTAATATTTCACGGTTTCTATGCGTTGTTTACATCCTGTATATTACGTTGTTGTGAGTTTATTTGCTACTGAATTGGAAGTCAGTTCAGAACCACTAGTCGGGTAAGAATAGGCTGGCCAAACGTACCGTTTTGAGCGAGACAATACCATTTTAACGTAGGATTACTTTAAAAATTGACGTAGGATTGGGGTTACAAATTGAAAAACAAAAATCGATCGCATCGTGAAAAATGTCCATTTTCAAACGTAATAAACTCGGTCATGCCATGATGGATTGATGAGATTTTTGCGTCAATCGATTTCGGCACTCCATAACAAATTTCTTAATTGAATAAAATAATATATGTCATGAATTCAACTAACGAATTGAAATCCAATTGAAAAATGTCAACCCCTAACCTAACGGAAATACCCAGTTCTGGTTGGTCGAAATTGACGACATAAGCGGCGGCTTATTACTTACAATTTTGCTCAGTTATTTCCTTATGGGTTTACGAGGTTTTGGCATCAATCGATCTAAGCAATAACATAACAAATTCATAACAATGAATAGTATAATATAGGGAAAATGATCTTGGTTTGTCCAATTTAGAATTTTTTCACGCAACTAGTAAATTCAAATCGATTTTTCTTCATGAAAATCACATATAATCAAGACGAGTTTGGGTTTGTCGAAAAGCTCTAAATCTCTAGTTTCTAACTATAAGGCGTTGAAATTATTCAAATTTTTATGTTTTTTAACGATTTTCCACAAAGAGAAGTTATGATCATGGTTTGACCACCTTTGATCATGGTTTGTTCGAAACATGATCATGGCTTGTCCAGTTTTAGAAATCACTATTTTTGGATGAAAAAAAAATCGAATTTAAAAGTAGATGTTGCATTTCCCATTTCTTGAGTTTACTGTCAT
Source organism: Toxorhynchites rutilus septentrionalis (assembly GCF_029784135.1). Classification (NCBI taxonomy): domain Eukaryota; kingdom Metazoa; phylum Arthropoda; class Insecta; order Diptera; family Culicidae; genus Toxorhynchites; species Toxorhynchites rutilus. Next base: position 10,338,883 of record NC_073744.1, on the reverse strand, counting down.
CGTATTGATCAATTCATAATTTGGGCTTTCTTCAGAATATTGCCTTTTCTTGGGAATTCTCAAAGTGTTCACCTCAACAAACTCAACACAGAGAAACTTTATTTTCGCTATGCGCGAAGGACACAATAAACAAACTGCAGCGCGCCAAGCGATTGCCATAGAAATCATGAGAACAAAACAACATTAGTGAATTGGACAACTCATAATCAGAATTGAGGTCATCTAAATGCATTAAATCCATGGTTTAGCCAAGTAAATCTAATACAAGTGGTGTGTAACCATGATGTTTACAATATTTGTAAGTGTTATGATCCAGAAAAGGTCTGAATACGTGCCAAATAATCATCTGGTGATTGATTAAAAGTTAGCTCAAGTGAAGGGCGCATTGGCACCAATAGAATGTGGATTTTATAATCCTTTAAAACATGTAGATCCGTAAAAATATACTATAAAACTACTGTAAATCATGAAGAAGACAATATAATTTATATGTTTTGAAATATTCGAATACCTAATTTGACACACGTGCGCTCAACTAGAGCATTTAAAAACGTGGACAAACCAAAATCATTTACCTTATTATATGAAACTATCAAACAGTCTTTTTAAGCACTCCATCACAATTCATTACAGTTAAAATGAGAGAAATTATATACAGTAACAACTCGATTATCAAAAAAATCAAAAAAATTTTCGCGTGACATAATGGAAACGCGATACACTCGAAACAGGTTTTTTTTGTGAAAAAGGTGTTTTATTTCCAATATGTATAATTTAAACACTTTTTTTCCCTGTGACATGCAAAATACAGTCAACTCTCCCTAACTCGATGTTCTGTATCTCGATATTTTCCCTAACTCGATGGATTTCATGGAACCTTCGATTTTACAAGCATTCTTCTCTCCATAACACGATACCTCCCTAACTCGATGCCTCTCTTACTCGATGTGTTTTGATTCATTTTTCCATGGATTTTCACCTCCCTAACTCGATTGATTTTCGCGTACATGTTTTTGTGCGTTATTACCTCAGATTTCAATTGCCCTTTAAAGTGAAGACGGAGTGTTCGTGTCATCAAACAATTTCTTTTCAAGTATGGAAAACCACGAGAAACCTTTCAAGCGAACAATCAAAACGCTAACCATTGCGCAAGGTTTGAGCATCATCGAGCAGGTCGAAAAATATGGACGGAAGGGGTCTGAAGCTGCAAATAATTTCAGTATTGCACAAAGTGCGGTATCAACACTACTCAAACTAAAGTAAAAATGGAATCGGAATGGAAAATTGTATCTGGACCAAAAGCATATAAGGTTGGTCAGAATCGTGAAGCTGGAGCGGTCAAGGAATTTTTGTCTTGTCAAGCTAGACAGAATAATTTACCCCTCTTCTATTCTTCGGGATATGGCTTGAGAATTTGTCCAGAAACTGGGAATTCCTAACTTCAAAGCACAACCAACATGGACGGGAGTGATATTCCGCTGGCATAATTAATGCGTCGTGAGCTTGCTGATGTCGACGGTACAATAACGTGATTTGCTGTGATCTGATGCCAGATACCGATATACTGGAAAGTGTTGAAAAACCTGAGAAACACGCTGAAGATAGTAGTTCTATTGAGATGTTAATTCGAACGTTTAATCAAACCTGAAGAATATGTCCGGAATATTGAAATCAACTGAAAATGTTCCTGTGAAACTATTCGAACATTTCTTTGTGATTGCACAGTTCCTGCGTGATCGTTACAATTCAGTTTGAGTAACATACTTAATCAATATTTTCTTTGTTAACCTAGTGCCTCATGCAAGTTGGACTCGATTATATATGATTCGATTATGTAAAATTTAGGACTCGATTGTATACAGTTTGGAAAAAAGATTTTTTTTATAATTCAAATATGAATAATTTCAAGAAAAAAAATTACCTTTCAGCATTAAGGTGAAATTTAAGTGGCTTTTATAAGTACAGTGGGTTAAAAATCGCGATTTTTGAAGATTTTGATTGAATCTTCATCAGGAATTGTTTATATCGATATTGCAGCGAAATTAAGAGAGATAGAAGTTGGGCGTCAAAGAACAAATTGTAGAGAGGTTAGAGAGCTTTAATTTAATTGATAGAAACAATCAAGTTTAGTATGAATTTTTAGGATAAAATTAATAATTATAAATAAAAAAAAAACTTTTAAATTTTCCACTTCAAAAATGTTTAATCCACTAATTTAGGTGTTCCACTACTATATCCTGTACTAAATTTTCTCATCTTTCAAATGAAAGCAACAAAATCGGATTACGTAGCATACTTTTCAATGTAGAGTCAGTTTGAGCCAACAGAATCCGAAACAAAGAAAAAGTTCTATAAGTCTGTCATCGTTGAAATTCTAACATATGCGTAGAAGGATTTTTTTTCGTGAAATATAACCGTCTATCACCTCCTGAAAGATTCTGGAAAAAATATTTTTTTTTATATGAGAAAGGTGTTTTTTCACTTTTAAGGAAATGAATCAAAAATTCAAATTCATACCATAATTGGGACACTTACCCTAATATATGACAATTTGAGACATAAAAAAAATTAGGAAAAAATTTTCTGTATCTAACTCGATGGTCCCTTTGGATATCGAGTTAGGGAGAGTTGACTGTATATAGAAAAACATTTATTACATAATTTATCGCATGAACCGTAATACAACATATTATTACAAATGCAACATAAGACAAATCGAGATTGATGTTGCAAAGCTTTTCTCATAACAATTTCTCGTATGTTTCTCAAAAACAGTATACGAGCAAAAAAGTGAATTGTTTTGCGCATTCAATTTTATAACCCGAATTATTTACTGTCATTGTGTGTAAATTATCTTCTGCTGATGTTATTTGATCACATATTTCAGAGTTGTTATTTCCAGTTAATACCTGTATGCATTTACTTACTTCTTCATCTTTCTCAAAATCAATATCTTCAATCCTTTCTAATTGCCCATTCTCTATGTGACACTATAGCACATTCTTTCTTCTTCGAGTTCCGGTAGAACTATTTAACATAATTTCCAATTTTTCTCGTTAGATAATAGAGGCGAATGAATTGAAAAGTTTCTTTCTCGGTAGATTTGTTATATATTCCGAATCATTCCCAGGTCCATTGGTGTCGAACCACCATAGAAACATTTCGTACCCTCTAAAATCTCCACATGCCAATTTGGGTTCCGTTTGCTTGATTGATTCTCGAGTTATGCTGAAATTTGTGCTTCATTTGAATGCCAGTTTTTTTTCTGGTGAGAAAAATTATGTTCGATAATGATAATTTTATGACATTAGAGTTTTTTTTTTCTGACGCACCATTTCATCAATTCAGAACACAGGAGTCATCTCGTCCAGGGCCACAGAAGGCGGTTTTCATCATATCTCATTCCACTTCAGCATCTTCTATCGAGATACGCACCACCCAACGACTAATCAACATCCTTCTGTCATCATCACTCGGTTGAAAACACTGGTGGAGTGAACAAACAATGCCCAACAACCAAAATTAGCATGCAACAGATAGCCTAATGGAATCCCTCGGAGGCGATCTGGCGTGGTGATAACATATATACCTCTAACGCTAAGGGTCATGAGCTCAATTCTCATTCCCGACATTCTTCCAACAATGGATGTAACAGTAACGAACCAGCCAAAAGTGTTGAAAGTCACTATAATACAGAAAAAAAAATGGAATCCTACGTCAACTATGACTTTTTTCGACTATTTTTTATTGTTCCGTCGTTCTGTCAATTTGTATCGTATTTCCAGTATGAAGAGAATAAAACTTCATTATTTTTAATAAATTGTGTTTGAATGAACATATTCAACATGCAATCGATATTGAAAACTTCACGGTGAAAATTTATAAATACATTCATATCTACGCGATTTTCTAGAACAATTGAAGAACTTTTGTGATTTCGTTGGTGAAAATTGTGATAAAAAGATTCAGCATGGAGAAACATGATTCCTTTCTGTTGAACCTTCTATGGAGAAGAGACGTATTTCGTCAAAACTCACATTTCCGTAAATAATAAGTTTATAAACAGAAAATCCTCCGAAACCCTGAACGATTCTACTTAACGCACCGTCTGTTTTGTTATTACATTCACTACAGCACCTCACACACAGGAACGCGAAGAATTCTCTCCCATTACTCACCGCGAGAATAGAGAGCGAATCAACTTAGTTGAGAAGCAGGGCGAAAAATATGTGAAAATTCCTGCACCTCCATCCATGGGACCATAAGAATTTTTTTCCAGCCCAGCCAAATACTGCGTCGCAAGTATTCGAGATTACGGACACCACATCAATACAGCTATTCTTACCTGCAGGTCAAGCAACTTACCCTCGCGAAACGACTTATCCTGCGGTGTCTCTGCACTTGTTTATCTCACTGATTCACACAAAGATTTCCCCTGAAAAGTATGATGCGAACCACAGCAAAAATATTGCGCGACCACACACCTTCACGCGTAGAACGGATCTGTGTTTTCCTTCGCTTTGGCTCGACTCATCGGATTTTTTTCTCTCTGCCTCTCCGTCTTGTTCGAATAGAGAAAGAGAGTATACTGCAGAACTATGATTTGAGCAATATGCCGCCTAGGGGTGCACCTTTTCTTATGTTTTACGTTGAAATAATCGTCAAATTCCAGTTATTGTTAAATACCGGATGAATAATATTATTCGGCGTATTGATCTAAGTTTCTTCAATTCGTAAGAATCAACTTGCAGCCAATTGTTTACAAGCAAATGTTATTGGAAGCATCCTCTATTCTCCTCTTTTCTCTAACTCCAATTCTGAACAACGGTGTATTTGAACGTGTGCAAAAAATTCAACCGAATTCAAATTTTTGGATTACGAACATTTGGAGTTTCAACAATGCTGTTTGGATGGTTGAAACTCTTCAGGATTTCTAGGGAACCTAATGTCGATTAATATAAGCACGTCTGAAGGCAGTTTTAGTTTTTTTATCTTCAATGAAAACAAATGTTTGATGATTGATGTTATTTGAGTGCTTAAACACGTAGTCCTGACCCTCACTCAACCGTTATTGAGAAACTTTTACAATGATTCTACTAAAACCTAATTCTTATAGTGTACAACCATTATTTAACAGAGGACACAAATAAATGTCGTAATATTGTTTGACGAAATAGACTCAGTCGGTGCGAAGTGCATCAGCTCAATTCTCCATCACTATGCTAATCAGATCATCAACCAATTACTCTCGGAAATTAATTCGTAAAGTCGACAACTTGAGTATAGTTTCAAGCAGGTGAAATCTGATCAAATTAAAACCTCCAACAGACAAAGTTATTCAACTAGGAACATAGCCTAAACGCTACGGTATGCCCTACAGTATTGAATCGTTCTATGCGTTAAGATCTTGATCTAGCCTCAACTGTGTCCCACTAGCAGTACTGTTTCTATCGACATTCATACAACTAAACCTTGTACTGTAGTCAAAAATTTCAACTTGCAGATACCGAAATTGCATATCTATCGCAGAGATGCCCATGGTGATAATAGAAACATGGACTTATGGGGTTTCTCAAACAAACGAATATTTGCAACCCCAATTTAAGGGGGTTCGTAGAACTAACTTTTTCTGAAATTTTGACAGTCGATGCAGGTGTCATCAAGGACTCAAAATCTGCCGAAAAGTCATTTTTGATAAAAATGGCGTTTATGGTGTTTCTCAAACAAACGATTCAATGGCGCAAATGGAACAAATAATTTGATGAATAGCGTCAAAGGAGGCACAACTTAGGAACGATGTCTACTCCTTCACACAAACGAATAAAAAAAATCCTCAACCCAAAGTTCTTGCTGAAGTGAGTAGTAGAGCATTCGATGACTCCCCTCGAAGGGGAAGGAAGTGTATTGCTACACTAATCGATTATAAAATAATTAGCATTTACGCCAAAACTGGGTAAATTTTCGAACATACCTATGATTCCCATCATCCCAATAATATCAGATCTCTCCTTTTACTTTCCTTCTAGATTCATGCTGCCTAGCGCTGGATGTGGAAACCAAGGCGTTTCTATATATACCAGGTGAAACAATCATATGAAATGCATTTTCAGCCATATTGGAATTGCTGTCGGTATTGTTTACAAACAGCATCAGAACGCCGCCGGCGGCTCTCTACAAACTGCTACGACGTTTATTCGAACGATGCCTACTATGTTCGGCTTTTGCGAATTTATGTGAAATAGAAGGGATGATTTTGTAGTATTTCATTCTCATTTCCACACTCTCGCATGTGAAAATACAAAAATAGCGTATCCTAGCAATAACAAAACAAACAACCCCCACTCCACAAACCGTAATCCCCTTCTTATTGAAGTGATGATGTTGCTTCACCTGTTATACATTGATATAAGCGCCTTGGTGGAAACTACTGCAATTAGTCAACCAAACAGTTCAACCGAAATGCACTTTACAGCGGCAGCGAACGTAATTTTTTCCGTATTACAGTGACCTTCAACACTTTTGGCCGGTTTGTCACTTTTACTTCCATTTTTGAAAAAAAATATATATCGAGAGTGGGAATCGAACTCGTGACATTTAGCGTGAGAGTTACGGATGTAATCACTACGCCAGATCGCCTCCAAAGGGAACGTCATTCACTTCTTTTTCAAGCGAGCTCCGGGATAACACCGAGTTAACGGATTATGTTGGTGTAAATTTATAATTATACTTCAACACTGGAGTCCCCGTTAAATCACCACCAATCACCACGTACTTCATCTGGTGCGACTCTAAAGAAACAAAGTTTTGAATCATCCAGCTCATTCGCGCCAAGTTCAAAGTCTCTGCACGTCTACAGCTTGTTATAAATAAAAAAAAGGTTACTTGGCACAATTTTAATAAGAGATGGGCGAACGCTCGTGGGCCGCTTAGTCGCTTAAGCAAGCCTGAACTGAAGTTGGAAAAAAAAACGCTTCGGCTTGTTGCGGCTCAACGTAAGATTGTCGGATCGAGAGGCTGGGGTGGCTACTTCGGCACTTATGGTTTTTGGACCCAACAAACATTGAATCGTATAACTTTTGTGCATGCTAGGTTATATGCGATTTGTATCAAATTACAATTGTATAAAACATCAATCTGAGTGTGCATAATGTGTATCTGCAATCGAAACACGATTTCTGTATCACTGATGGATTAAGTCGTACATAAATATAACTATCGTCCTAATATCGCTTTATGCAGCATTATATACGCATATGCTATTCATTTTAGTTAAAATTATCGGATCAAATCAATATAGAAGTGTAACAAGCATCGGAATATCGTCGTTTACGGCTTCATACATGTATATAATATGTAGGGATACCATCTGGTTGGAGTTGAAAATCAGAACACCTGTGGATTGCAAACTTCTGTTTCAACAAAATGATAAAATGAACATACCGCTGTTGGACATCAACATTTACAAATCACATTTGCAGCCCATAGACCCATAATCATTACGCCTTTCTGTGAGACAAAGGTACTTCTGACGCAATTCGTCGGTGAAATGACAATATCGAGACAAAATACAAAACAACCCGTTGAAACGAAAGCTCTTCGAATTCTGCCTACAAAATTCTGTATCAGATCCTCTTTCGTCGTCTATCGCCAATAGTAAACAAATTTGTAATAAATTACCCTAACGTGTCTTGGTTGTGTGTATACCGTCTCCAATTTTGGAAAATTATACGATTTAATGTTTGCTGGGTGGAATGCGTCTTCTGCAAGATTTCCGAGCGATGGCGGAAGAAGTTTGGTATTACGTTGACAACAACGGCCAAGCTGATAGCTGGACCGTGTCGCCGGGTGAGAGTGAAGATCGTGTCGAAATAGCAGTGGACAGTCCTTTATTTAAAAACTTATCATACAGCGACTCAAACTGGTGTAGTGGATCAGAATGAATCGTGAAGGAAAATATGAAGCAAAGTGTTAACGAAATGGGATGGAATCGAGGATTGAAGTTTCACGAAGACAATGATCCAGAGCACAAGACATATAAAGTTCGCACATGGTTGCATTAGAATTGCTCAAAAGTTATTGATATTCCTTTACAAGCTTCCGACAGCAATCCCAGTAAAAACCAAGGAAGTTATCTGTGTAGGAAATTTAGAAACCATCAAATTTCCAAAAATAACGATTTTAAAAACCACGTGATGAAAAAAATCATAAATATTCCTTTCGAATACATAAAAAAACCGCAGATAACGGCTTAAGACAGCTAAAGATAGGTGCAATGAACAAGAATTCCATCATTAGTATGGTATCACTAATGATGGAATTCTGAAATTGGTCAACGCCTTCGAAATCGAGTTGAGATTTCAACCAGCGTATGAATATGAGTTTAAGTCAATGTTCATACATTAGCACAACATTCGCTATTTTTAGAGAAATCAAAACCATTATTCTGAAAACGGATAGCAAACCTTTTAACTCTCATATGACACTATGACTTTATCTAAGGGGCTGTCCACATACCACGTGGACAGAAAAAGCACGATTTTAGACTCCCCCTCCGTGGACTAGCGTGGACATTTTCATACCCCTCCCCTGTTGACCGTGTCGACATTTTTCTTTATTTTATTAGAATAGTTTAGAAAATAACTGAATTGCGCATAAATTAAATTTCAATTCCATTTAAAGGGGGGACCCCTGTCTATAAGGGTGAAAAATAATGAATTTTCGTGATTTTTTTCGGTTGTTAGGATAAAATGAAGCGTTCGGATATTTTGGTTATTGTTTAAGGTATATTTGAAGATGTATTTTGCATTTTTTGAGTGCATGAATAATGATTATTACGCTGTTGACAGCTGGAAGCGTAGATGCTCTCTGGAAATCGGTACCATGCTGATGGTATCGGTTCTGAAGCAACGGGGTGTCGTAGAACAAAATCCAATTAATATTTTGGAACTTTGGGACAATACCTGAAGCGTTACATAGGGGTTTTTGAAAATTCGGAAAACTCAAAATGGCGGTCATTTTGGCGACAAAGGACGTGTATCTCAGGAAAAAACGCGTTTGAAAATTCGTACAGCAATACCGTATCCCTTGAGGGGATCTCATACTTTTGGCTGTAACTTTCCAACGAAATTATATATCGAAAAATCCTTTTAGTACAACATTTCTAAGGGCATAAGCTTCCCAAAAATGCAAAAAACAAAAATTATATTTTTTTCGATTATTCAGACCGTGGTACCCCCTTTGGGGGGGGGGGGGGAGATGTGTCATTGAGGTTTTATGACAGAGAAATGAGTAGCAAGCGAATACGGTTCGCATCCGAATATAAATCATACAATTCCAAAGATTGAGCAATCCCAATCGAATAAAAATAAATGAATTCTCGCATAACTTTTGAAAAGGTCCAATGTAACATTTTCGTCAACTCGAGAAAAACGAAGTTGAAGACCCAAACATTATTCCGCGAATTGTCTTAAAAGCTTCCGATCTTTATCGCTACTTTCACCACTAGCAGTCAAGAATAACTCTGAAAAACCAATCGTAACTGTTGTTCCGGTGCTCCCTTGGCCGATTGGTTAGCGTCATAACTAACATGCCGGGTGTTCGGGTTCGATTCCCGTTCTGGTCGGGGGAATTTTTCGTCAAAGAAATTTCCTCCGACTGGCACTGTGATCACGCGTATTCTAGAGCTTGCCACTCAGAATGCATTCAAGGCGTGTTATTTGGCATAGAAATCTCAACTAAGTACTAATAAAAATGACGCAAGTAATACTACGTTGAGACGGCGAAGTTCCTCTAGGAACGTTAGTGCCATTGAAGAAGAAGAAGAACTGTTGTTCCGTGATTTGAAATTAAAGTTGAAGACTAGGAGCGAAAAATGTTACATTGGACGTTTTGTCTGCCCGCATTTGCACATTGGACATATTACGTTGCACGACAAAAAATTTAAACTATCTTCTAAGCAACAATCCAAATAACAGCACTTCATTCTAAAGGCGAATTATTATTGTTATCATTCGTCGAATTGCATTGAAATCGGTAACAACAGCTGTAAGAAACAAAAACTCAAAACGACCGAAGTACGACTTCGTATTGTTTTGACTGCTTTGTTACTTCGGACGTTTCGGTCGTCGGAGGAAGGAGGCGTCCGAAGTAACAGCCGGGCGCTTCAAATCCGATTCTGTACATTGGATATTTTTTGTATCAGCGATAAAAAGATGAAGAAGATAGATACGTGAACAATTGTTTTTGTAATGCATTCAATGATTGAAAACTAATAGCGTGCATCCATTAACTCGATTTGTTTACAATTGTTACATAGGACCTTTTCAAAAGTTACGCGAGAATTCATAATCATTATCAGATACAATCTTAGTTCACGATTTTTAAACACTTTCAAAGAAATGTGCGGCCATCAAACAGAATACATATTTAATACTAGAAAATTAATTACGTTCACAGCTTAATTTCAGAAGTGTTTCAGAAGTGTCTCATTCAATCTGGAAATCTTAAAGGTTCCTGAGGAGGAGTAGCAACAACAATCTTTGAAGTGAATTGCATATTGTATCATAATATGTATTCCATCAGTGTCGAACTTTTCGAGTTTTTGAAGCGCACAAAAACGAACAGATCAGTTTTATATGCATGGATTATTTTTTCTCAACTAAAAAGAATTTCAAGAAAAGAAAAGATTAAATAGGGAGCTTGCACTGATATCTATTGATCCTTTGTCAAGATTGTGGAGTAAAGGGTCGAAATTTATAAGGGATTTTGGAACACCTGTAGCTTCGATATAAATGATGACATTTAGATAAAAAAAATACAGCATTTTCAAGCTACACATTTCTAGTTCAGGGATATCGTACGTACATATTTTTAGTGTGATGTTTAGTGTTTAGTGTTGTAGACAAAAGACATTGTAAGAAAAGATAAAGCTTTTTTGTTTGCTTTCAAAGTTTCTATAGATTTTAAAAATGCCCAATAACAATCCAATCAACCTGATTGTTTCGTTTCCAGTTTCAGTAGAACTATTTACTACAAAGGTATTCTCTATCGAATGAAAAATTATCCTTTAATTTTGAATTAGGAATATTTCATGAAATAATGAACGCACAACAAATCGATGGTCAAATATGCCCATCGCAAACTTGAAAATAGTTTATACAAGGTCCAGTTGTGGCTTTGACGAATGCATGATTTTATAACAGAGTTATAGCGTTTCAAAAATCACTCACAATTTTCGATGTCGCATTTTGCTCCTCTAATTTTTTTTTTGTCGAGTGTAGTTCTTTGCCCACTTCGAAATACGATCGGTCACAGGAAATGTCGGTTCATTTACACACTCGATTCACTTTTAGTCGTCAGCGCAATACGAAACTGCTGATCCGGAATATTTAGGTGATAGAGGATCATAAAAAATCTTCCACGCCTATGGTCAAATCTCAACTACGATGGAATTATTGAACTATTCCTCGAGACCGGTTTTTACCTTAAACTGACTTTAATTCGAGAAGTACGCTGCTTATCACAATTCAATTGCTTCCATTTGAGGAAATTTTGCATAAAATTCTGTTGTGGAAGGTTCAAATTAGTGGAAGATAATAAGAGGATAACAGTGTGGTGTCAAGGAAGGAATTGTAGAGTGGTCTCCAACCACTTTTATTTAGTTGATAGCAACAATCCAGTTTATCATGCACTTTTGGAAAATTAACAAAAAACACAATATTTCAAATTTGTTTTTTTCGCTACATTTAAAAGTTACTTGGTTTCATTAATTCAAATGTTCTACACCTGCATTCAACGCAAAATTTTCTAATCTTTCAAACAAGCAGCATAATTATTCTAAGTAGTGTACTTTCTAAATTTTAGTCAGTTCAAGACATGAACTGTAAAACATGTAACTACAAAAGTTCGATCATGGGAAATAGTTTGGTCATTCACAGTTTACGTGAAATATTCTTATAATACAAATTTCACTGAAGATCAATGATCAATGTAAAAATAGATGAACATTTGACCGGGCATTTCTCTCAGGTGGCTCAATCCGTTTTTTGATAAATACGTAATTTTGAAATTCTTGAATATGTGTTAATTAATTTCCACGTGGACCCAGTCTGTACCCTCTCCCCCTATCCGTGGACAAGCGTGGAAATTTCCCTACCCCTACCCTCCCTAAAGTTGTCCACGTGGTATGTGGACAGTCTCTAAATAGAATGTTTCGAAAGTTTTTTTTTTCTTTCAAAAGAAGGAAAAAGAGATCTGCATTACGAGTTTGAGTCACTGTATGTGTTAAATATTTCTCTGAGTGTAGTTTTCCGGCCAATCTCATTTCACCACTACAAATTTAACACTGACAGTTGACCCACCTTCCCACACGGCAAGATATTTTTCCATCGATCGATTTTTCCCACATCGGCTGCTGCTACTGTCTGTCTGTGTTCCTTTTCAGAATAAGTGCTCGTGTCGCTAGGACACCTAATAGAGAGCAGTGAAATTTACCCTACCACAGGAAAATATCCATGTTGATTCCTTGGGCGACGGAACTAGTATTGCGAAATTTATAGTGGTGGATAATTAGAAGTAACACAGTGCACACCCTTCCGCTGTGATCGCGTGCAAAATTCAATCCAGTGCAGTGTTTCTTTTGTTTTTATCAGTGAATGGTTGGCGATTGATTTTTGGTTTGGTTACTGGGCGACTAAAAGCAAGTAGTTCAGTCCTTCCGAAGTGTATTTCGAGCTCACGATTGATCTACGAACGACAGGATTGAAATTCCGGAAGAGAACATGAAAATTTGAATAATTACTGGTTGTGCTACTTTTCTACGATTCATTTTGGCCATCTTCGCTACAAAAGGAAAACATTTCCTGGAAAAGGGTGCAGCAGATTCGCGATACGGGGAAGGTGTGGAAACCAGGTGGAGTCAAAGTGAAAGTTGCACAATCTCTCGGATAGATCGTAGTCAGTCTTCTAGCCTCGGCGCAGTTGTTTTTGGAGTAAATAAAGGTAGGAATAGTTGTAACTTTCATAGGATTTAAGGTGTATTATATTCAAAGTAGAAAAGATATTTTACGCAAACACACATTATGATAAACCTCGGAAGCACAACTAAAACAGCGTTTGTAAAGTTTGTAAATAAGATGTTTATAAATATTTGTGTTGAGTAACGGTTACACAAAATTTCGAAACAAAAAAAAAGTTGGATGATCTTTTTACGGACCGACTCGATAATAGAATGAGAACCGTTACGTAACATGTGCAACAGCTGAAGATACGCTCGACTTGTGATCAATTACTTATTGACCTTTGATCATCTTTTCGAACCAATTTTTGTTATGGCGAGAACACATTTGCGCACTTCGGTCTGCTTGTTGTGAACTATTCTACACGGTTATAAAGTGCAATGTATTATTCATGCTCTCTAAATTTCTGACGGAACCGTTGTTTCCTATGAAATGTTTTCGGTTACTGCCAATTACTAAATTCGCCAATAAGCTGTCGAATTTAGAGCGTTTTATTTACGCGGACCGTTTTCTCTAGCTCTTAAAGCCAATGATAAATTGTTCTGCACAGTGTTGATCAAACTATAGTACACACGTCAGATTAATTTACTTTTTTTGTGATTATTCAGTTTATGTGAACAGATGAACCGACTGAGAATATCCATTCTTCATTATTCTCTTATATTCATTCATTTTTTTTCATATTGAATGTGTTCCGAACGCCAGAACATTTGGAGAGTCCCTAGATCATGATGCAATACCTCCTCCGGGCTTTGCGGTTTTCGGGATTTTTATTCGAATAGATTCCGCAGCTGAGCTCTGAATCTCTATTTGTGTTGAAATCAAGCCCCGGGCAAGGGGATATGATCCGCGAGTCAAGATGTGCTACAAATTTAGCTGTCATTGCCAAACCTATCAAATTACTTGGCGAACTCAAGGCAAATCTATGGAACAAGGTGCGCCCATTCGCTAACTTAAAAAAAAAGTTTTGTTTTTTGAAAAAAAAAATTATGTGAAATGTAATGATCATGATGATCACAAGGGTCTGAATGATAATATAAAACGTAGAACCCTAGGTCGATCACTTGAAATGTAGTATTATATTATAATGTAAACCAACTTAAGAAATTGAAAGAATTTAAGTGAAATAAAAGGGTTTGAATGAATTCTGCATTATTTCAATAATTTCAGTTGTATTTAGCTGCTGCTCATGCTTTATTCGAAAATTTGCGTTTTGCGTGCGGAAAAAATGAAGCGTTTGCCGAATAAAACGTTCTATTGAATAGAGTTCACAAACCGTGCACAAGTGTATTATGTTTTGTTTACAGGTAATTCGTATGTTTTAAAAATGGCTACAGTATGGTTGTGAAATGTTGACCCACCACCATATTGAGATGCTTAGAAGTATACGCCTTGGATGAAAAGTGAAAACAAGCTAAAAAAAAACAACGGACGTGTTAAATTTTTGAATTTTGAGTTGAATTTTGCGATTTAATCATGAAGTGTCTAGTGCCGTCGTGCCCAAATAGTTTTCGGTGTATGACGGATCATCGTTCCTATTCGCGGCATCGGTTTCCGAAAGATACGAACAGACGACTGCAATGGGTGCGAGCTATTGCAGCTAATGACAAACGCATAATTGACATGGCCATTAATTTCGGAACGGCAGCAATTTGCTCCATGCAATTCTCCCAAGATTGCTTGAAAAAAACCAAACTGAAATTCGTGAAAATTTAAAGAAGGTAGTTTTGAAATCTTATAAATAGTATGTAGATTTTTAAGTTATTCGATTACTTAAAACACGTAGTCCTGACGCTTACTTAGCCATTTGGTTGTATATTTCCAAATATTTTACAACACAATAATCACAAAAACTCACCATTATAATATAAAATCAGCATCAAACACAATTTCAGTTTCATATTATTTCACAATTTTCGAGGAAACGTATTACTCTATTACATAGAATACATATTGAATACAGATAAGTAAATTTTCATTCATTATTTTTTGTTCTAGAAGTGTGTTAATTTCGTCCTTAATTTCGTTTTCCAAATGGCGCAAATCATTATGGTGCCTTCAACGCAAAGACAATAAATGAAACGCTTGCAGCGTAAAACGTAATGAATATAATGAATATAGCAATGAGTATTTCATAAAGTATCAGTATATTCCACAAATTGTGCTCAATCGTCTTAATTTACTTTTGTGTATTTTTTAAATGGCTGCAGAAAACCACTTCACGTTTTGACCCACCTGGTAGTATGTTAAGTGCCTTGTTTTACACCAGCTTGAGAGTTTGGCAGTTCTCGCGAGTGACAGTGGTCGCAAATTGCATTTGCGACCCGGACATGTTTGACGTTGTCAAATCCTATGTGCTAGTATACGGATGCCCTCAGGCTGGTTGAAATAGCTCGAATTTATATTCATCGATCCATACCCACTCTACATTGTTGTGCAAGATCGGTCCCAACGAATGGTGTCGACAACGGTGCCGATATCGTGCCATTTTGCAATGATTTTGTCCTTTGTATTTGACAACCAGCTATGGGCCAATACTGTGCCAATCTGGCACCGTATCTACCGACTGCCCACTCTACTTTGTTGTGTCGAATTGGTCCCAGAAAATGGTGTCGACAATGGTGCCGATATCGTGCCATTTTGCAACGATTTTGTCGACCTATCCTTCGTATTTGACAACCAATTTCGAGCCAACACTGTGCCAAACTGGCACCACGTCGACCAAACGCAAAACTACTCGACGCTTATTATGGCGGCATTTGTTTTCATGAAAATTAAAAATGAAAAAATCGTGGAAAATCGTAATCGAAGGAAAATCTTTAATTTTATTCAACATACACTTATAAACGAATTACAATGAATATGTATTACATTTTTACATTACATTACTACTTATAATGATCAATAATTCCTAACGCCAACAGTGGCTGTTATACACTTAGCTATTTTCCTATATTATATTAATCACTGACATAGTCTTAGATTGATTAATTGTTCATATTGGGCATTGTGAGAATAAAAATTTGTTTGCAGTGTTAACATAACAATTTACAATTCAATGGTTAACAAAATCACTCAAAATGCACAACTAAAACTGCATCTGTTTTGGAATGTATTCTTTTATGAACTACGTAAAAAAGACGGGTGGGTAATGTCGGGGACATAACCGGAGTGACGTAGGACTATACAAAGGGGACAGCTTTTGTTAAATATATATTTTAAATATATTGTTTTATTTTCTTCTCCTACGTGAATACCTACCTATCTACCTGAAAAATGGATTAGTTTACTGTTTAATCACTCGATATCCCCATCTTGTTCGGTTAAACCTTCCTGTTTAGCTATTGCGTTTGCCACTCGCCACAGCTTTCACAGTTGGAAAATTTCTTCCCATCCAGCTTGTGACATGTTGTTCAGTAAATTACATTTAATGCGACGTGCCGGAGAAACACTCCGTGTCGCATTTGAGGCGATTTAAACCTGTAATTGAACATTTGCGATGCCAGTGGTACAGTGTCGACTTTCAATGTGGGGTCATAAGTTGGACCCCGAACTGTATGTTGCGACAAAAATGTCGCATTACAGATCCATCCAATTAGCTCAATGTCGAGCTAAATATAAATTACTGTACTTTCAATCTAGAAGCAATTTAAGAATTGGTGAAAATTGAATAATCGGGAAAGTCCCCAACCATCAATAAGCTCAGAACAACTGCCAAATTCATTATGGAATGGTTCCAATTTAGAAAACTTAGTACTCGTGGTTTAAAAAAAACCATTTCGAACGTCCTCGATGCCGCCTTGTTTTGGATTTGCCACCAAAGCAGATTGTATAAAGAACAAACTTTTTTCTTCTGCTACCTGCTGTCGTTTTGCGATTGCGTTTGCCACTCGCCACTCGCTGCAACTGCCTGTTGTCTTGATGTCCACCGAACCGAATGTGGTCTGTTCTGAATGCGGGTTTTCTTATCGTCGCGAGCAGCTTTACCAGCCAACTCGATCACTTCGGCGGCCGAAACTATATAACGCCGGCTAGGTGGACTGATGCACTGGTACTAACGCGCTCGGCCTAGCTACCCTTGCGTGGAACTCCAGACTAACACGGTTCGGGCGGGATTTTGCCTTTCCCTTCACTTTTCCTCCTTTGCCATATCCAACCATGGCTGCTTGTGTTGGTTTGTTGATGTGATGTCATGCGAAACGATGTGGTGTACGGTTCGGATGAGAATGATCGTTACGGTGGTGGTATTATAGAGACTTTAAACTTTTTAGTTCATTCGTCTCTAGCCTTGAGAAAGGCCCTTAAAACTCTACTCTAACTCCTTCATTACACCTCCGCCCCCATTGCCTTGAGAAAGGCACTTGATCCCTCGCCATCCAGCTCGTCCAGCAACGATGTTGTCCAGTCGGTGTCCACACAAAGAATGATCGTTACGGCAGCGGAGCGGGGATTTTTAAGCTGACTGGCTGGCTCGAGAATTACGCATGTGTGAGACTGCGACCAATGTTTCGCTCATATTTTTTCTTTTTCCTTTCCAATCGTGCTTCATTGTATTTCGCTGCTGCTCTGGTTGACCGTTTTGGTCGGTACGATTTGAGGAGCACAAAATGGACCAATCAAAAATGGGCACATAGTGCATTTGGACAATGCTTGATATTTCACAATTATTCAATTATTTATCTCAAGAAAAATGAAATGTTATTCGTTATGATAGATGCGTAGATATATTTCCTATCAATTGATGCAAAAACCTTTGCGATCTATTGAGAAATGCTCGAGTTATAAGCGTTCCAAATCTTGCATTTTTTCCTACTTGTTCAGTGCCTAGATTTTCATTTCACCCCCTATATCTTCCGGTTAGACGTAGTCCTACGTCAAAAACTTTGGAAAATTCTACCTGTGGAAAGATTTGGTGAATATCATAAAGAAATTGGAATACCAAGTAATATTATTAAAAAAAGAAATGGATATATAGCAAAACTTTGAATATATGTAACCATTAATAGCTGTTTCCACTGATCTTCGAAATACAACGAAAATTTGTATATAGTTTGAATACCTTCCAATGATTTTTGAGAGCTTACCTGATATTCACAGATAGTGATATTATTATAGAGATAGGAGACCAGTTGAAGACTGATGATCTTTCCAATGTCATTTAACTTTTAAATCTTCACTACTGAAAGAAATATAATTTAATCAAATTCCACGAGAAGAGATATTATCAATACCTGACGCTAATATCCTTTATAATTGGCTAAAATGTTACCTATGAGAAACTATTCGGATCACATATAACGCTATGAAGTGTATAATTTCACGTATTCCCTTAGTGTTGAAAACTTCTGCCAGTCTTATGCCTGTTCCGTTGCAATTCTCCTGAATTCCAAATAACCTTGGAGGAACCCGATGATGGAATATAGAGAATCTGTTCTTAGATGATGTTTAGCCTGAATGCAGCAAATCACGACAAATTCCTGTTGCTGTGTGTTCCATTATTGAATAGCTGGAAATTAAACGAAATCCATATCATATAAGTATTGAATTGCTGGAATTTAAACCTAATACTTACACAGTTTGCATCTCGATCAATTCTCTGTTTTGTTTTGAATGACAGTTCAGTTCAGAGAGAAAGAGAAAGGATACTCGCTCAGTGATGCCGTTTCTTTCATTGCGTACGATTATAGCTAAAATTATAGGCAGTGCTGCCTGCGGGTGGCAAGGCGGGGTAAAATTCCGGCACTTTTGTAGCACTTTTCGTCACTCGGTCGACACTGTGCTTATAACCGCTCGAAAATATAGGAATCTGGGTGCTTTCCTCTCATGTTTGTTGGTATTTGAAGAAGAAAAAAATATTTTTATTGAAAACATTTTATTAAACTTAAAACACTACCTGGAACATAATACTAGTTCATGTAACTCAATAATTACAATTACATTATTCACTATCTTGTGCTATTATAATAAAAAATTATGCATTATGCAATTATGCATTATTGCCCAGCATCGAGCCTACTTTTGGTCATACAAAAAAATAATTATAATGATCTATATAACAATATCAATGCGGAAATGAATACAGCACAGTACTCGTATTATCGGGTTTTGTTTGAAGCAACCTGATAAATTATGCGTGATTCTTCTGTTGGATAGCACCAATCTTGGAATCTTGGTACTACCGTTCTGAATCATTTTTCTTACGCTTAAGGCATATGATGCAGGAAACAGATCTAAGCTTTATGCACAGGTATTATTTGGTTCATATCTCTATATATATAAAAATGTTCTGTTCGTTTGTGTACGCGTCAAAAACTCGAAAAGAGCGGAACCGATTGAGCTCAAAGTTGGATACAATTTATAACCCACTTCAAGGAGTGTCTTTTTTCCACGTGTTTGACAAAATTATGATCTGATATTGTGTTTCGAAGTGATTTAAAATTTATCGATTTCCCTCATCTATCTATAAACATTATGTGTTCGTTTGTGTGCGCGTTAAAAACTCGAAAGATACGGAACCAATTGAGCTCAAACTATGATACAATATACAAAACAACAAAACACATCTAGGATTGTTGTTACAACATAAAAAAATGAAAAATTCAACTCAACCATGCAACCACAATGTGCCACAGCAAAGCGTGGCAGGGTACAGCTAGTTTTCAATAAATTAGTTCAATATACTTTTAAGCTTTCCATTTTGGTACACATTTGATTGAAAACATAAACAAATCATCGATTAAATACTTTTCAAATGAAGCGAATAAGAATCAAACTTCGGACACTAAATCAAATTTCGGACACTTTATTCTGTAATTTTACATTTGATTTTATTTTATAATCAACTGCGAAACACTTACCAAGCAAATCACAGTATCCTGATAACGATGATGAGAACTGATGAAACACGAGAGAAATTTAAATATTGATGAAGGGGTAAATTCTACGTGCCCACGCTAAGCAAACGTCAAACACAAATGATAATGAGTGGATTTTGGATTTTAGATGTATTTTTTCCTACTATGTAATAATTCACATTTGATTCTTAAACGAAGTGATAGTGAAACCAAGGGATTACTCTAAAGAAGCAATTGTGATATTAATTTTATAGTTATATTATCAGTGCTTTAAGCATTTCAAGATATTAGAACAAAGTGTCCGAAATATGATTCAGAACGGTATTAATGATAAATTGATTGATTGAGTGAATATAGCCCCAGTTCTTCCACGAAAACGGAACTGTGATAACTCAATTTGTTTTGAAGCTTTGGTTGTAAATCAAACCATATCCATAAAACTAATTATTGAAACGGTATGTAAGTGAAAATCCTTCGATTTGTGAAGTGTTTTTTTTTATCCCATTTATTTATTTAAGGCTCATTAGCATTTTAGATGTAACAGAGCCGAATTTTAATTGTGTACATGTCACATGGTTATCATATCTATAATTAGCACATTACACAGTTGTCATTCGCCAGTATTCCTTCTATACCATTACATATGGTACATTCACACAGTAGCCATTTAGGCGTAAGAGTATTCTTTTCTGTTCTTCCATTATCCAATCCAGTTGGACCACCGGACAGCGGAGACAGTTGATTGATCATTGTTGAGTTATTTATAGAACAGCAGCCCGATGTGTCTTGCAGAGCAGAGCAGTTGTATGGATGAATCGATCTTATTTCGACCGTGGATCGATCTCCATCGCTGATGATTGTTGCGTGGACGTAGCTATTCTGTAACAACACAAAGATGGTCAATGAGGGCCCTGAGTTTTGAACTCACGATCGATCGCTTACTAAGCGAACGCGCAACCAATGTGGCTACGGAGACCCCCTATTTGTGAAGTGGTCGTTTGAAAGATATACGCTAATCTATTGTATAGTATAGGCCCAAAATAATAAAAATACAATGTCACAATCATTCGAGTTCTCGAGCGCAAATGAACTAATGACTTCTAGAGACAATATGTATTCAGATCTTTGGAAGTTGTCAAGAATTTAGTAAAGTAAAAGTCACTTTGTTGTTGAATACATCCTATATGCTTGTGGATTTTCTGCTTGGAAAAGTTTGAAAAAAGCAAGTGAATGATCCCGAAACAAAAGTCTCTGTCAATTACCAAGAACAAAATGGGAGGATTATATCTATGATATAACCGCAAGGTTGACGTGGGACTACCGTAGGCGTAGTAATCATTTGTTTGCATTGATAAAATTATTGATTGAATGAAACAGTTTTCGAATTCAATTGAATTCAACATATTTACTGTGTAAACGATTTTTCTGTAAGTAATCTTGAACAGATTTTTTTTGATTATTACAATGCACAATGGACCAGAAGGTGCATTTAAGTGGAAATTAGCATTTAAAGCTCGACAGTTATTCTCTAGACAAAGACTGTCTTCGACAAAGTTGTTACATATTGGGTTGGGGAAAAAGAAATGTCGTATATTGTCAATATATGGCAACACTTAAACATATCTTGTGTTGTACTTATCGCATCGGGTCATACTATACGGCTATTTAAAGACGACAATCTGTGCTACAAGTGTCGTTTTGACAGTATTGTGATTGTCCTTTTCAGTTTCAAGTTATAGCGCGTCAAAGATGGAGTCCACCAAGCAAGAAATTCGCCATATTTTACGATTTAAACTGCAACGAAGGCGACCGAAAAAATTCGTGTAGTTTATGGACCCGATACTGTAACGATTCGCACAGCACAGCGTTGGTTTAATCGATATTGTTCTGGTGTAGTGGCTGTCGAAGATACATACCGTACTGGTAGGCTAATCGTCGTGGAAACCGATAAAATCGTTGAAATCATCCAAGTAGACCGGCATGTGTGCACTCGCTCGATTGGCCAGGAACTGGGTATAGACCATAAAACCTTTTGGAACCATTTGCAGAAGATTGGATTCCAAAAAAAGCAGGATGTATGGGTGCCACACGAGTTGACGCAAAAAAATCTTTTAGACCGAATCAACGCCTGCAATGCACTGCTGAAACGGAACGAACTCGACCCATTTTTTAAAAAGATGGTGATTGGTGATGAAAAGTGGATCACGTACGACAACCTAAAGCGAAAAAAGTCGTTGTCGAAGCGCGGTAAGCCGGCCCAAACCATCGCCAAGCCCGGATTGACGGCCAGGAAAGCTTTGCTGTGTGTTTGATGGGATTGGAAGGGAATCATCCACTATGAGCTGCTCAACTATGGCCAGACCCTCAACTCGGTTCTCTACTGTGAGCAGCTTGACAGTTTGAAGCAGGCGATTGACCAGAAGCGGCCAGAAATTATCAATAGGAATGGTGTTGTTTTCCACCAGGACAACGCTCGACCTCACACATCTTTGATGACCCGCCAGAAGCTACAGGAGCTCGGATGGGATGTCCTATTGCACCCACCGTATAGTCCGAACATGGCTCCAAGTGATTATCATCTCTTCCGGTCCATGCAAAACGGATAATTTTAAGTATGTTAAATAAAGCGTCAAATTTCGATCAGAAATACGACATTTCTTTTCCCCCAACCCTATATGATAAAGCGCTCATTTTTATGTCATAAAAAATAGGGTGACCATAATTGTCGATAAATTAAAAAAATAAAACATTCTTATAATTATAGATGGAGGTAAGCATAGTTTCACAATGATGTAGCCCCAGTTATTTAAGACAACTTTGTACGTTTTTTTCTATCTCTGACGCTAAATCGGTTATATGAAAAAGATAGAAAAAAATCTTCGTTCTCCAGAGTTGATTAAAATAATACTATGTATTATATAACTGGGTCTACAACATTGTCAAACTATGTTTGTCTCTATCTATAAAGATAAGAAAATTAGATTTATGATTTCACCTAATATTTTGGTCACTTTATTTTTAAGAACATTGAAATAAGCACTCCATCATATAACTTTATCGAAAACAGTTTTTGTCTAGAGAATGAATATCTTCCACATACTTGTTCTTAGCGCTTCCTGTCTGAGTTGCGTTGGTGTGACCACTTTTTACACTAACTTTTATATTTCAAATTCTACATCAAAATTGTATCCGTACCATATTTGAGCTTATCAAGACCAATATTTCCTTTTTTTCCTACTCAAAGTTATAGATGTTTTTCACCCGGAAACTCGAGCTCAATTTACTCAAATACAAAAAATAACATAGTTTTGAAAATTTCACATTATGTAAAGTGGAATATGTTCTTTCGAATACCACCATAATCAAATGCAATAAACAATAAGTATGTTCGTCTTCGAAAGAATGACAAACAAATGAAGAGAGCAATTTTTTGGGAATAAATATCAATAACTTTGAGTAGAGTAGAGATATTGATAAGTTCTGCATCGCAAAATGTTTGTATTAGTAAGCTCTAAGAGCCCCCGCAGATAGTTCGGTCGGCTTCTTAATCAGTACGGAGAGGTATGCATGTGCGCACATTACACCGATTCAGTTGGTTCGGTTTTTGCACCAGTAGACCGATCCGACCAAACTGTCGGCTGAAAAAAAGTCTGTAGTGTGCGGGGGCTCTAAAAGTCATTCGGAGACAGTTTGCATGTAGACTTGAAATATAAAAGTTAAAGCAAACAAACAGCTTTTTTCATGGTGACCCTCACGCAACTTAGAAAAAAGCGCTATATCAGTTAGTTCCAGAGATAGAAAAAAAATTTTGTTGCATAAAGTTGTTTCAAATAACTGGGGCTACAACAGTGTCGAACTATGTTAACCTCTATCTATAAGTATACAAATCTATATTTTTTAATTCATAGACAATTTTGGTCACTCTATTTTTATAACACAAAAATTATATGTAACAATTTTGTTAAAGACAGTTTTTGTCTAGAGAATAACTGTCGAGCTCTAAATGCTAATCTCTACTTAAATGTACCTTCTGGATCATTGTGCAATATTGAGATTCTTTTTGATATATCGAAATAATGTTAATGATGGTCGAGAAAAAGTATGTAATAGTGATAATAAATAAGAAACAGTGGAGCTTTATTTCAAAACAAAAACTAACCGGGCAAACGAAATGCACCAGACAAGCGTATGCCGTCCGACGCTCGCTAAAGCTTGGACCTTGCTAAAGAATCGTATACTATGTTTCAAACTAACCGGACAGTCAGTGGAATACAGGTTTGCTTGGGAGAGACCGTCGCTTCCGACGGCAGGTCGGCGGTCGACTCGGATCGTTTCATCTGGGCGGCTTTGGTCGCCTCTATTCATTATTCCCGTTAAATGTGGCCCCCATTACATTCACCTCAGAATAAATTTCGAAGAACGAAAACGAAAAAATTAATTTATAATAGGAATTACGCTCTTTTCTGCGAGGCATTCATTATACCCATGATGTTTTCCCGCACCACAATATTTCTAGTGACATTGCATTTTTTTTGAGCGGTTGTTTCTGTTGCAGTTGTTTTTTGGGCCTTTTTTTCACTTACGACAATATACTACATGAAATATCAGGGAAATATACATCTTGAAAGTCCACACTGTACGAAGTGTACTTATGGTATAGATTTGCAGTGTTAGGAAAGCGATTACTATCACATGATTGATTAGCTGATGCTTTATCTTGCTCAAATAGGTCGTATATCAAGAGCTCTGTTATTACAAACTGACTCACTTCGACTCAAAGTACAATCCATTTTGCTATTCCGCCTTCATTTGGACCGCTCTTCTCTCTTTGTTCCATACACCCAAAGACCCCCTCGAAACCCCATGTAATCCATATGTACTTTGATATTGATTATCTGCCTTCCGATTGCGAATTCTGTTCGCACCATCAACCCCCCCCCCCCCCCCTTTCTTGGGTCACTCTGGTCCGGTGGATGACGGAAGTCGCGCACACTAATCTCTCATGCGAGCACATCCACGTGATCTGCGGCTGACCATCACTGAATGCTCTGCTGCCAAAGTGCTGACGGCGGACGGCGGTTTGTTCTATTCGCTGGAAGGACGATAACACCGAAAGCCGATGCCGCGCGAGTGCCGCAATGCACCCATGCGCTGCACCTCTCTAACAGCCGCTCTATATCGTACTGAGATAATAACCGTGTTATTATTATTATGGTGGTGGCACATGCTGCTGCTGCTGTTGTGCATGCGTTTACGTTTACCTCAGGTTGAGTTTGAGTTGTGGTGTTGGAATATACCTGCAGCAGCAGTAGGCTTTGAGAAAAGAGGTCACATTTTGCTACTATCGAAGTAAGCCCAGGCCCGAGCGCGTAGCATATTACCTAATTGTTATTAGTGAAAATGTATATACATCGAAGAGAGGTGAGAGACTATCAGTGTTCCTTATCATTGAACACGTTTTGTGAGTGTTCTCGGGAATGAAAACCATTCACATGGTATGTTGCAATCCAACATCGCATTTGTTCCATCAACTTTGGTTCGAGGCTACCATCGGTGACGGAAGACTTGCAGGGTGTATAGCGAACAGCTCCCATTCAGCGGAAACTTTTGCTGGAAGCATTTGCATGTTTGTGACACAAATCGACTCCCTCTCCGCATTGGCACGATTTGATCTGCACCGAATAAAGACAGGCAATAAAACCAAGCTTCTTATTGTAACTTCGTTAGACTACATACTTCAATCGATAGTAAAAGTAAACACAGCGGCTTCACCAACCCGACAGTTTGAAAGGGGGTTGGGAAGAATACCGAAGCAGTGAAATTCGTCACGTTTTTCAGCTCTGTGTAGTTTCTTCGGTAGCCCCCTTTTGGTCTATTTGTCTGTAGTATAAATAGGAACGACAATTCAAATATGGCTAGAAATGCAACTGATATGCTTCATTTGGTTAGCAGAGTAGTACATCATATGATATATCATATTCAGTTAAAAATAGCTGCAGAAGCAATAGAGGTAGCACAAGCCTATCGGTTTGATCTGAATTTTCTCATCGAAGCCCCAAAGTAACATATGACAAAAGATTTGTGAATCGAAACACGATTTTGTTTTGAAAAGACTTATTGAGTTCTGAACCATTCAAGTACTTAAACACCGTTGTCAGTCTGCGATGATATTCGACTGTTTTGAATTTGTTCAGGAGTTGGATTAGTTGGATATACCGTTTTGTCTCATATTCCGAACAGTCTCAGATTCCGAACACTTCATTTTTGAATGGAAATTTACTAAACTTTTATGTTATAAATAATTGAATAATGAAAACACAGACATTCTTTGAGGTATAGGCTTCATATTGACATCATTTACAGGTACCAATACAGCCTATAATTTATAATATTAGACATTTGTATAAAAGTGACAGTCAAAACCAATGATAAAATGTTCGCGTTAGCAAATTCCGTAAAAAAACAAGCATCGTTCATTTCTCAGTTTTTTTTTTATTTAAATCGTTTTTTTTACAGGCTCAGTTACATTGGTTTAAAGGAGCCGAACTCCTTACTGTATTGTTACTAGTATATATACATTTTTCCTTAATTCTAATGTTAATAATATAGGAAACCGATTACTCGCGGTCGACTCGAGTTTAGAAGGGTGACATATTTTCTTCAGGAAAAGGAGGGGGTATGAGGATATATTGACAATGATCACACTCACACACTCAATCACACTCATCACACTCAATTCTTAAACCTATCTTATATCTAATATGTATTTACATTTCATCTTATTCTTAAGAAGGGAACCGATCTCTCACATAGGAAAAGGAAAAGGAAAAACTAAGGGTATAAGGACAATCACACACGAAGATCGATAGCTTTAAGGAATACATATATTTGGGACATGTAATCAAGGTCTAACCGAGCCAACACGTCTCTCACCGACACCATGGGCTGCCTTCCTCGGGCCCGAAGGGTGACTACTAAATTCGATCCGGCGACAAGATACAGCTCGCACGACCAAACAACGTGCTCGATGTCGTGGTAACCTTGGCCACAAACACAAAGATTGTTGTCGGCAAGATTAATACGAAAGAGTAGCGCATCTAACGAACAGTGATTGGACATGAGTCGAGAGAAGGTGCGAATAAAGTCCCGACTCAAGTCCAGACTTTTGAACCATGGTTTGAGGTTAACCTTAGGGATAATCGAGTGGAGCCACCGGCCCAATTCATCTTCGTTCCATTTGCGTTGCCAGTTAACTATAGTATTTTTGCGGACTAAAGAATAAAATTCATTGAAGGCGATTTGACGCTGATAAATATCACCTTCAATTGCACTTACCTTTGCTAATGAGTCAGCCCTCTCATTACCCGGAATTGAGCAATGTGAAGGGACCCAGACAAAGGTAATGACATAACAGCGTCTGGATAAAGCACCCAAAATTTCTCGTATTTTCTCAAGGAAGTACGGCGAGTGCTTTTCCGGCCTCACTGAACGGATAGCTTCGAC
Organism: Toxorhynchites rutilus septentrionalis; assembly: GCF_029784135.1. Classification (NCBI taxonomy): domain Eukaryota; kingdom Metazoa; phylum Arthropoda; class Insecta; order Diptera; family Culicidae; genus Toxorhynchites; species Toxorhynchites rutilus. The sequence goes on along the minus strand of NC_073744.1, from coordinate 10,311,510 downwards.
AGAGCTAAGACTATCCGTTACAATGTAATAGTGTTCAACAGGTCGTGAGGCGACGCTGTCCAGCGCCCAGTGTATCGCTGCCAATTCAGCAATATACACTGAGCAAGGATTCTGAAGACGGGAGGGAGGTGCTAAAAAATTCGTTGAACACTCCAAATCCTGTGGACTCATTCATAGAGGACCCATCAGTAAAGTACATATTATCACAATTGATATCCCCATACTTTGCATCGAAGATCGTTGGAACGATCCTCGATCGAAGATAATCTGATGTTCCATGGATATCCTGCTTCATGGACAGATCAAAATGCACAGAGGAATTGATGTAGTCAGGAAAACAAACACGGTTGGGAATATACGAAGAAGGATCAACCTGCATGGAGATGAATATGGACTCATGAACCCAGATTGAAAATTTAGCTCGATCAGCTGTTCAAAATTTCCGATCACCAATGGGTTCAATTTCTCAGTTTTTGTAGTTGTTTCAACAATTTCGTTTGTCGTTTCCATGTTAAGTGCTAGAGAATGTATGAACCTATAACAAATGGGCGAAAAAATGATATTTTATGCAGGAGTGTTCATTAAAGTATTCATTAAAATATTCCGAACACTACTTCATTAGAAGTAGTGTTCGGAATATAAATCAAGTTTCTGCGCATGATTCAAATTCCGAACACTTAATTCTCAAATTTAAATTTACTGAACTTCAATGTTATCAATAATTAAATAATCAAAACCCTCAAATTCTTTGGATTATAGCCTTCATTTTAACATCATCTACAGGTATCGATACAGCTTATAATTTATAATATTAAGCATTGGCTAAAAAACAAAACAATCGAAACCAATGATAAAATGTTTGCGTTAGCGAATTCTTTAAAAAACAAGCATCGTTAATTTTTCAGTTTTCGTAGTTTTTTCAACTATTTTGTTTGTTGTTTCCACGTTAAGTGCTAGAAATGGTAAGAATCTACAATAAATGGATGAAATAAAATGATATTTTATGCAGAAATCTTCATTGAAATTAGTGTTCGGAATATGCATCAAGTTTCTACGCATCATTCAAATTGCGAACACTTCATTTTCAAATGTGATTTTACTTAACTTTAATGTTATAAATAATGTAATATTCAAAACCCTGACACTCTTTGGGGCCTAGACTTCATTTTAACATCATTTACAGGTATCGATACCGATATAGCGCCCTTGGTCCCGAAACTATGTAAACTATGAGAAACAAATACAATCAATAATTACACAAATAAAATCCAATTCTTTTGCGAGCATAACATTTTTCTAAAGAAGACTAGCTAATTGTCTTTAATTTGATATATCGATCATATGAATCGGTCCAGTAGTTTAGAAGTCATGATTTAAAAACAAATGCATTTTTGCTGTTCGGAATTTGAGACAAAAGTGTTCGTAATATGAGTCAGTGACAAAAATGGTGTTCGGAATTTGAGACAAAAGTGATTAAACATATTTTTAGTTTTTCACTATGAATATGTATTTGTAAATCAATTTTATTGCAGTCAAATGAAAAAGAAGGCTCTATTGTATCCAAAAATGAAATTAATTTTGCCAAAGAGTACCATTTTGAGTAATGAGACACTGTTTAATGGCCATCAAAGCTTAAGTGTTCGGAATATGAGACAACACGGTAAACAGCTGAGTAGATTGTAAGGATACGTAGTGAAACTCGATTTGTTAATTCAATTCTTTTTATTTAAAATCACTCCGTTTGCTGAACTTCACACTGTTTGAATGCTTCACCATCTATATGACATACCGCGCTCTCTGTCATCGATGCCCCTCCTTCTGGACAATGGTTGCTCTTTCCAAGGTGTCTCAGACCTGAAATGAGAGACCCTACATAAATGAAATTTAAGGTAGTTAGAGAGGAAGAAGGTGCATCCGTGGCCGAGTGGTTAGCGTCTCACATTATCATGCCGGGTAGTCGGGTTCGATTCTCGTTCTGGCCGGGGAATTTTTCGTCAAAGAAATTTCCTTCGACTAGCACTGTGGTAACGCGTCTTCTAGAGCTCGCCCCTCGGTATACATTCAAGGCGTGTTATTTGGCTTAAGCAATCTCAACTAAGTATTAATAAATGACGCTAGTTAATGCATTCGTTGAGACGGCAAAAGTTTCACAGGGAACGTTTACGCCATTCAAGTGAAGAGAGTAAAAAAGTAATGAGCAATTGGCCTCAGTATTCTTGGTCATCAGGGTAGCTTTTCCAGCTTCAGGCGTACAATTAGCAAAGGTTTACATAATTATTATGTTAGGGCAACTTGCGTATAATGGAGTGGTTTTTGTGAGAGATTAATATTGACATGACAAAACATGAAAACCACATAAAATTTCCGTAGATAATTCATCATCTCGGGAAAAAAATTTAGGGATCGAATTCTCACAGCAGAAAAGCGAATTATTAGTGTTTACTCCCAAACGGTTCCCAGCTTAATTACAACTTAAACTTTTGGGCAGAAACATTACCCAGACATTGACCTTCAAGTGCCTTGGGATCTGTTTGATTCAAAATGCACTTGGAACACCCACATCAAGTATTTGAGTCAAAAATAATTTTAAAAAAAGGTAAATTCCTCCGATCGTTGTGCGGCACATGGTGGGGAGTATCCGATTTACATAAAAAATTTTCTGTATATTAAACCAATACTTTCTAGATGGGCATCACCACAGGATAAATTTTGTGGACAGCAATTTTCAGAAAGACGAACCATGAACTCGTACGGATACGGTAGGCAGGGCATTTTACAAGAATGCCGGACATCTACTCTGCGAAGATGGTGTTTGCCTCAAATCCGGTAGGTACAAGACGACCAGGAGCACTGCGAGCTAGATGGTTAGACCAGGTGGAGCGAGATCTGGCGGTTAGCACACGATACCCAAGAAACTGGAGACCGGCAGCCCACAACCGAGTGAATTGAAAGAATATTGTTTATCAGGCCTTGTCATACGACGGAAAGCCAATTAAATAAATAAATAATATGATTTGGCAGGTCATGTAGGGAACAAAAACTTTATTACTTCAAGATCAAATAATCAACAAATTTACACCAAAGAGTCCCTACAGAAATGATTACTGCCTTCTATCCAAAAGCACACATGTTCTGTGTTGTTCTGACCTGATTTGGTGTCTTGCCACTACGGACGAGATGCTCAGAAGTGGTATGCGGAAATAATATCAATATTATGTCAAAAGAATGCAATTATTCAAATACTCCAGAACTTCGTCGTGGATGATCGCGAAACAAAACTTGAGAAAATTGTAAGTGAAGGCAAAAAATGAGGACGATTTTGTTAAAAGGTGAGAAAAAGAAAATTTGGTCACTCTTCGAAAAATGTAACAAAAACTAAGGGATTTCAAATGCATATTACGCAAAAGCGTTGTTGCGATATATTAGGCTGTCAAAAAAGTTCTGCGGTATTTCCGCGAGGTGTCGTTGTAAGCGCGTAGTTCTAGTTGTATTCATTGTATCGAGTCATACTATAGCTTGTTGGAAAGGTATTTTTGCGCGCTATAATATAGTCCTTGACAGTGTTTTGTTTGGTTAAGTCGTTTATGAGTTATAGTGTCGCAAATATGGAGCAAAATAAATAGAAAATCCGACATATTTTACAGTACTACTATGACAAAGGCAAAAATACATCTCAAGCTGCCAATCAAATTTGTGCAGTTTATGGACCCGATACAGTTTCCATTTCCACCGCACAACGATGGTTTCAACGTTTTCGTTCTGGTGTAGAGGTCGTCGAAGAAGCGCCACGCTCCGGAAGGCCTGTCGTCGAAAAGTGCGACAAAATCGCTGAATTTGCCGAGAAAGACCGACATTGTAGCAGCCGTAGCATCGGCCAAGAGCTGGGGATAAGTCATCAAACCGTTATTAACCATTTGAAGAAGCTTGGATTCACAAAGAAGCTCGATGTATGGGTGCCACACACGTGGACGCAAAAAACATCTTTGACCGTATCGACGCATGTGAATCGCTGCTGAATCGCAACAAAATCGACCCGTTTCTGAAGCGGATGGTGACTGGCGATGAAAAGTGGGTCACTTACGACAACGTGAAGCGCAAACGGTCGTGGTCGAAGCCCGCTGAAACGGCTCAGACGGTGGCCAAGCCCTCATTAACGGTCAGGAAGGTTCTGCTGTGTGTTTGGTGGGATTGTCAAGGAATAATCTATTATGAGCTGCTTCCCTATGGCCAAACGCTCAATTCGGACCTGTACTGCCAACAACTGGACCGCTTGAAGGTAGCACTCATGAAGAAGAGGCCATCTTTGATAAACAGAGGCCGCATTGTCTTCCATCAGGACAACGCCAGGCCACACACTTCTTTGGTGACGCGCCAGAAGCTCCGGGAGCTCGGATGGGAGGTTCTTTTGCATCCGCCGTATAGTCCGGACCTTGCACCAAGTGACTACCTGTTTTTGTCCATGGCGAACGAGCTAGGTAGTCAGAAGTTAGCCACAAAAGAGGCCTGTGAAAATTGGCTATCCGAGTTTTTTGCCAATAAGGAAGCGAGCTTCTATAACAGGGGTATTATGAAGTTGGCATCTCGTTGGGAACAAGTCATCGAACAAAACGGCGCATATTTGACTTAAAACAGATGATTGTAACTAATTTTATGAACAAATGAAAATTCAAAAAAAATACCGCAGGACTTTTTTGACAGCCTAATATGTCATACTATGTACCATTAGATAGGAAATTTATTCAGGGATTTTCTTAATAATAACACAAATAATGAAGATAGAGAAGCGAGTGAACAATTTAGCGAATAAGGTGGGTATGTTTTTTAGATTTTACACGCTGTTTGCGCTGTGGGAGAAGAGAAACGAACAACATGGTTGCATATAATTCAGGCGTCAGCCTCCATGGTAGAGATGGACAAACTGTTCACGAATGGTTCGAAAGAGAAAGTTCGCCAAAAAAAAGACCGTTCATTCGGTTGTTCTTTTTGAAAACGAGAGTTTGATGTGCAGATGACGATGTGTAATTGAACCGAAAACATGTTAGAGGCCAATTACTTGTTCGATTTTGGTACAAGTAACTTGAACAGAGTGTCTGTTCTCTGTTCACTGGATACTTCAACTAGAGCGCTGACTGGCATCGTCTAAATCAGCCTTAAGGACAGGCATGGACATGGGAATTTATTTTATGGGACACCATTCGCACTATCGGTCGCAGATTTTTTGACAAAAAAAAATCGAGATGACGACGTTTCATGTAAATTAGATGTTTATAGTTTAGACACCACATAAAAACCATTTTCGTTGAAATAATGGACCCCTATATTAAACGGTTAGACATGGTCCCACGTAGAAATCATGTAATAAAAGTCGCGTAAAAACAATCCAGTTCGTTCTAAAGTCTCTAATTCATTACCTTTCTTCCTTCCAGTTCACACGAGAGGGAGAAGTAGTTCCATCTTGCAATATTCTGTGGAACGCAAGGTCCGAGGACTGCAGTCACGGAATGTGTTTTTTATGGGGAAAAAATGTGATGAAAAAGATCTTATAGGTGGGAAGTACAATCTATCTTAATAAATAGCAAAATGTGCAGTTTGAAGTCTAAATCGGAACTGGAAACGGATGTTTGTAATCTAAATCTGAAAAATGTTTTGGTAACTGGACCAACCTATATCCCAAACCATTCGATCTGAATAAAACCCAATACGCAACACACAAACGTTTCACAATATACATCGTAGTCGCTTTGTGAAATCAATTTCTCACTCCGCGTGTGTGTTTTGCTTTGTGTGAATGGTAAATAATAGAACGCTGCCGCTTCTACGACTTTTGCTTTATGCCTAACAAAATATGTTTACGTATTTACATGTTTACGTTTAAGGAAAAAAAACCTTGAATCATTTGATTGCGTCTTGACACTATGGGTCAATGTATAACTTCAGCGCGATAATAAGTGAGCAAATGTGTCGTCTAGTTTCATTAAATTCTCGCGCTCAATATCTGTTACTCATAACATCGAGTTCGTGTGAACAAGCGAGACGGGTAAAGAAACCGCACGGCAAATCGCCCCCAACAACAGAGCAACTGCTTATTAGAGTCGATCGCGGATAATGGAAACGATTAGAATGCATCTATTCGGTCGTGTGACGATGTATTGTCTTCCGTGCTCTTGTTGTGATCAGCAGCGGATCCCAGATCCCATTATTATTCAGATTGCTTTAATATTCTCAAAACTGAATTCTAGACATAACACATAATACTGATCAGAAAATGAAATGTTTTGTTTCTCTTTTGCAGATGTCATCACGCTTTGAGCTGGATATGCCCGTGGCTGGGCCGGCTAATCTTCCACCCATCCAGAGGCGACATGGTCCGGTGCCGGACGAGGAAATGCTGACCGTGGTGGAGGCCGATTACACTATACGGAAACGGCGAATTTGGGCTCCCGAGGAGGAAGATTCACTCGGCTCGGAGGACATTGATTTGCTGGACGACGACGATGAACTCGAGGAGGAGGAGGATGATGGCGTCGGATGTCCCCTGCCGTCGACACCGGAGGACACCCAGCTGCTCGAGGCAGAAATGACCGAGGTACTCAAGGCGGGCGTCCTTTCAGACGAAATTGACCTGGGAGCGTTGGCACACAATGCCGCCGAACAGGCTGAGGAATTCGTGCGCAAAGTGTGGGAGGCCTCGTGGAAGGTGTGTCACTTCAAGCATCTCCCGGCCTGGCTGCAGGACAATGATTTCCTGCACAAGGGACATCGACCGCCGTTGCCGTCGTTCAGTGCCTGTTTCAAATCGATCTTTCGCATACACACCGAAACGGGCAACATTTGGACGCATTTGCTGGGCTGCGTGATGTTCATCGGGATTGCCACGTACTTCATGACGCGACCCTCGTTCGAAATGCAACTCCAGGAGAAGCTCATCTTTATGGCCTTCTTTATGGGGGCAATTGTGTGTCTCGGGTTTTCGTTTGCCTTCCACACGCTGTGCTGCCACTCGGAGATGGTTGGCAAGCTGTTCTCGAAGTGAGTATGTTCTTCTCATCCCACAGGTTGCACTGAGATATTGTCCGCCTCTGTATGTTGATTCTGATTCTGATTCTGAGACTGCGACAGCTCATCAGGCACAAGTTTGGTTTTGCCGATTCCATTCCGGTATTTTTTTTTTTATCTTCGCTTATTTTTCGTCGGCCTATTTCCGCCACTTTAGTGCCAATCACCGACATCAGGGAGGCGACTCCACCTGTTCCTACCTATCAGACTCAACAACTCATGAGCCGGGCCAACTTCTTTTACTTCCGCTCCGAAGGAAGACGTAACCAGAGATTTTTCGCCTCAGAAAATCCCAACGACGCCAGCTGGGATTGAACCCAGGCCGATCGGATTGTGAGGCTGTTACGCTAACCATACAACCACTGGCGCCGTCCCCATTCCGGTAGTTTTGATATAAATATTTTAGCCGACACTCTGGTCGGCCAAAAGTTGAAAGATCCAGAAACTGACCGAAGCTAACTCGAATAAGGCCAGATGAAAAAAGCTCGATGAGTTCCACATGCGATAACGTAGAAAAAATTCCGATTGATGGCTTAATAAGCGGATGTGCGACCGCTATGGCTACGGAAATCGCCTTTTGATAGATTATTCGAAAGCAATGATAAACTAGTTTTGCAAACATCACATGATCATTTGAGGAACTCAAAAAAATGAGTGGCTCTATATTTATAAAATGGAGGGTATGTATGACAGATACAATAAATCACGAAATATATTTGCCGATTCCGTTTACTGTAGAGAGGTAATCTTATTTGGGTTGCCTTAAGAGAAGGTTTTAAAACCGTGGAATATCTTCCAACATGATATCCTAAAAGATACGAAAGAAGATGTCCGACACGCGATGAAATACGACGGGTTTTTCCATTCAGGAGAGTATAGGGTGTCAGGAGAGTATAGGGTGTCAGGAGAGTATAGGGTGTCAGGAGAGTATAGGGTGTCAGGAGAGTATAGGGTGTCAGGAGAGTATAGGGTAGGGAAACGATTCGAAAACCTTGTGAATATTCTAAAAAAATATTGTAAATTAGGTGCATTAGTTGCAGGTTGTTACACCTTCCAGCAGTATAACGATTGAAAATATATGGCACAAACATTCTTCCGATCGACTCCCATTAAACCCCAGAGAATGGCCACTCCAGAGTCCCGATTTGACTCCAATTGAATTTTTTTGGGCTACCATCGACAACAAGTGGTACAAAATCTAATGTAACAAACAAACAAGTACCTCTGCAAAAAGGCTTGGGACGATTTGGGCTTACATCGCCTCAGAAACCTTGTCGAAAACATGTCAAAGCATCTGTAAGTGACTTCATGTATTGCGGCACTGTAAAAATACGATAACAAGTCATCATCTTACAGCGCCTTCTACTAGGTTTGAATAGCTAGCTTGCCTCGGCGACATTACACTTGTATGAAACATTGACTGTTGTGGGTCGTTATAATTATATCGCCAAGGTTATGTAGATTGGATATCTTATGACCTTGAGTGCTGTCTCGTAAAATTTGTGTGGATTCTGTAGTGAATTGATCCCAGCGGGTGCTGCTTATTTATAGGAAAGGGAAAGTGGAATGGATAAATGGATTTGGGGGAGTATAGCTGGCTAAATAAAACCTTTAGTATTTCTTGATATAATATGGCGAACAGGTATGTGTGAGTGAATCCTTTCGAATTTTCTTTTTTCTTATTAGTTCTTTCACTGCAAATTTTTCGATATGATCAACGTACTCAATATCATATCCTACGTGAGAGAGAAGTGTATTAAGTATTATATGCATTGTAGCATTATATAACCTTTCTACTATAACCACTATCAACGTTTGGCTCTCCAAACCAGACTCTTGTTGAATCAGTGGGGATAATAGAGTGGGGATCATCTTCCAAGTCATTTTCTCTCCTTTGATTCTGATAAGTCCTTGTCGTCAGCAAATGTAGAATAATTCTTAATACACATCGACTCACCTTGGTCGTCACGAAAAAACATGTAAGAACGAATAAGGAAACCTGACCATGAAGCAGAAATGAGCAAAGCAGTTCACTTCGATGTCGGCTAGGTCAGTGGTGGCTAGGTGGCTATGGTACGGGCCAAATTAGATTTTCATCGTAGCTTCGGGCCGCAATGATTTTTTCCCACTACTGTCCAATATGAAATGAAAAATATATGTATTTAACTGGAAGTCTTTTATTCAAAAATGGGAAAAAATGATTTTCCGGTTCATCGGTTCACTCTGAAAAATCATAACTCAAAAACAAAAAAAAACGCCTCCCTGGTTTCGAGATATGTTATGTGAAAAATCCTCAGCTTTCCAGAAAAAAATATAAAAGAATATAGTGCCTTTGTTTGTTTAGTATTTACACGATTTTTTGAACTTCCGCCCGCCCTGAGTACTCAGTATTCATCAATAAAAAGACTGAGTTGCCTGAGAGTGCTGTTCGTTCATACATCCATATATTTTTTCATATCAATGAACCTCTTTCCTGAAATGTATATTCTGAAGGTAACGCACGTGACATAGGATCCATAAATTTATTCCAATCGGTAATAGAGGGCCATTAAATCCGTCAGGATAAAGACACCCAATAACACAAAGAATGTTGGATTTTTTGTAGTATTAAAAATCACGACTTAAGTGCGGGGTGAACTCAGCTTTTGCTCTTGGTGACCAAACTCTATGGTTTTCTTTTCGAGAACTCTCAAGGATTTCTGAACATTGAAACGAACAACAAATTCTTCCATGAGTGTACGGGCCGTATCTCTGGAGATCTATTTCTTGCAATGATGTTGTTCGTCATTGATGTCTGGTAATTTTTGTAATGCGCTTCTTTTGAGTTGTCTGGAAAGTTCATGCTGATTAATTAAAAGAAAAGATTAATCCTTGATGCACATGAATTAGTAGATTCGCTACAGATGTCGAAAATCACCATTCATGAGAGACGAATCATCACGAAAAACGCTACAATGCATGGACTACATATTAACCCATATTACGGAACCCGATTGGATTTGACATATCGCAATCCGAACGAAATAAACGTTTGCATTCTGCATATCAAGGTTGCAACATTTGCACAATCCGATAGGATTTGACTCGATCAGATTAAGGGGGATAGAGACACGAATTTCGGACGTTTCTTCGAGCTCCGAAAAAGTAAAACAAAGAATATTTTCACCATCCATTATATCACCATTTGTTTATCTATCTTTCAACAATAAATCAAATATTGAACGGAAAACAATATATCCATAATTAGAAGCTGATCAAGTCAGGGGGTTCAAAAAAAAGTTGTGCCATGGCGTACACGATTCCAGCCCTTCTGGTTATCTGAAACAAACAAATCGAACAGATTCTGAATCAGTAAAAATGTCACTATCGCATGAACCTCGGACAAGTCAAAAACGTGTTTTTTGACAAAATGGCAGAAATTTTAAGGAAAAAAAATACTGTTTAAAACATTTTTTTCAAGTTTCTTGATTTTTTTAAAATATTAAAGTTACGAAATTATGATCTTTTAAAGGTTCGTGCGATAGAGAGATACATACAGATTGTATTCATATAAACATAGGTCGAATAAGTAGAACTTGAGATATCGTGCAAGCCAGTTTGAAAAAACATGTTTTGAGAAAAGAGCGTTTGAAGTTAATTGTTATGGCCGTACTAGATAAGATATCGCATCACTAAAATGGCTATACCTTGGTAAAAAATTAGATTTTCAAAAAGTCTCTTCTATGTTATATTCTTAAATGTATGAATTAGAGCAATATGAAGAAAAATTTTTTTTTTTCAAATTTCTAGACTAGAATACCCTTTTAAAGAACGCAACATTGTGCTAATTCAAATCCGACCGGATTTCGGAATAAGGGTTTATTTTAGCGAAAAACACTTGAAGGGACTTATCTCAATGTGCGATTCGTTTCATAAACGCGACGTAAATACATATTTGTAGCGAATTGTAAAGGGCAAATCATTCACAAGAATTTTGAGTTAAAACAAATCTTAGCAAGTCAATGGAACCCCGAAGCAGGTTTTCGCTTGAAGAAAGTTATGGCTGGGTCTGGTAGGACTGCAAGAAAATCTGTATCACGAGCTTCTACCAAGCAACTAGTTTCGATGAATTCCAACAAGTACTGCTAGCAGCTGAACGTATTAAAATCAACGATCCAGAACGCTTCTAGGGAACTTCTGAAACTCCACCCGCCTTACTCACCAGATATTGCATCTTCAGATTATTAACTGTTAAGATTGTTGTAAGAACTTCAACTAACTGCATAGCATAAGTTCTGAGAGGATGGAATCCTCAAGTTGCATGAAAGATGCTGAAATATTCAGGAAAAAACGGTGCATCTATGATCGAAAAGATGTATGTCTACAAAAATATGCTTTTGGTTTTTCCCTTAGAATCGGCACGAATTTTTTAGGACAATATTTAGCATGATTTAACAATTAAGGGTTGTAGGTGAACGGAATCATCGATCACGATGATACTGCAGATGTTTCGTTTTTACTAGGTTCATTATAGCCATCAGGCACTACCGAACCTGTAAAAGCGAAAGTCATTGATGTTTAGACGAGAAAATTCTGTTTTCAAACAAAGTGCTTGATTTCATTGTCTGATTTTTTGAAAACTCAAACAGCCAGCTTTCATCAAAATACTCGGGAGTAAGCTCACAATCGATATTTTAAAATGGATATGGAGATAACGTAAATGGAATTTGGAAGAAAATAATAAGCTCCCGGACAATGTTGAAAAAAATTGAAGATTTCAAGACAAATCGATACTATTGGTAAGGCTTTATCATAAAAAATATGGAATAGAAAATAAACTTATAACTTATAACTAAACTTAAACTTATAAATAAACTTGAAATGATATTTAACCGAAAAAAGTAGAATTTCTTGATTTATTCCTCAAAACCGGAGGAATGTCCACGTGGACAACAGGAGGAGGGGTAAAAGTAATGTACACGCTTGTCCACAGAGGGGGAGGGGGTGTCTAAAATCATGCTTTTTCTGTCCACGTGGTATGTGGACAGCCCCTTGGATCGAACGAAAGATGAATGTCAAAAAATAAAATTGGTCAAGGGATAGGAGGGTGGAGGGAGGGATAATATCCATCATTGTAATTTTTGTTACATAAAATGAGTAAAACTGAAGCACATATAAAAAAAATGGATGAAACTGGACAATATTCAAAAAAACTGGAAGATTCTAGTGTTCGACTGGATGGCTGGATCAAAAAAAAACTGGAAGAATCCAGTTAAAACTGGAACATTGGCAACACTGACAGCAGTCATTTGCACGAATTTATGCGATAGTGACAATATATATATATATATATATATATATATATATATATATATATATATATATATATATATATATATATATATATATATATATATATATTTATATATCAAAAACAATCAAGAACAATTGTCAGATAGTTGATAAACGGAAAAGAAAACAGACAAGGTCAGCTTGGAAACACTCGGTTGACAAAAATACTCACACAGTTATTTTAATTCGGGTACAGTAGAACCCCGATTATCCGTGAGTGGATGATCCGCGGTGCGGATTATTCGCGACAGCGAGTTCCATACTTAATCTATAGGCCTAAACGGAATTTGTCAGTATGGTGTAGATTCATGCCCTTTTTTTGTTGGTTGTGGCTTTTATAGTATTTGGTACTGGTTTACACGAACTTACAGATGAAAAGTTAAATGGTTTCTGTATTGATAAACCATAGTTTTCGTGCTAAAACATCTTTTTTCGTGTTTTCGTGTGTCATTTTTAGTCTTTTATTGCGTTATCCGCGGTGAGCATGCCCGACTATTCCGTGGATAATCGGGGTTCTACTGTATATGGTAGAATTTTCAACTTGATTCTTTTTTTTTTTTTTTATCTTCGCTTATTTTTCGTCGGCCTATTTCCGCCACTTTAGTGCCAATCACCGACATCAGGGAGGCGACTCCACCTGTTCCTACCTATCAGACTCAACAACTCATAAGCCGGGCCAACTTCTTTTACTTCCGCTCCGAAGGAAGACGTAACCAGAGATTTTTCGCCTCAGAAAATCCCAACGACGCCAGCTGGGATTGAACCCAGGCCGATCGGATTGTGAGGCTGTTACGCTAACCATACAACCACTGGCGCCGTCAACTTGATTCTTATTTTCGCCCATATGAAATATTTTTTCAAGAAAAGAATTAGGCTGGGTGAATAGAAGGTGCTTCTTTGAAAGTCGCAATTTTTTTTATATTTCCTGATGGGACTCAATCATTTAATTAAATTATCATAATTAAAGATCAAAGATCATAATTGATAATAGTTTAATCAGAGAAAATATCTCGTACGCGCTAAATTATTTGCTTTCAGATTTTCAGAAATAATCGATTCGTCGAGAAGCGTGTTGACAGAATCACATCACTCACTGCAATTCTTTATACAATTTCGCTGGTTAAGGTTCCTTACTGAGAAAAATAATTACATTTCATTTTTTTTCGCTTATTTCCATAAACTACAGATTGGATTACTGCGGTATAGCCCTGCTCATTATGGGTTCGTTCGTCCCCTGGCTGTACTATGGATTCTACTGTCACTACAAACACAAAATGATCTATCTGACGATCGTGATCGTGCTGGGCATCACATCGATCATCACTTCCCTGTGGGATAAATTCTCTCAACCGAACCTAAGACCATTACGTGCTGGTAAGAGTAGACCCAACACCGTTCAACATTATTCTAGTCATTACTGTCATTACTCATTACAACCACCACTTCAGGTGTCTTCATGAGTTTCGGTCTGTCCGGTATCATCCCAGCGATTCACTACGTACTAATGGAAGGGTGGTTTAGCAAGATCTCCCAAGCCAGCCTCGGTTGGCTCATTCTCATGGGACTGCTGTACATCCTGGGAGCACTGTTCTACGCACTGCGAGTTCCGGAGCGATGGTTCCCGGGAAAGTGTGATATTTGGGTATGTTAATCGACCCCCAGCAGTTGAAGTAAACAATCAGTATACTTTATCTTCTGTTCTCCTCTGCGTTTCAGTTCCAATCCCATCAGATATTCCACGTGCTCGTGCTGGTGGCCGCCTCGGTTCACTACCACGGCATCAGCGAGATGGCAATGTATCGGGTAACGGTCGGCGAGTGTGACATTCCCCATCAGCATCCGGCGATGAGTTTTTGAGGTTCCTCCAGTGACAACTAGAGAGAGCGACAACACAAAATGAAACTGCTGCTGTGTGGGCTGAAATTTGAGGTATGATTTCACTCACACCCACCCCTTTCATGGTTTACTTAAACTCTATTTAGATGAATCTGCAGAAAGGTATTTGGATTGCTTATTATTCTTTCTTATTTAAAATAAAACAGAAAAACAAAATTGGGAACGAATGAATTTGATCACGAACTATAATTTTTGTTAGTTTATACAATTGAATTGTTTTGTTTTCTAGTGTATATTGAAAATTATTATTTCGTTTTTTTTTCTTGAACTTTCATCAATTTATATTCATGTTTGCCACTGGCCGTCTGGTGTTATATTTTTTGTTTATTATTTAACGGTCACATCGGGCGGCCGAAAAGGTGACAGTTGCACATCCCAATCTAGATAAAAAGCTGGCAGGCTGAATCTACAAACACAAGCTTTAGTATTTTCTTCTAATTATTAATAACATTTTTTAAGTCAAAATATTAGATTATGAGAAAAAGGAACTACACAAGAGAAAGTCGTTATGTGAAATTTAAGAAGATGAAAAAAAAAGTTGTTAACGAAACTAGAGCGCGCATCCATACACATCCAGACATTGATGATGCTAATGGTAACGAAGGCTAACGGTTTGAAGCAAAAATAAATCCAATATGAGAACACTTGTAAAATACAATTTATTCACACAACAATATCGGTGGAACACCGAGGACTACAAACAATAAAATGTCTGCGCTATGAAGTATAATGGTTCAACGAGTGTTGCCTTGACTGTTCGAACATATTCGAAATTCCGTTCAAGCAAACTGGAAAGTGAAAAAAAAACTATTCCCTTCGAGTGATCAAAGATAACAACAAATATCGCTAAGACCTGATCAACATTATGGATAGAAAGCTGCACCACAGAGTGCTTGGCATATGTATTTCGCAGGACATTGCGATGATTCAGCCGAAAGCGAATCCACAAAATAGGTGCAAATGATAAATCGCCGATTGAGAGTTCAAAATATGAGCAAAATGTCGGTATGAGACACACCAAGGGTTCCAGATTATCCCCTCGGTAGGAAAAAATTGAGCCAGAGTTAGGATGCATCAAACGTCTGACGAATTGTGGTGGATCTGTATGTTATCCGAAATTTCTACGAACATCGTAAGCTTGAAATTACTTTACTTTTCTGCCTAAAGAAATTATTGCTTTTTTCATAGGACAGAGAGTTACGTATCCCAACAAATGAAAATGTTCTTTTAAATTGTTTCTTTTTTCAGGATATAGTCCCGTTCTAAGTCCAGACCTTGAGTAGAGTGGAAACCCCGGCCCAATTCAACTTCGTTCCATTTGCGTTGCCAGTTAGCGGCGGCATTCTGACGGTCGAAAACAGGGATTCTCAAACTATTTTGGGCAAGAGACCCTATTTCCAGAATGAATCGATACCATCGCCAAATTTCTTTGAAAAATGTATCTTCATTTTATCCATACAACAATAATAGACATAAAAACCAGAAAATATCATGCGTAGGGCCCTATTATAGAAATCGACGCGATAAGAATTATGCTTGTTAGCTCTATTTTGCTATTATAGAAACCGAGAAAGTCGATAGCATCGAACGAGTGAATGCTAGCGGTACAACTGTCATGATTTTTCGAGCTGTTTGTTTTGGTTTGATTGTTGCTTCTGTTGTATGTTTTGATTCGTTCGTTCTTTTATCAGTTATTGTTTTCCGGTGCTGCCAGAACAGTCTATGCAAGGTAAGTGTTCAATCCAGTATCATTTATATCCATTATGTTAAAATTTGCAATGCGCAATTTACTCCCAGCGCATATTTCAGTGGCTGGAAATGAACGGACAGAAGAAAAAACAAATCACTACCAGTTTGAACGGCTCGTAGACATTGCTGGAGGCTTTCGTGGAGGCAGTTCAAATAGAATCCCGGTCAAAGAAAAGTGGGAGGAATTCAGTGAGGAGCTTAATGCACTGAGACATCCCATGCGTCTTGGCTCAGAATGGCAGAAAGTGTTTTTTCTATGATACACCCTATTCGACATACCGAGGCACCACTCAGTGTTGCATTAGAGGAGATTGTGATCTGTAATTGGACATTCGCGATGACAGTGATTGTTTGGATTTCCGGTCTATAATTTTCGCAGCAGTTTTGTTTGTAACAGCTCAAAACTGTAAATAATTTTATTTTAAATAAATCGATTCAGTACAAATAGGATGTCACTTACATTTTTTGGTATAGTAACTCGAAAATCAAACAAATTTCTAGCTCAACTAATTCAAATCGTTTAGCTCCTAAAATAGTAAATTTCAGTATATATTTTCCAAAAAACTAATAAATTCACCTTTCCACTAATCCTAATTTAAATTTTATTTCTTTTTCAATTTCCTATTATAGTTTCTACTCCCTATAACTTTAGTCCTTTTGATTCAACTGTAGTTTAACTTCCTTTCGCTTTCAGATCTCAACCAACTATAGTTATCTGCTCAATGCACTGTATAGACCCTTTTCTTCTATAATTCAAATACTTTTTATCTCCTCCTTCATTCGATTATTCTTCAGTTTTTCATCTGTCTCTATCTATGTGCTATAAACAGTTTCCTATTGCTTCACGCGCAGCATCTTGGACCATTCTAACTCCGACAACTCCGATAAGGGGATTCGGTGCATGGCGGGCTAACATTCCCCCACCCGTAATGCCCCATTTATTCGGCTTTACCACAGTTTAGCACGTCCAATACCGCAAGCTTTGAAACTGGCCTTCGCATCATACCTTTCATTGTTTGGACATCTGCTTGACGTATCCTTCCATCACGACCTGCAAGTGTTTTTACGACTTTTCCTCGTACCCAGCTATTTCGTTTACTTTCATCCACGATCATTACGAGATCATTTAATTCCAACGGTTTAGTGTCTGCTAACCATTTAGTACGACGGGTTATTGTTGGTAAGTACTCCTTGATCCATCTGCTCCAGAATTGATCCAACAGGTGTTGTATTATCTTCCAGTTAGCCATCAAGTTTGTTTTCATGTCAGACGTTTCTTGCATTGGTTGAACAACACCTTTGGAGCTCAGCATTAGGAAGTGGTTTGGCGTGATCGATTCCTGATCTTCGTTGTCCAGAGGGACATATGTGAGCGGACGGCAATTTATAATGGACTCCGCCTCGGCAATGAACGTCAGAAACGACTCATCATCCAACGTCTTGCGGAAGCAGAGCGTACTCAACGATGTTTTGACTGATCGGACGAGCCGTTCCCATGAGCCTCCCATGTGCGGAGCCGAAGGAGGGTTGAAGTGCCATTTGGTGTTGGCGTTTGTAAAAGTCGCGGCCAGTTCTACGTTAAGTCCGGAGATTTGCTTGACGAGATCCTTATTGGCTCCAACAAAATTTGTACCATTATCGGTGAAAATATCTAACGGTGAACCTCTTCTAGCGATGAAACGGCGTATTGTCATTTTGCACGACTCAGTGGAAAGACTATGTGCAATTTCAAGGTGCACTGCACGAACTGTTAGGCACGTAAATAAAGCAATCCAGCGTTTTACCTGGCTCCTTCCTATCTTCACTAGGAATGGGCCGCAGTAGTCAATCCCAAGGTATGTGAACGGTCTTACATATGGTGACAATCTCTCCAGTGGTAGTGGAGCCATTCTAGGTGTCTGTGGTGCAGCCTTATAGACTCGACACCAGGCACATTCATTGCTGATTTTCTTCACAGCTGTTCGCAATTGTGAGATGTGGAACTTCTGCCTTATCTCATTCACTATTGTTTCGCCATTTGAATGAAGAAATTTTCTGTGAAACCAGTCTATAAGAAGCCTAGTTACTGGATGATGTCTCGGTAGAACAATCGGACATTTAGCGTCGTATGTTATACATTGTGCATAAACTAATCTCGTTTCCATTCGTAGGACGCCTTGTTCATCGATGAACGGAGAGAGCTTCGCCAGGGGACTTGTACGATCGACTGATTTTTTGTTGGGGGCTTCTTGTTGTTGATTTTTCTGCAACGTTTGTAATTCTTCGTAATATTCGAACTGCTGTGCCTGTTTCCAGAGTGTTGATTCTGCTTGCCGAAATTGTTCACTTGATAACGGTGTAGCGGATTTCCAACCTGAACGAGTGATATTTATAAAGTGGTGCACATATGCAATCGATCTCACTAATCGTTCCCATTTTGAAAACCGGTGAAAATCAATTAATGGTACTTTTTCTGAAGTATGATGAATGTATGAAGTACGAAGTTCCTCGTTTGTGTCTGTCGCCGATCGTTCTCGTTGAGGCCAGTGATCTTCGTTGCTGTATAAGAAGTCTGGCCCTTTATACCATCTGCTTTTCGAATCGAATGAGGGGCCTTTTCCCCATTTTGTGGCTTCGTCTGCCACGTTGAGTTTGGTTGGTACCCATCTCCATTCTTCGATGCTGGATTTGGATAAAATTTCCCCAATTCTGAATGCCACATATTGACGGTATTTTCTGGAATCTGATCTCAGCCAATCTAATACAGTGGTCGAGTCAGTCCACATGAATCGTTTTTGAATTCGAA
This sequence comes from Toxorhynchites rutilus septentrionalis, assembly GCF_029784135.1. Taxonomy (NCBI): domain Eukaryota; kingdom Metazoa; phylum Arthropoda; class Insecta; order Diptera; family Culicidae; genus Toxorhynchites; species Toxorhynchites rutilus. The sequence continues at coordinate 10,292,693 of NC_073744.1, read as the reverse complement.
GCGTATGATTTTCGGCAATTGCTTTAGCCATGCGAGTACCCAAAACAGCTGCCTGTAGTTCTAATCGCGGCACGGATAGTTGTTTTAGTGGTGCCACTTTGGCCTTTGATGATACAAGGGCACATCGTGGATTCCCTCGATCCATTATTCGGAAGTATGCAACGGCACAGTATGCACTTTCGCTTGCATCTACGAATATATGAAGCTGCAACGTATCGTAGCTTTCTTTTTCGTAATTTGGAAAATAGCACCGTGGAATTGTCACCGCACGTAATTTTCCGATGACTGCGATCCATTGGTACCATTTGTCGACAATTTCGTTTGGCAAGGTATTATCCCAGCCTATTCCTGTTCTCCAGATTTCTTGAATCAATATTTTCCCATGACTCAAGAATGCGGAAATTATGCCAAGAGGGTCAAACAAACTCATCACGATTTTCAATACTTGTCGCTTTGTCGGTACTATTTCTCCCGAAGCAATCGGTTGAAGTTCACTTTGAAATTCGATGTTGAAAGAAAATGCATCGTGTTTCGGTAACCATTTTATTCCAAGAACTCGCTCTGAGCCGCCTGATTCGTTGAAACTAAATATTTAGCATTTGTCGGAATTCTGATCCCCGACCCGTGTGAGAACGTGTTTACTGTTAGACATCCAATTCCTGATTTCAAATCCTGCTTTAGCATGTACTGTTTTTACATCTAAGGCAAGCTCTATTAATTCTGCTTCTGTATCGCTACTATATAAGAAGTCGTCCACATAGTGGTTGTTGATTATCGCAGCCGCAGCATCAGGATACTCTTTCTCGTACTCCTTTCCGTTGATGTTTTTAACATATTGTGCTGCGCATGGTGAACACGTGGATCCGAAAGTGGCAACGTCCATTATGTACGTATCTGGTTCTTCATTCTCGTTTTCCCGCTATAGGAAGCGTTGGGATTGTCGATCAGCCGCACGTATAAAAATGCGGTGAAACATCTCCCGTATGTCACCTGTTATTGCGTATTGACGTTGACGGTACTGACTGAGAACAGCGGGGAGAGGCGTTAACAAATCGGGTCCTTTCAGCAGCATGGAGTTTAAGGAAATTCCATTCACTTTAGCAGCTGCATCCCAAATGACCCGGACTTTTCCTGGTTTACGACTATTAAGTACGAATCCAATTGGTAGATACCATATTCTTTCCGGATCGGACCGGTTGAGCTCAATTCTATCGGCTTTGTGCGCATATCCTTTAAGCTGGTAATCGATTATTTGATTTTGTAGATTCTTCTTTATTTCTGGCAATAATTTTAATTTTCGTTCTAGGCATTCCAATCTGCGTACGGCCATCGGGTAGCTGTTCGGGAACTTCACTGTATCATGCTTCCACAGAAGTCCTGTTTCAAACCGACCATTATTGAGACGAGTGGTAGTAGCTTGCAGTATTTGTAGAGCACGCTGATCGGATTCTGATTCGGGTTTGAAAGTGCTATCAGCTGCCAAATTTTCCATTTTGATGAAATCCTCCACCAGCTTATGCAACGTGTCATCTCCAGAACACTCACATATATGAAGCGATGTATGCGTAGTGGCGTTACTTCCGATTTTATCGTATATTGTCCAGCCCAAACGAGTTTTACAGCCCTATTCTGTGTTTCGATCGATTCGAAATATTTCGAACGACTTGATAAAATTCCATTCTGTATTCCGTTCGAGTTGTTTTTGCATTTCGTTCGATCTGTTTCTCTTCGAACATTAAATGGGCGAAACGTTCGGAATAGGGAATGTAAATTTATAACTCGAACGAAATAGCGGTTTCGAACGAAATGGAAATCCGTCGGAATATAGAATAGGGCTGTTAGTTGCGACTGGTTCATTCGAACGACGTTCGCGACTTTTCAGTGCCAAAGTCAATTTTAAGTTGTCCAAGCCGATTAAAATCCTGGGGATTGCAGATTCATAACTTTTCACCGGTAATCCGCTTAGATATGGGAAATGTTCTACCATTTTCTCATAGTTCAATGATTGACTGGGTAATTGTAATGTTTCAACAGTTCGCACATTCGTTAATATATGACGAGGTCCATTATTGGCACCAGAAATCTCAATGTTAACTCTTCGAGAATTAGCCTCATTTCTGGAAACATTTGCAGTCCATTTCAAGCAGAGTGGATCTGCATCACCATTTATATTTAATTTCTTTGCTATGCGTGCTTCTAATAGTGTCACGGATGATCCATCATCGAGAAACGCAAATGTTTCAATCGAGACTTTTCCGTTATGGAGTGTAATTGGAATCACTTTAAATAATGCCGAATGTTGTATATGCTGGTGCGCTCCAACCGATTCGGATTTTCCAGGATGTAGAAGTTGGTGGTGACGAGCTTCGCATCCGTCTATACCACATAAATATGTTGCGCGACATGGCCACTTACCATGTGGGATTATGCAACGCTTGCACAGTTTGTGTCGCGCCACAGTTTTCCATCGATCATCGACACTCATTCTTTTTAGCTCCCAACATTGTTTAGCTTTATGACCAGGCTTATCACAAATTAGACACGAATTCATTTTGTCTGTTGCTTGGATTTTAAATGTTTTATATGCGTTTCTCTCTCTTTCAGTTGAATCATCAGAGTGTGTGTTAATGAAATTCCTAGGTTTGTGCTTTTCAGGATAAATTTGCTTAGGTGTATCCCACACTTCAGGATATGTTACATCGCCAGCAGCCGTCGCGAGAGTGGACATATATTCACCGAATGTACCCAGATTAGTTACAGAACAATTACGTTTGTATAGTGCCCAATCTAATTTTATACTTGCTGGAAGTTTATTCACCAGTTCATGCAGTAAACTCGGATTGTTAAGCTGTGCCTCTTATTGTGCCGCTTTGAGATGTGCACAAAGATTTTGTACGACGAGCCCGAAGCTAACCAAAGTTTCTAGCTTGTCAGCCTTCGGTGCTGGAATAGATTTTACTTTTGCGAGGAGTACTTGTACAATCAATTCAGGACGTCCATAGAGTGTTGTCAATGTTGAAAGCACGATCGGGACCGATTCTGGCATGAGCAAATGGGACCTGACCGCTTCTAGAGCATTGCCTTTGAGACAACGTTGTAGTCTCATCAAATTTTCTCCATCGCTAAATCACACATAGATGTTGAATTCTTATAAGCACTAATGAACATAGGCCAATCTATCGGATTGCCAGCAAAAATGGGCAATTCTTTTGGAATCACATGACGAACGGACAATTGTCGCGAAGTTGGACCCGCATTATTTTCAATTTGATCTGGTATTACGTACGCTTGTTGATTCCCCTCTTGTCTGGGAAACATTATCGATTCACACATACTGTTGTCGTGTACAGGACCAGAACTTTGCATGTAATTATTATTGAATGTAGGTTCATTATGTACATACTGCACTTGATGTACGTGTTGGGATTCTATTGCTTCTATACCTGCCCCCCAATTAACAGTTTTCTCTTGGGTCAAGGATGGTATGACCTTATTACCAGAATTTGTAGTTATACCATGCTTCTCATTGAGCGATAAGACTTTAGATTTACGAATCGCACCTGTGCTAATATTCGTAGAAACAAACTCCTTGATGATTGTCGGATTAGCAGTCGAAGTTGCCGTTGGGGTTAATTTATTCCCTGAACCGGTATTCAACACCTGACTCTGTCGATCAATCCACTCTTTTACCTTGCTTCTACTGCTTTGCGCGCTAGTACGACTCCTTTCACTCTTATCGTCATCGACTATGGTTTCTCCTAACAACTGATACTTCCGCCTCACATAATCTTCCTCAATGGCTTTTTTTCTTCCCTCGACACCTTTTCTTGTTCTTCTTTCTCTCGATGCATTTTATCTGCAAGAGCTTTTTCCTCTTCTAACCGTTGCAATTCCAACTGTACTCTCACTTTCCGCGCGCTAGATGTATCCGATTTACCACTCTTGGATCTGTTACATTTATCTTCACATTTTATGCATCTCCACGTTTTATCTTTTATCGAAGCATCAACCTTGGCACAAGTGTAATGCCACCATGCATCACAGCTGTCGCACTGCACCATATCTTCTGCTGATTCAGGTTGAGAACAACCTACGCACGCTGATGTTGCACACGCCTGAGACAACATTGGAGTTTTCCCTTTTTTCTTCTTCTGGTCGACGTTTTTGCTCGCTGAACTCATTTTTCTAATCCTCTGATGTCCACAAAAAATTTTTGAGAAATGTTTGGATTTCCGGTCTATAATTTTCGCAGCAGTTTTGTTTGTAACAGCTCAAAACTGTAAATAATTTTATTTTAAATAAATCGATTCAGTACAAATAGGATGTCACTTACATTTTTTGGTATAGTAACTCGAAAATCAAACAAATTTCTAGCTCAACTAATTCAAATCGTTTAGCTCCTAAAATTGTAAATTTCAGTATATATTTTCCAAAAAACTAATAAATTCACCTTTCCACTAATTCTAATTTAAATTTTATTTCTTTTTCAATTTCCTATTATAGTTTCTACTCCCTATAACTTTAGTCCTTTTGATTCAACTGTAGTTTAACTTCCTTTCGCTTTCAGATCTCAACCAACTATAGTTTCCTGCTCAATGCACTGTATAGACCCTTTTCTTCTATAATTCAAATACTTTTTATCTCCTCCTTCATTCGATTATTCTTCAGTTTTTCATCTGTCTCTATCTATGTGCTATAAACAGTTTCCTATTGCTTCACGCGCAGCATCTTGGACCATTCTAACTCCGACAACTCCGATAAGGGGATTCGGTGCATGGCGGGCTAACAGTGATACCGTGTCGACCATCAATCTGGGGCCGTAATTTGGGTCCCAAACTCGATGTTTACAAAAATGTCCAATTAGAGGCGAAAATGTCCAATTATTCGTGTCTCATTACAGGTCTGTCCAATTAGCTAGATGTCAATATATATTAGACTAATGTAATATTAAATATACAGGGTTTTCCATTTCGGGCTTCCGAAAGTATACAGCCCTGCGCTGACAACCGTTTGACATAGCTGTCAACCAAAGCGTCATATCGTTAGTTGAATGTCTGCCATTTTACAATATGGATCGTTTTAGCATCGCACAACGTGTTAATTTTGTTAAATTATACTATAAAAATGATGAAAAACCGGCAAATGTTTTTCGAGCATTACGGACGGATTTTGGTCGTCATGGACGGCCTACAGAGCACACAATCGCTAATGTAGTGCGTAAATTCGTACAAACTGGATCCGTAGCGGATATTGTGAAACCTGTGCATCATCGTAATGTGCGTTCGGCCGAAAATATTACTGCTGTTGCTGCCAGTGTGGAGGATGACCCAAATGTTTCGATTCCACGGCGTGCTCAGCAATTGGGCTTGTCAAACACATCATTGTGGCGAATTTTGCATTTGGACTTGCACCTACATCCATATAAAGTCCAACTGGTACAAAAATTAGAACGTGGTGACCATGGAATGCGTCGGGCATACGTCGATTGGGTGAACGAACAACAGCAGCAAAATGCTGAATTTTCGCATCAAATTTTCTTCAGCGATGAGGCACATTTCGAGCTCGGTGGCTATGTGAACACCCAAAATTTCCGTATATGGGGCTCAGAAAATCCACACGTGATTGTTGAGAGGCCATTGCATCCACCAAAAGTCACTGTTTGGTGCGCATTATGGTCTGGTGGAGTCATCGGGCTGTATTTCTTTGAAAATGAGGACGGTGAGACGGTAACTGTGAATGGTGAGCGCTATGGCCGCATGTTAACCGATTTTTTTTGCCACAACTTGAAGATATGGATACGGATGACATGTGGTTTCAGCAGGACGGCGCCACGTGCCACACAACACGACCGAACATGGCCATATTGCGAACGAAATTCTCGCTTGTTGTGTGCTAGTGTTTTCTTTACCTTTCACCTCATGTCAATCCAAATCTGTAATTTAAAAAAAATCATCATTGTTTTGCAAGACATTTCAGCTTTAGCATATGGTATAGAAAGTTTGGTATAGTATAGCAATGAAAAAGAAAATTGCTGACAAAAGTAACACGTACTAATGTACGCTAGCAGAAATAAGCATTTTTTAGGTAGGAAATACAGTTGATAGTAGTTCAAAGAATATGATAAAATTTACTTATGAAGTTATATGTATCGTAGAAGAAACACTTACTTTCTGTCATTCTGAACCAAGACGCATTGATGGTCTCAGTGCATTAGGCTCCTGACCAGGGATGGTAAAAAATCACATTCAACGATCAATGAATAAGTATATCCCTCTAGTCGGATATTTTTAAATCACCCCCAGCAGGCGATGCTCTTTTATTCTTCATATGTACACAGAGAGAATACTTGGAACGGTGAGCTACCAAGATCTCAAAAAAGCAATATGAAAGCGGAATCCCCACTGCTTGCACTCTCGAAGCATTACTTCTACTACTCAAGTTTTATCGTGAGTGCAAGCCACAAACGGTTAATCCCATTCCATAGAGCGGATGATGAGTTCTTGATCGGAAAGTGTAACAAGAGACGATCAACTGAAATCTTACGACACTCGTCGAGGGATTTTTAATTCTCTATTGCATTGTCCGCAGTGAGTGGCTGACCCGATGAACAGCAGACGGGTAATGGATACAATTGATTAATTTTATTACCAGCAGATTTGGGCAAATCTCATCCCGCCCAAAATCGTTTTTTAGATACCAATAATTCTGAACATTCACAGTTCTCTCCAAATAATTTTTCCAATAGTAATTCAATTAGTGGCTTCACGAAACACCTTTCGAATTCGATTGAGTTTCAGACCCTTTTTTATTTTGTAGATAAAACGGATCACATATTTGATTAATTCAATTCTGTGTGGTTACGTTCTTCGTTGCGAATAAATGTAATGAATTAGTATGGACGTATTTTATTCATATATCGTGGACTTCCGACATATGTGACAGTAGATTTATCGAACGACTAATGTTTTTTATATCCCTTCAAACTTGTTGCATCTCTCAAGTGTACATACTGCTTTGACCGCAGATTTGCATGGCTAAATCTGGTTAATTTCAGGTATTCAGTCTTCATTTTGTCGAATGAATACTGTTGGAACAATAGATATCGCAGCAAATGATTATCAACATCCTACCTTATCATCAAACGGTATGCGAAGAATTTCAGTGAACTGACGGCATTGGAATATATGCTTTGTGAGGACCACACAATTATTATCAGAGCTGATAAACAACCGACCCCCCCCCTTACAAACTGTGGATAGTCTATCTGCATACAAATTATGTAGAGTTCCACAATCCAAAAATTTTATGAGCAAATATTTACGTGCTTACACAAAAAAAAACACATGTTGACATATTTGCGCTAATTTATGTTTTTTGATTAATTCAAGGTAATCAAGGTCTTTTCTAGCCACCAGTTTACTCGGGCCCGAAAAAAGAGGTCTGTATTTGGGCTGGCGGAAAAATATATCTCGCAAGACCACGTGTTCGATGTCGTAATAGCCTTGGCCAATAACGCATTTACATTAACTCATAGCGCAACCAGCTTAAAATTAAAATTAGTGATTTGAGGGGGATTATTGTTTGTAGTCTCTTGTAGATTAATTTAAACACCATCTGAGAAATCCTCTGTGAAACATTAAAGTCGTCCTATCTGCTGTAGCGCATTTTTTTTATTTTACCCAGTTTCATCGAAGTAAACGCACTCGGAAAGGAAAATTGAACGCCCGGACGAGAGAGCGAGAATCGTTAAGCCTACGTCATAGAGACACTCATTCCCATGGAGCATATTCTTGTTAGGAGTTGTAAACAAAACGAGGACGGAGAGTATCTCAATTATTCGAACTAGTTTCAGTCTAGCAATGCTTTGGTCAACTCAGAGTTACCAAGAGAAAATCATTTGGTTATGATGGGTGAGGATTAATAGTTAGTCGCAGTTTGCACAGATTGCGATCTGTGCAGTTTGCGATTAATCGTAAATCACATCATGCTCCCTTGTTTTCCATCCTTGCTCCTGACTGAATTCGTCCCACTTTCCCTTAACCAGGATTCTATTTGAACTGCATCCACAAATACCTCGAGCAATGTTTACATTCGCTTTCATTGGTTCAACGAGTCGTTCAACTTGGTCTGGCCACTCATTTTCGGCCACTGAAATATACGCTGGAAGTAAGTTCTGCATTGTAATTTATAACATGATTAATATAAATAATGCTGGATTGAACACTTACCATGTATACACTATTCTGGCAGCACCGTAAAACAAATACTGATCAAAACAAACGAGCATGTGTTGAAAATTGTATATATTTAAGCGTTTCTGAAATGTTTCCCAAAGGAAAATATCAGGGACGCAAACCAAATCAAAATAATTCTCTGAAAATATGCAACAAGTGAACCAAACAACTCGAAAAGTTTTGACACTTGCATCGATAACTATCACTCGCTCGGTGCTATCGAATTGCTCGATTTCTATGGGCCATATTATAGAAATCGAACCGAGGATTCGATACAATCACTATCACTATCACACCGAGTAAAATCTGGAATTATAGAAATCGAGGAAAACAGCTCGATTCGTTACTCTGCTCGAATGTCAGTGGCGATGCTGAAATATTCTGAAGCGAGTTTGAAATGTTTCACAAAGCACTATAGAAAGGATGCCAAATCTTTTTTTGAGACATCTGCTATGAAAATTATAAATATCTATATTTCCAAAAGTGTTAATATGGTTATGTTTTGGAGAAAACTGATATTCCCTCAACGCATGAAGTCTAATAGGCGTAATGCATGCATGAATGTGTAATAAAAACGACACCATGGAACAATTTGCTTTACAAAAAAATATTATTAGAATGAATTCCACTTTTTTCAGCAAAACAATTTTTTTGCATGTAATTTTCACGGCGTCAATAGCTTTATTGAATTGAGCCATCACCTGTGGCCCTGAATTCTCGCTTGTTGTGTGCTAGTGAAAATTGCTGACAAAAGTAGCACGTACTAATGTACGCTAGCAGGAATAAGCAATTAATGGATGGGAAATTCGGTTGATAGTAATTCGAAGAATATGATAAAATTTACTTATGAAGTTATATGTATCGTAGAAGAAACGCTTACTTTCTGCCATTCTGAACCAAGACGCATTGATGGTCTCAGTTAATTAAGCTCCTCACTGAATTTCTCCCACTTTTCCTTAACCGGGATTCTATTTGAACTGCCTCCACAAAAACCTCGAGCAATGTTTACATTCGCTTTTATTGGTTCAACGAGTCGTTCAAACTGCTGGTGATTTGTATGTCCATTCATTTTCAGCCACTGAAATATACGCTGGAAGTAAGTTCTGCATTCTAAACTGTATCATGATTTATATAAATAATGCTGGATTGTACACTTACCATGTATAGACTATTCTGGTAGCACCGTAAAACAAATACTGATCAAAACAAACGAACATGTGTTGAAAATTGCATATATCTAAGCGTTTCTGAAATGTTTCCCAAAGGGAAATATCAGGGACGCAAACCAAAACAAAATAATTCTCTGAAGATATGCAACAAGCGAACCAAACAACTAGAAAAGTTCTGACACTTGCATCGATAGCTATCACTCGCTCGGTGCTATCGAATTGCTCGATTTCTATAATAGTAAAATAGAGCTAAGGAGCAAAATTTTTATCACCTCGATTTCTATAATAGAGCCCATAATAGTAATATAGAGCTAACGAGCCAAATTCTTATCGATTCGATTTTTCATTTCTCTATAACAAAGCCCTATATTTGCTTCATGTAAACTGGCTGACAAATTCAGCTTCGATGTCCCGAATATCATGAATCTTCACACATAGGGCCCTATTATAGAAATCAAATCGAGGATTCGATACAATCACTATCACTATCACACCGAGTAAAATCTGGAATTATAGAAATCGAGGAAAACTGCTCGATTCGTTAGCAAGCTCGAATGTCAGCGGTTGTGATGAAATATTTTGAAACAATCTTGGAATGTTTCACGAAGCATTATAGAAAGGATGCCAAACCTTTTTGTGAGGCATCTGCTATGAAAATGTATTTCCAAAAGTGTTAATATGGTTATGTTTTGGAGAAAACTGATATTCCCTCAACGAATGAAGCTTAATAGGCGTAATGCATGCATGGATGTGTAATAAAAACGATATCATGGAACAATTTGCTTTACAAAAATATAATTATTAGAAAATGAATCTTTTCATTTATTTTCACAACTGCAATCTATGGAATTCCGTAAGGAGTCACACATAAATTCCACTTTTTTAAGGAAAACATTTTTTTTTATGTAATTCTCTTTTAGCGTCGATTTCTTGTTGTAGCGGCGTCAATAGTTTTATTGTATTGGGCCACCACCTTTGGCCCTGAATTCTCGCTTGTTGTGTGCTAGTGTTTATTTACTTTTCATCTCATGACAATCCAAATCTGTAATTTAAAAAAATCATTATTGTTTTGCAAGACATTTCAGCTTTAGCATATGGTATAGAAAGTTCGGTATAGTATAGCAATAAAAAAGAAAATTGCTGACAAAAGTAACACGTACTAACATACCCTAGCAGGAATAAGACATTTTTAGGTAGGAAATTTGTTTGATAGTAATTCAAATAATATGATAAAATTTACTTATGAAGTTGTATGTATCGTAGAAGAAACACTTACTTTCTGTCATTCTGAACCAAGACGCATTGATTGTTTCAGTGCATTAAGCTCCTCACTGAATTCATCCCACGTTTCCTTAACCGGGATTTTATTTGAACTGCCTCCACAAATACCTCGAGCAATGTTTACATTCGCTTCCATTGGTTCAACGAGTCGTTCAAACAGGTGGTGATTTGTCTGTCCACTCGTTTTCAGCCACTGAAATATGTGCTGGAAGTAAGATCTGCATTGTAAATTATAACATAATTAATATGAATAATGTTGGATTGAACACTTACCTTGTATAGACTATTCTGGCAGCACCTTAAAACAAATACTGATCAAAACAAACGAACATGTGTTGAAAATTGCATATATTCAAGAGTTTCTGAAATGTTTCCTAAAGGAAAATATCAGGGACGCAAACTAAAACAAAATAATTCTCTAAAGATATGCAACAAGTGAACCAAACAACTCGAAAAGTTCTGACACTTGCATCGATACCCAGTTTCCTATATTTTCGAGCGGTTATAGGTACAATGTGGACCGAGCGACGGAAACTACTGGAATATAATCCCGATTCCCTTCCCGCAGGCTCGATTACCTGTATTGAGTGAAACGGCATCACTGCAGCGATTGATTTTCTCTTTCTCGCTGAACTGTCAAAACACGGATGCGAACATTATAATATTGAAGAAACAGTCTCAAATATCAACTGGTTTTTGTGTACTTATTTTGCAGTTAGAATACTTATCGATGCGAAAAATATTGCTAAAGTTTCTCTGCCTCGGAAGCAAGCAAATAAAAAAACAGCATAAGGAATTCCCAAATCGAATTATGGACAGGTAACAAAAATGCTTTATGTAATGTTTGTTTATATTATATATCATCTTACCTCTATCTCAACATAATTTCAGAATTGAATTCCACGATGGCACAATGGCAAAATAATGTTCCATTATTATTGAGAGTAGCAGGAACAGCGAAAACTTGCAACTGATTTGGATGATTGAAAGAAGCTTATGTGTAGTTTTATCCCAAATTCAAAAACGGCGAACATCCTAGAAAATATAGCGAGTCAAAACATTTTTTTTAAATCTTTATTTTTGAGACTTTCAGCCTCCTGGGCTGGTTCGTCTCAGGAGTTAAAACATTGAAGAAAATTTAAGCATTAAATTTGACAATTTGCACTTGACGAACAATCGGGAATGGCGAAGCTCTAGGAAGCAAAAAAAACAGAATGCTGGATGCTGCGTAAGGTATTTGGGAGATCATCGGTGCTCAATACAATACTGTACGTTCAGAAGAACAAGTGGCACTTAAATAATTGACAAGCACAAATCCATATATTATTTATGATTATGAGAATGTGCCACTTTACTTCAAGAAATCAACGCAATCTCTATGTTTCCTATAATCCCTATATAGAAATATATGAAAATGTAGAATAGGTAAATGAATGATTATATATTGCATTTATGCTTTTCTTCTTGACATACTTTGTAATTCAGGTGGTTTATTGCAAGTCTGTTTAACAGAAAACTGAATTCGTAACCATGATTCAACGTATCCACGTTGAAGATTAAACCCGTATCAATGATTGATGCTAAATGCTCCTGCTGTCGATATGGAGCACGAATGTGACGAACACAATCGAACGAGGAAATTTCTGATGAATGAAAGCACCTGTTGGAATTTCGTTTATGACGATACAAACGCTACGAATGGTATAGGATATCGTAACAGTGAAGATTAACTGCTATTCTAAGAGGTCGTTATGTATAGATTTTTGCATATGGATGCTGAGCATGTTTTGCTTATGATCGATGAGCTAGAGAAACGCTATTGCCACTAAAACGCACAAACACTAGAGCCTTCAGATTATTGTATTTTTTATATTTTCATCTTTGTAATCTAATAATTTATAGATTTCACTATAATAACTATTATAACAAGAACAAAATGATTTTTTATAAACAACGGTGGTCTTCTTTTTTTTTTGTTTCTTATTGCAAGAGAACAGATTAAGCCATAATAAGGGTCGAGTAGTACTTCAATCGGTCGACGTTGTGCCAGATTGGTACAGTTTTGGCTCGTAATTGGTGGTCGAATGCGAAGGTTGGGTCGACAGAATTATTGCAATATGGCACGAAGTCGGCATCGTTGTCGACAGCATTTTCTGGGACCGATTCGGCACAACAATGTAGAGTGGGTACCCACTCGACATTGTTGTGCCAAAGCTGTTGTGCCAAAGCTGTGCCAATCTGGCACCGTGTCGACCGATCGCAGTACTGCTGCACTTTTATTATGGCTCGGTTCGTGTCCAAGAAAGTTGAAATGAAAAGTAAAGATAAAGAGCGTTGTTTACAATCATTTTATTATACAAATCTACAAAGAAAAAAATAATACAAAAATTGAAATTCATCTTTACATTCTATAACATTCGCAACATTTGTTTCGTCACCAACGATAGCTCACGAAGTACCAAAAATGTTCATCGTAATTCCAGCTTCCGCTTGAGGTACAGCTTCTACAGCGACTGGTCCCGCCGCGGGCAACAACTGAAAGAATATATAGAGCGCACCCCTGGCGTTCTGTTGTCACTTTGCTTTTCTCCGATAAGTAGTTCAAAATGTTGCCACCCTCCGGTGCACCAGTGGAATCGATCGTTTTCGTGCTGCAACTTCTGAAGCTTTGACGTTCGGCACGAACTGACTATAACGACGAATTGCTAACGCTTGTAGAGAGATGATGATGATGATACTCCAGTTTGCCTAATGTTGCACTAGGAGATAAGCTATGACCAAAGAGATTTTCTTGTTGCAGTGGTGGGTGGTCCAGCTGATGTAGAAGAAAAGGATGGCGACGATGAAATTGATGCATTCAGGATTCAGGGAGCTGCTGTCCAGGGCTAACAAATAATCTTTCGGAGAATGTTTTAGAGCTCGGTACAAAAAGTGAGCGACACCACGATCATTCGAAGCAACCTCCTCATCCAATTCATGATCATCACCGGCCGATATTTTCATATGTTACTCACGGAGAGAAGAGCAGCAGCATCTGAAATGAGATGAATTTTAAAGCCTGATCTTCTATTGCCTTCGCCGTTAATACCACTATTCGATTCATCCTCCTCAGTTTAGCCGTTATGTATCGTAAGTCGTTTCGCCTTATTCACACCATCGCTGTTTCGTTCTTTAATCGCTGGTGTTTCCAGCTGCATGTCCTCCAGTATGGTGTTTACCGTTGTTTTTGGTACATGATATTTGTGCCGCAACAGCTGAAACAAGATGTAGTTTACGGGTCGAAAATAATGAAAATATAAGCTTTGTGTTAGCAAGTAATTTGATTTGGGAAATTACTGTAATAACAGCACAAAGATAATTTCTAAAAAGAATTACCATATTAGCTTGCTTGTGGAAGAAGATAACACCTAAGCAATTCTTACCGAATGAAAAATTATCCTGTTGCACAGAGCAGAAATTATTTGCGACTTTGCGACTTGTTCAATATTTTCGAATACACTCGCTTTTGTGTTTTGAATGACAGTTTTGCGAGAAAGAGAAAGAGCAAAAACAGTGATGCCGTTTCGCTCTGCACAAGTTATTTAGTAGAATTATAGCTGAAACTATAGACACTGTTGCTTGCGGGGAGCAAGGCGGGGTACGATTCCAGCACTTTTGTAGCACTTTGCGTCGCTCGGTCCACATTGTACCTATAACCGCTCGAAAATATAGGAAACTGGGTAGCTATCACTCGCTCGGTGCTATCGAATTGCTCGATTTCTATGATAGTAAAATAGGTCTAACGAGCAAAATTCTTATCGTCTCGATTTCTATAATAGGGCCCATAAGCTAGTGACAGATGTACCTCTCGAAATGAATCTTGTTAATTTTTTGCCATTTGTGGTGCCATTCGTTGGAAAATCCCAGGATTTTGTAGTACAAGAAAAAGTATTGTTAAAAGCGTCTCGAAGCACTAAGGTTCAAAAACATTTTGATGTTATCTTGCGTTCTGCCACCACGATCGAAACGTGTTGGACTGGTACGACGCCAATAAATCGCCGGAGCTTCGCCGTATTGCATAATGTTGGCCTATTATGAAAACAGAACTTCATATGAATTTTTGGAAACGACCTGGAGTTTGAAAAGTTTGGAAGGATACGATTAAAAAGGGAAAATGTGATGGGTGATATGGAGGGGAAAATGCTGACATTCGGAAAGGAAGAAAAAATTGAATGAAGTAAATTATCATAAATTTGTAGCCCTTTATTTCGTTGAAAATTTCGAGAGAACTCGATAAAACGAGTAAATTTGGTGAGCGGTTTTGTGTATTAATTTTTATCTTATAACCTTTATCACTTCACTACATTTTTGCCAATCCAAACTCATACACATAAGCGTATTATTTTGTCTTACCTCATTGACTCTCGCTGTGTGTTTGTTGTCATTCGTTCTGCGTTGCACTTTTCAATGCACGTAATTCCCACTTTCCATTGCAAATTCTCTGCATCACGTCCCCGGTCGCAATAAATTTTTATTTCTCTCTGTGGGGCGACCCTACCGGATGGTTGCCGAAGCGTACTAATCGAACGACGGCTTCACTTGTTTTCATTTGTTTTTTTTTTATGATTTGCTCTGTGTTGTGCTAAACCGCATAGTGTGTGACAAATCGGGTGTGTGAAAATATTGAAGCGAGAAAAAAATCGTTGCAGTCGAGTGCACTGAAGCAAAAATCAATCTTATCAGGACGAACGCAAGAGGAAAGAAGCAACTGCATTTGCAGATTATGGTCAGTCTGATCAGGAGCGTAGGAGCAAACACGGTGAGTTCTGTGTTCATTCTTTTGTGGGTAATTCGCGTATTAAGTTCGATTGAAAAAAAAAAGATGACGAGTTGACCCATCACTTGTTTATCAACCGTAACGATGTGCGTCGTTCCCCTTTTTGTACGTTTTGGTTGTACATGTCGTTTCTTGTATTGCAGAGCAAAAATTTCCAAACATTCGTGCATCTTTTCGAAAAGCATCCTCTTCATCATTTGCTAACTTTTGCCACTCATAGGCAGGGCGCTTCTTCGAGGACTCATCGGCGAGAATGGATGATAGTAGCTCGATGCAGGACCCGATTCTTGCCACCGAAGATGACGATGGCTTCCGGCCGCTGAGAACGGTGCCAGCATTCAGGTAGTGTAATTGCACTGTCATTACAGCTAAACATTGACATTTCTCACCTCTACGTGTTTTTTTTTATTTGTTCCAGCATTCATTTGCTCATATCGAGTTGTATCTCTGTTGCTGGTGTTGTCCTCGCAGCAACATGGGAGGACAGTTGCCGCTGTGAAGCTTACTTCATAATGTTGTACTTGAGGGCAGCTTTCTGGCTGTTGACCTATGTAAGCGTCTTCATATCGATACGAGCGACACATTTTATATCTTTCATTCATTCCTTATTTCACAGCTCTTCGACCACTTTGTGAAGAACAGACACGAAAATCTACGACTGGATGGCTATCACGAGTTTCACCGTGCCATCGCTTACCACAAGACCGTGCCGTTGCAGATTGTTTCGCTGTGGAATACGTTTCTGCTGGCAGTGCAGGCACTGATCCAGCACTATTACGGGGACAATTTTGCCGAGAAATGTGCCGTGGCCGGATTGTTCGTTCCCATAGTATACATCACCATGTTTTGCTCGCTGGAAACGTTGGTGCTGTGCTTCGTGCATGGTTCCTATATTGGTTAGTATTTCCTGAGAAAAGACGAAAGATGGGCCCAGTCTGTAACCGATTTCGATCACTTCACAGCGAAGGTAGTCCACTTCAACCGCGCGGCAGCACCTCCTGATGCGTTGCAGGGTAGCCGAGGTCACAGTGGCGGCTCACTAGGGCTTACCCAGCGTGGACTGAGCACGGCAGAGCTGTTGGAGAAGCAGGCCGACCTTATCAGCTACCTAAAGGATCACAACCTAAAGCTTAACCAAAAGATCATGCAGATGAATGCCCAAGTCCGGACGGTAACCTTCCCCGGGTAATGTTATTTTTTTTGTTATGTTTCACCTTTTTTTTAATATCATTTCGATGCGATGGAGCAAAATATCTTGAATTAATCATTGGTTAGCATTCGAACAAACCAAACACAGGAAATCGATTTAAAAAAGCGTTCCGATGATAACACGATACATCCAAAGGAGTGATGTAGCAAAATTTCTTCTCGCTGGAAGGAGAGCATTTTCTTTGTGTTTTCCACAATAAAACTAACGTTTGATTCTGTATATACATTAGAAGAAACTAAACATTTTTCACTCTTCTACACACGTATCCGTATGCATAAAACAGAAAGGGGGCTAAAGATTGCAACTGGGACCACAATCAGCTTGTTTCAAGCCTTGTTTCTATTGTAGATCGAAAACCAACACGGACAGACGTCATGACGTACAGAGCGACAACGAGGACAATTTTTTCTACTCATTTCATAGGTGGGCAGCACCCGAATAGCGCACTACGAACTCACCTACAAGTAAAAACAAGAATGTAACTAATTATCGACATTAATAGTTCACTGATCCAACTCACACATTCTTGATTCTTGAGGATTCAATAGAGGGTCCAAATTTTTCATCAGTGTAACAATGAGATAGTTATGTTTTCGATCTTGAGGTTACTTTCAAGCATGATATAGATATATTATATTCAAATATTATTCAAACCTACAGGAGCATGACGGTAATTTTGATATAGATCTATGTTTAGCTATGAAGTAAAATAACTTCCACTAAAATAAAATGGGAACACATTTCCTGGACCTCCGACACAACTTGTATTGCATATTGGTAGAGAAATAATAAATCATTTGAAATGGCGTACAATCTGGGAAAAAATTCAGTACGAATTCACGGAACTGAGCTGATAACAATCTTTTTAAAAGTAAGTCACGCAAAACATAACTAACAAAAATGAATCTTCAAGTACATATGGGGCTCTACCAAAACGAATCAAGCGACTTTTGTTTTCAAAAATAAGTTACTTACACCACTGGATGCAGAAAATGGTAATCTATCATTCGGACAGCTGACAACAGCTCCAAAACAAACATTTCTGTGTAGCAGGCTGTGAAAAAAAACAAATTGCATTCAGCCAGAGTGAACCGTAAACCAACAACATGGCATCGGAGGATAGTGATCGTTCTCTCCAAAAAGGCAGTTTTTTTGTATCTGTAATCTTTAACAGATTTTTCTGTTTCGGATAGCTTTGGAAACAGTTTTCTTCGAGATCTGGTAAGTAAGACAGCCAAAGGGCTGCCATGAAAGGTGAAACCGTGTTGAGAGCTGATGTGCATTTTTCGAAATTGCGTTCAGCCACAACGAACCAATTGTGATGTATTTTTGAATAAACTTTTTTTCATTTATTAAGATATTATTTTGTCAAAAACAGTAAAATTGAGTCAATATTAGAGTAGTGCGGGACAAAGGTGCGCACCTCACTGTTGTCGTCCAATAACTTTTGAAATAAAAGCAAAAAAAAATCAATTTGCTTACCAAATTGTATCCATATATATTACCTTCGAAACCTAGTACAAGAATTTCTCGAGTTTTGTTTGTAGTTAGACAAAAACCTTTTTTAATACAAAATGGCAAATGCGTACTTTTGCCCCATAGTGGGGGCAAACGTGCGCACTAATTGAACTGTACTTCTGAGGTAACTTGTAACGAAACTAAATGCTTTATCACTATAAGCGGAAGAAGCATCATTACCAGAGTGTGTAGGCACCTTCCAGTGGGGAGGAGGGAGGGTGCTGTATGATGTTTTATGGATGGAGATGAATGCGTGTTATGGTCGAACATACCACTTGGAAATTTTTGGGAGGGAGGAGACTGACAATATAAGATATCTAAAAATGGCCAACATTTGAAACAGAATTTGTTTTTATCAACAAACTAGCTGACCCGGCGAACTTCGTCCCACCCACAATTGATACATTGATATAAATCATTTCGAAAACTCAAGTTTCCACAGAAATTATTTTATGTACATAATCTATACTCGCGGTATATAATTTGTTTTTTGACATATAAACCTGATGCAGACTAAGATGCAACAATCCTGATACTGACTGTTTAAATCCGTTGCTTGTTATTGAATTGCCGTTATTGAATTGAATGCATGGTGAAAATAAAAACATTCTTCATTTGAAATACATTTTGCATTATTTTTAAGCAATTGTTTATTTTTCTTCCTCATCTTGGATTTCGGTTCTGAGGATTCCGACGCCTTGTCTTGGAGCGCTGTTGCTTCGTTGCGCTGTTGTGGGGTTCGAAGAGACAGACGATGGTTCCTTATGAAGCTAAAATCTCTATCTCTTCCTAGTTTTGCAACTTGTTTTAATTCGTGCTGGAGGTTGTTGGCTTCCACAAAATCAAACGCCAGACGACGTAAATCTCTGAGAGTGATTTACGCTTTGCCCAGTGCTCTGCAGTGGTCCGCCAGATCCTCAGACTGCTCACTCGTAAACACTTGTCTGAACTGCCCCAGGTGCTCGTTGGCACATCCCAGCAGAAGTAGAAATGTAAATAAAAGAAGATTCAAATCATAAATCATCTGGAGTGCATTTCTTCAAATCAGTTTACTTACTGTGGGTCCCGTTAAAAATTTGGTTGAGAACTTTTATTTTTTTTCAGAGCAAATCTCTGGTGCGAACTATGCCCCGCAGCCACTGCGCACCTTTGCCCCACAAGCAATTTTTGAACAAATCGAATTTTTAAAAAAAGCTCTTGAGCTTTTTCACAAAAACGAATACGCACTATCATCTACTATGGAATAAAGCTTTCCTTTACAGTATAGTTTCGAACTTTCCAGTTATTTTAGGTAAGTTAATCGTCATCTCCAAAACTGGAAAAAATAGATCAAAAGATCGCAAAACTCTTTTTACCTCATAACTTTTTGTCACTTTCATGAAATGTACGTTGTTTATATGTGTGCGCTGCTGGTGTAATAATCGGCCTGATTCTGCGTGGTGTGTGAGGTGAGATGACAATTGTCACTTATGTCACGCGATTCCACCAGGCGTATGCCGTGAGAAATCTCACTTCTTCTTCTTTCTTTGTTTTTAGGAGGCTTTAAACTTTGCAGTTCATTCGCCTCTAGAAATCTCACTTGAATGAACTCTCACCTTATTCCCGCTCTCAAATATACGTGACGATTGTCACATGAACTGGGATTTCTAGGTGACAATCGTCGACATGTCATGAGGTGTCGACAGTGCATAAAAACAAATGAAAAATGGAAGAGGAATAATAAGTGTCTTTTTGGGTCGTATAGAATCGATAGTAATGGTATTGTGTGTATCAATAAATTCAATTTATCTTCAATTTTCACAGTACGAAAGACAAATTGCAAGTATTTTGATTTTTTTTTGTGAAAGCGGTAGTGAATCTGTTATCCCTCAATTGGACGAATAAGCACACCGGAATTATTCCCATTTCATGCAATCTATTTATTTTCTCTAAAATATATCTATCACAATGGATCTTGTGTTTCATCTATCTAGCCGCGAGTCATCGTCACCGAACTGCATATCCATTTCAGAAGCCGTGGTATATGCTCGAGCCGGAGCCAGAGCAACAATTTAACACTGAGAGCGCCGAGAGCAGCAGCAGCTATGACCAAAATAAACAAAAATGCTAAACTTTACAGGATGCAATCAACCGTTTCACTAAATCTAAATCAAATACCTGCAAATTCGGCAGAATGTCTTGATTAGAGATGTGCCATCCGCTCATGAGCTGTTCCGAAGAATCGACTCTTTGAAGTGAGTTGACGCGGAACAGCTCGCAAAAAAAATCAAACAGCTCTTCAGCTCACTTTGATGATGATGAAGGAGAGAAAAGAGCTGTAGAATTGAAGAGAGTGTGTGAGCTGTAAGATTCAAATGAACTGACCGTCTTTCGCTCTTCGTGTTAAGACATCAGTTTAGTTTCATTTGTCCCTCGTCTTTTCAACTGTTATATTCGCGTTGACGGCATTGAGCTTTGTTTACCAGTTTAGGGGGCGCCAAAAATAATAATTGGCTCTCAGGCAGAATGAACACGTTTTAAAATTCAAATTATTAATGAAAATTAACTTCTGTGTATCAAATGAGTATTCTATTTCAATGAAAAACACTTTGTTTGCAGGCGGTGCAAAAATCTCATAAGATTTTTTTTTTTTGAAGAAAACTTTCTATTGTAATGTAAAGCCTCAGTAAAAATGTCGGAAATGTTGTACTCGCCGAGTCTGTTGTAAATAATAGTCTGGAATACGTGTTTCAAGTAATTAATAATATGGTGTGAAAAATTTCATTTGAATTTTAACATTTTCAAACTGGCTTCGTGGCTATCGAGTTTGGGACCCAAATTGAAAGTCGGCACTGACAACTGAGCTGAAGAGCTGTTCATAAAGAACAGCTCATTTAGATGAGCTGATATGATCAGAGTTGTTCATCATGATGAGCTGATTTGCACACCTCTAGTCTTGATACACTAACAACAGGCCAAGTTAAATCACATCTATAGATACGGTACTGACTGCAGCAAAACAAATATCTGACCTCTCTGAGCGAAACAAATAAAATTCTGGGATGCCAGATGTTTTTTCTCAAATATATGCGATAAAAGTCTGAAATATTTGTAAATATGTGCTAATGTCTGACATACTGACCAGCTTCGTTTATCATATGGAATCAATAATGTTTTGTCACTATTTTAAATAGCCTGCAGCAGGAATAAAATGTTGTGACAAAAGTTAAATGTCTGCAAATTCGTGAACATATGTGCGAATGTGGCATCTCTGATCAGATTTGGCAACCAGCAGAATGAACGCCTTGTCACTTGCTGTTCATCCTCTCACATACATAAATTAACCTCTCACGGCATCCGATAAGACTGTAGGAATAGAGTGAGGAGAGTTGCGTGATGGTGATGTGACAATTGTCATATCACCTCACACGCCGCGTAGAATCAGGCTGAATGTATCAAACGAATGCACTGTTATCTAAATTCTATGCTCGTTTGTTTCAAAAAGGCCAATGCGTACTTTTGCCCCGCACTACTCTATATATACTATTTATGAAATTAGTCAAGAGCCGTTACAAAATACTGATGTGTTGTGTAATAATATTATGTTAATAGTTAGCATGTACGAGGGTCGTTCAAAAAATAAGTTTCAGTGCCTCAGAAATCGCGGAAAAATAAAGTTAGGACAAAAAACAAGGTGATTTTCGTAATCTACGTTTTATTGACGCAGGATTACGTCTTTCGGGAACATATTGGGGTACAAATTGAAAAACGAATATCGATCGCATCGTGAAAAATGTCCAATTTCAAACGCGTATTGCTCAGTCATTTCATGACGGATTGATGAGATTTTTACATCAAAACATTGCGGCACTCTATAACAATTTTTCACCTTGAATAAAATAATATATATCATGTAATTAACTATCGAACAATTGAAAAATCTCAACCCCTATAAAAACGGTACTGATTGGTCGAAGTTGACGTCATTTCTTTTTCGCCTGCTTCGCTTCTTTCGTTCCCCGATAAGTCAAATATTTGCATGTCGAGCGAGTGGGGGGCGCCTATCTCTCACATACCAACTGATATAAAAGGACAGTAGCATTTTTGGATTTCTCATTCTCGTTCAACGCTCAGATCGGCAAACATCTGGGCTTCTAGTGTGCAGTGCTCAACTAATCAACCAACACCATACGATGCGGCAAAGGAGAGGAAGCCATCGGCAACCAACGATGGATGCGGTGCGGCAAAGGGTGCAAAGAAGAGGAAGCAGCGGAGAGCATCGAATTAAATCTAGTATGCATTGCTGGTGCGCTCCTCTTCACATCAACAATTGGATGCGGCAAAGGAGGCAGAGGAGCGAAGTGCATTGCATCGCATCGTATCACACCCGCTATCCGTCGTTTAGCTCGTCGTGGTGGTGCCAATCAAACCCTCGCAAATCGACGCACAGAAGCCGATGGCGCCAAAGTCAAGGAAAGCATCAGCGAATCCGTAAAAGCTACCGCTCCCAAAACTAAACTGCTACATCCGACTGAAACGCAGCAGATTCCGTACAACCCATTAAACCATTCCAGTCCTTCTCAGGACTATCAATTTGTTTTGAAACAAAAGAGTTTATTTTACTGTTTTCCACTTACCACAAAAACTATATAAAACCGATCAAAAATACTGTTTATTTTTACATTTTCTACTAACAACTAACATGGAACGTATCACGTCAAAAACATACGTTTCATCAACCACCTTTTACTGGATTTGGCAAAAGAAGCGAAGGACATATTCATACATGTATATAACGGAACGCTCCAGTCATACACAGCCCGTTAGGGAGGAATGACCTTTGGGTTAAAGTCCCTTCAAAAAACAAGAACGAACGATACACAGCCCGTATCAGACAAATGCATGAAGGAATTCTAGAAAATAATGCTACACGGGCGAGTAGCACCATAGTAGCAAAAAAAGTCGAAGTTCGTGACATCTGGTAGCACTATTTTTCTTCTTTTGAATTATAGAGACTTTAAACTTTACGTTCATTCGTCTCTAGCCCTGAGAAGGGCCCATTGTCGCTCAGCACTCCTCAGCAAACGAGTCTGCTTTCGGCGGCACCAAGCGACGCCATGAGCAATATTCATTTAGGGAGGCAGATTAATCTCCCATCGAACTAGCAGACCCGAAGACAGTTTTGAATTGATAAAATTTAAATGTATTTATTTTTTGACGTTGGATTACGGCATTGCAAATATATGCAAGTCGGGGGTTGCTCCATGAAATTTCATATCAATGACCGATCGTTTATTGTGAAAAATTTAGCACAAGTGTAAGTGTAAAATTGTATATGGTAGCAGTTGTGCTAAGAATGACTTGATATATGAAACGATTTATTTTAATTTCCTAAAATTAAAAACCAAGGTGTGTTCCCGCTCGAGAACTGGTTTTTGTGTTCATTTTCACCCGAGGGAAGTTTATACGGCAAGAAAAATTGGAAAAGTGAAGAAATATTCGAAAAAGTGATTTCCCATATCCTCTATATATAGTATTGGGTGTTATTAGTCCAATTAAAATTGAATTGGGTTGAATAAACGCTTAGAAAGTAAAAATTATAAAAAAGAATACCTTTTCCATTTCAAATATGTTTTCTCTATATTAAAGTAACATTTTTTTACTGATGAGGAAAAATTATAATTGTGTTCGGTATTGGTAATTGTCTTATGTTACATTGGTGAGTTTTTTTTTCTTTATTTCATACATACATATCACAGGAGGCATCTCGTCTAGGATCACAGAGGGCGGTTTTCATCATATATCGTTCCACTTCGGTATCTTTTATCTGATACGCACCATCCAACGACTGTTTACCATCCTTCTGCCATCATCACTCGATAAACACTGGTGGAGTTAACATACAATACCCAACAACCAAACAAAACGGCCCTTTTCAGGGCCACCATATCATTATCAAAGAGTTTAACGATGTAATTCTTCAAACATATCCAAAATCAACAGATAGTCTAACGGAATCCTACGTCAACTATGCGGTCGTGTCTCGGAAACAACCCTCCTGTAACTTTTTTCTATTTTTCTACATAATCGCCGTAACGTTCAAGGCATTTTCCATAGCGTGGCACGAGTTTTTCTATTCCGAGGGCAAAGTGCGTAGCGTCCAACTTTTTGAAGTACGATGTAACTGCGTCACGAATTTCTTCAGTGTTATCGAATTGTTGACCGCCGAACGCCTGTTTCATCCCCGTACTATTGTGAAATTTTGGACCGATTAAGAACCGCGATTAATAACAAAAGGCCAGGTTTATTGACGAAAGGAGTGTTCCTCATCCACGATAATGCGCGACCCCATTCTGCTCGCGTAACTCAAGAGCAATTGAAAAAATTCCAATGGACTGTGTTCGAGCATCCTCCTTACTCCCCAGACCTCGCCCCTAGCGATTATCACTTATTCCCGGTGTTTACGTAGAGAGCGTCAAAGAAAATGATTGAATTTCAGGATAAAATTGCAGCGGCCGTACGTTTTTTTTCTGGGTTTGGATCGATTCATCGACGTAAATTATTCGTTCGCTTCGATTATTGGTTGTGCAGTATTCGAATCGATTTCTGTGGAAAGTATTCGATTAATAGATTAATCGAACGATTATCGGGGATAACTAGGCGTATCAGTAGAGCTTCAGCAGACTTGGCACTGAAACAATGTTCTAAATTTGTTTCAGTAAAAATGTTGTAGCAACAAAAGCAACACGTTTTCTCACTTTGACCAGACAAATAAACCACTGGAACATTTTGGAAATGATTGCTATCAGGTGCTAGATTTGCGCTCGCATACCATCATGTAGCACCAGGCCTGAAGATACCAGACCAGATACTGCAGCCATCTCACCCGGCACGAAATCCTATCGAGAAGTTCGCATCATCTACAGGGTGTTCAATAAGTTCCAATACACTTTAAAAACGTGTTGAAAAGGATGAAAATACAAGATATTCATTCTGCGTCAATTTTTATTAAGGCAATGTTTATTGAGAACCTTTACGACATATTAGCTGGGAGCACACTAAGATTGGGCGATCTTGGATCGATTTTCAGAGGATCGATTTTTTTCATTTCCGATTTTTTGGATCGATTCATTATAACCGAAAAAATCGTGAAGATCGATCGTTTTCCTTCGATTTTTTCGATCTTAGAATTTATACAGTGTGCATCGATTTTAATCTCAACACCTGATAAATTTTATAAACATAATGTCATCATTTGGATAGCTTTTGGGGATGTCAAATTAGTGATAGTGAATAGGGCGCTTGCAGCGTGCATATGTATTAGTAATCTGTTGGGCAGGCAAAAGAAATCACTGCATAGGATTTATATAGATCGACAATATTGAGCTTTGTTTAAATTATTACTTTAGCGAAATAGTTACCAAAACTACGCGCTAGTCTATATTAATAACATGCGAACATATGTGTCTTTACATAGAAATATTTACTTTTAGCGTCAAAGCCATATACACGGAAAAAATTTGAAATTCCTTTTATGGCCATGATTCATATCAATGGAAGCAGATTGATTATTCAGAAAGTTCTACAGGAACAGCGTAAACTGCACATTGCGATTGTATAGCCGGATTAGGTGAAGTATGTTCCCATGTAGGCTTTGTGCTTTTCGCCCTGGAATGCTGATCTCGTGAAGAAATAAACTATAATGAACATTCGTGTACAGATATCCTTAATTGGTGGTTAGTTTCGCCAAAAAAAGCGGTTGACTATGTTGAAATTCAGGATATATTTAGCCAGAAAGAACAACCAACCATCAGTTATGATTTCCGGGTATCTGAACGCTCTGCGGAGAATTGACATATGTTTATAAGAAAATTGATCGGAAACGGAGAAAATCTATGCGATGTTTACCCAACAGATGCTCCGCATGTATGTGTAGCAAGAGCCCTATAGGATTGGGCGATCTTAGATCAATATTTAGATAATCGATCTTTTCCTCTCCGATTTCCAATTTTTCGGGTAGATTCTTTCTACTATAAAAAATCACGAAAATCGATCTTTCCGACTACTATCTTTGAGACTACTACCAATATTCCGAATAAATGCCAGACGTTTGACACAGTTGAATTCAACGGGTTTATTGTCAGTGGAGTTTTGGATGAATACCAGTTGTTGAATTCTAATAATTTTCAATGAATTTATTTAATTAAATAATTCCATGACGGTGCAAGATGAATGCCCCAGAAACTACATTTTTTCTGGCCTTTCATTGATTTTTGTGACCTTCATTCTGATAATTAAATCGAAATGCTTTTGATGTTTGAATAGAAATGTGAAATATTTATTCCATGTTCAACCCTCTACCGCCCAAGTTTTTTATTCATCTAAAAAAACTACTCCACTTTTATCTCGAATTTCCGACATTCAACATAAAATACTCCTAGCAGAAAGCTGCCAGCATAAAAACAATGTGTATGTGTGATAGATGAAAATATTATAAAGACGTTCTAGTATAAATGAACATTGAAAATAATGTCTGAATAATTTGAAAAGAGAATCCGCGAAGCCCGTCTAAAGGCGGGCTTGGGCTGTAGAGGGTTAAAGAAAAGACAACACTTATGTAGAACAAGTAAATGAATTGAAAAAAGGCATTGAATTTTTCGAAGATCGATTCTTTGGTACCGATTAAATCAGTGAATCGATCCTTTTCTAAAGATCGCCCAATCCTAGAGCATACCCTCTTCGTGCTGTGTGACGAGCTTGAGACTTTTCTCAAAAGAATCGCATGGAGCACGCACCTGTTCCATCGGCATCTCGTCCCATATTTCGGAAATGAACCTCTTAAATTGGTCCATAGTGTTCACTTTATGTTCGCTCTGCTTGGCCAGCATGTACGACCATACATGAAAGTCCAGGAGATTAAGGTCCAGGAAGCTGGGAAGGCACAAAGCCTCATCGAGAAAATCAGTCAAATTCTCTCGACACCACACTTAGACCATACTTGCCATGTGGACCGGTGCGCCGTTCTATTGAACGTCGCAATGATCCTTCCCGTAGAGATCCTGAAGTGGCGCCACAACCTTCTCCAGAACCTCGGTCTTACAGTGACAGCGTTGATTTTCAGGTTTTTCTCGATAAACACCAGTGGGAGCTTCCCACACCTGGATACGGCAACCCAAACCAAACCGACGCGGTGCTCTGGAACCGCGGGATGTTTATGTGGGACGGAGGGATGCTGGTCAACGTCGGCGCCCACAGCCGATCATTTTGGACATTCTGCGGCCGTTGCAAGACAAGGAGCTTCTCATCAGAAAACACGCCTCTTCTTTGTAGTAGACTTTGTTACCCCATAAATATTGCGTTTCTTGTACGACTTGTATCTCAGTGTTTTCGTCATGATAGTGTGAGCAGTCTGGATCGAACGGTTCAATTTCCGACGAAGCCGCTCACTTACCACCTTGGTGGCTGCTGGCGTCCTCGTCGAAAGCGGCCGCCCGAATATCGCACGTTCATTGGCCGAACCCGTCTTCCGGTACCGACGGATGTTGGTATAGATGATATTTCGCTTCTCTCCATGGGATTTCAACCGCCAGAACATGTCGCCGGACTGCTCGTCTATCGCGAACAACTTTACTGCGAAGTCGCAGTGAACAAGCAATAGATGATAAAAACCGTGCGCGTCGGTTAGCCTATATATGAGGCTGACACCAATACCAATACACAGAATGCAAATGGTGCGCGCCTACACTACGATGAAAAGTTGTATTCGAACTTATTGAACACCCTGAACGTATAGCCTTGTAGTAGGATTGAATAAGGTACGATCAACCTGCTATGGACGTCTTAAGATGTACAACAATCAAAGCTCTTGAGCTAAAATATAGATTTGACCTGTAAAATTAAGGTCTCAATAATTTTGGAATAACACAACATATGTTAATTTGTCGTTAATCAAAAAAAGAATTTCAAATTCAAAACTCAGTTGCTTATCCCGTAAAGACAGTAACACATACACCCGCGCCGCTTTATACCAGACTATTTGTCAAAACGATAAACGCGTCACAAATATCCATTGGCAAACAGTAGCGCGCTTTCGCTATACCCGTCCACATCATGGAGACACTGCCAAAGCTGAAAATAGTTAAACCAGTCGCCCAGGGTCCCCAGAACATCTCCCCGATTCCGGAGGGTTCCAGATCGAACGTGTCCGCCTCACTTCCCCGCCAATCAAGTATTCTCTCCGCGCCGGATGTAATCTGTGGCGATACCTTCCGTCCGGGTCTTATGATCGCAATTCTCAGGTTAGAACGCTTACTCTTAGGTTTGGAATTCGGATTAAACTCTATTTTTCTGCAGCTTCCATTGGCTCACATCGGTAGCAATTTTGGTTGGTGGGATCTTCTGGCTCGTGACGGCGCCATCAAACGACGGCGAAGGTAGTCCGTGTCAGCTGTACTTCGTGATGGTCTACATCCGGATGGTATTCTGGTTTCTGACGTACGTCCAGCACGAGCTGATCAAGCCACCCTGTCAGAAGCTGATCAATCAGAACTATAATCTCTATCTGGACATGACATGCTACCGGAAGGCACCTCTTCAGATCGTATCCCTCTGGAACATGGTACTCATTGCGGTACAGGGTTACGTTCGATCACTTTTCAAGATGCATGAACATGGTGCGTCTATCTGCAGCGGGGTGGGATTTGAAGAGATTACGAAGCTGGAGATTTCACCCCAGATGTTCATTGTGCTGTTTTGCGGACTGGAAACGATGACCCTGGCTTGCTTCTACATCCCAGCGACAAGTGAGTGTGAGAGAGTGTTGATGTGCGTTCAAATTCCACATTTTCACCTGAATTATTACAGAGCGCCTGATGAAGACGATGCAGCTGCTGGACGAGGACTCCCCGGACAGAACACTCTCCAACCAGGAGGACATTTCAATGTACATGAAATTGAAACGACAAGCGGAACAGGTCAAAATGCTGACCGTGGCGAACAACAGACTGAGAAAGGAAGCAGTAGCACTCGGAGCGATGGGTGATGATTAGCACATACTTTAACGATGTGGAAGTATCAGGTCGATGTCTGTGAAGTTTTTTTTGGCTGTTTGCGAAAAATAAAATTAAATTTGTTTGTTTGAGGTTATGATTATAGTCCATTCTTCAGGAAAGTGGGATAAAAACAATGACGTTTATACCACTCACTTTCACCATTGTTTTTGGCTCTGTTTGTGTCATTGTTGGGCACGGATCAGTTTGCACCCGCAAAAGCCAAGGACAGACAAAATGTCCTACACAAGCCGGAATTTTGTCCCATTTTTTCTGTTTCGCTCGGTAACGACCGGATCTTTGAGTGATGGGGCAGTTAGTGGAAGCCGCCAGCTGGAACAGCAGATGCTGTTTCCCACAATGACCGAAGATGATCGAGACATCTCGATCATCAGCTTCGAGAAGATAAACACTACTCCAATTTTGTGGTAAAAGTTTTGACGGCGTTGATAGGTTAGGTGCTTCGTTACAAGAGCGTTTATTCCTTTCCTAGGTTCCAACTGGTTTGCTCAATGGCGCTGACCGCAGTTGGACTCGCTTATTGCTATTACGGGTGCTACAGTGGGAATGAATGCGCTGGATACTACACAATGCTTAAGCTAAGAGCGGGTTTTTGGTTTGTCACATTTGTAAGATCCCCTTTTCTTCAAAATACCGTGAATGAGATATGACGCATCCTCATTTCGCAGATCATTCATCTTCTGGTGAAGAGCAAACACAACCGGATGAAGATACTTGGATATCATACGTTCCTTCGGGAGACACATCGTTATAAGAAAACTTCGCTTCAGGTTGTATCCCTGGTCAATCTGGTTATATTGACCGCACACACCGCACTGCTGCATATGTTTGGTTCACATTTTTTCATTGATTGTGCTCTGAAAGGCTTCTCAACGACTCTATCCGTAAGTGCTGTTTGCTTGCTGGAATGCATCGTATTAGTTCTCATTCATATTCCATACTTTGGTGAGTGGCATTTTCGACTCCACAATACTTGACAAAACTAATATTTTGTATTTCCCACAACAGTTAAAACCAAAGTTTTCAACGTAATTCAAAATCCTCCAGATGCCCTGTTGCAACGTGGCAATGGACAAACTGAGATGTCTCCCGAGGAGTTCATCAATCAGCAGTTTTTGCTGATCGTCAAACTGATGGACGAAAATAGACACATGCACGACAAAATCCGTGAGGCTCGTGCGTCGGCTCACCTCATCAACAGTGAATCGACCCAACTATCCATTGCGGACCAGTCTTTTGTAATAGGTTACTAGGTGCATGCGGGGGTAGATTGTTAATAAATGAATGTTTTCTTTTTGTTCCACTTTCGAGACTATCGTTCCACACTTATTCTTTTGGATAAGACGTCACACATGATATTTAATATTGCACGGAAGCAGAACAAAGTCTTGAGCTAATTTGGTTTGGTCATCTAACAACATGAAACACATACTGATTGTTCACACTCGGTTACGAAAACAAAAACGAATCGCCTTTACCTTCATCAAACGTCGTCACTTAAGCTTCCCAGCTCATCGTTCAGCTTGCATAGAACCTCACTATCGCAAAACTTAGAACTGCTCTTACCGATGGAGTCCAACGAATAGTTACTCAGCTTGCTGCCACTGGAGCTCCGCTGTTTATCGTTCGAACGATGGCTGCGATCATGATGACCGATCCTACCACAGCTAGAAGACTCGCGTTTGGTCCCATTAGCACCACCACCACAGGTTCTCCTGGTTTTGTTGGATTTGCGGAAAAGAGCACCCGACTCTCTGCCCCCACTGGTCATACAACGATGGGCCACGTGCCCTAATCGGGGGCCCCACTGTGGTGGACCTTCCAGCAGCAAGGGAGCCGCCTTAACGCGCTGTCTCATCAGCTCCATGTTTATAGCGTGCTCTTCCTGACGTAGTTTCTGCTCCGCCTTGCGTGTTGCAAGCCGCAAATTCAGTTCCTCCTGATGGCTATGGCTGAAAGAGGGAAGGGGACCGTGAGGTACAACTATTCATAGGATGCATAGGATGCAAGATTACTCAAGGTTCAAGTTTTGGAAAGCCTGACTCTTCTTAACACCCCACTGGGGTCTACTTGGTTTCTTGACGGCTCCACTGTCCTCTAGCTCTATGTCGCGAAGCTTCTTACGACACCATTCCGTGCGCAGCGTTGCTGCCAAATTGGGTCTATTCACCGGATATATCGGAGCCGGATTTGTGCCGAGATCCCCACTTGTGCTGCAGCTAGAGTTGCTGGATGGATATAATGGCTGAAAGCAATTTCGAATTGAATAAGTTCTAACTTTTCTTTTTTACTTAAAATAATTGGCTCTATTATATAAATCGAATCGAGAAGTCGATAAAATAACTGTCGCTATCACACCGAATTCGTATTTTTGTAATCTCTTACCGAGCTCGAATTTCATGTGTTGCGAATTGCATATATTTAAGCGTTTCTGAAACGTTTCCCAAAGAAAAATGTCAGCGACGCTAACCAAAACAAAATGATTGTCAGAAGATATGCGACAAGCAAACCAAACAGCTCGAAAAAATTCTGACAGTTGCACCGATAGCCATGTCAACAAAATTTCCAAAAAAACATCCTCGGGGGATCTGGTATTAAACTAAATACCTACTTCCGTACTAATCGAGAATTCCCACTCCGTCAATGGTCAGCTAATGCGATCGTATTCGACTCCAGACAGCTGACGAAACCCGACGAAAGATCCTTCATAACTGAAGTGTTTTCCAACACTTTGAGAATAACTTGAACTTGAAGTTTTGAGGAGCTTTATTCAAAGTTTAGTTTGCTTCATTCTACTTTGACGGATACGTTTTGAATTAAAATTTTCTCCATCGCAGTCAGTGGTTGCTGCGATTGCATTGGTGGCGGATAATCTCCTTCATCGCTATCGTCCGAATAATACTCCGACCCTTCAGCAGGAACTTAGTGCAATCGTAGTAGCATAGCAATACGCGTCGCTAAGGATTATTAATAGTTGTTAAGGGATAGAATAAAATGTTCATTCCATTGGAAGCGTTCAACTGAACAAGTCGTTTTATTCATTTGCTCTGCAATAGGTTATGGGCCCAGGCAAATAGCTATAACCGGAAGATTGGAAGCAGTTTTATTTTAACTGAAGAATTTCAAGAAATTTATCAAGTTAGAAGGAGTATCCGAAAAATTCCGAAGTCGTCGCGGAACAATCCTAGTATCGGAGATATGGCGAACAGAGCTGCAGCTGTATCAGAAGGCGTTCGAGTTGGTGGAGGTTCCGTGGCGTTGCCATTGAAAAGTTAAGCGGAAGGGAAAATTTCAGGATGTTGGGAAGCCGTTAGTGCGAAACCGACGAAGCACAAGCAGCGGTGCTAGCGGATATTAAACAACGGGCATTGGCCACCATCTGTCTTAGTTTGGAAACCTACAGCTACAGTTTGGAGCTGGATGCGGCCGATGCGCGAGTTGCCTAGAAGAAGCATGAAACGGTGTCCCAGGATAGCGGTCTGAGTCGGAAGATTGGGTTGCTACGAAAATTCACCTCGATGCGTCAACAGTTCAAGTGTGGAAACCTATTTTGATGAGCTGATGAGCACAAGTAACAAGCTAGCGTCAGTGGGATCCGATGTCGATGATTCCTGATTGGCTGCGATGTTGCTCATGAGCTTGCCGGAGCAGTATGAGCTGATAATGATAATGGAACTGCAGGCGTCAGGTATTGCGCTGACAGCGAATGCAGTGAAGCCCAAGATTCTTCGGGATGTGACGATCGAACGGGGCGCAATCAAATGCAGTGACGAAGATGCTTTGTAGGTCCAGCAGGGTCCCAAAAGGTTCAAGCCAACAACTATGAAAGCGAAGGTCGACGAGAAAACGTGCTTTAAGTGTCAGAAACCGGGTCATTTTGCCGCCAAGTGTCCGGAGAAGTCTAGGAAGAACAAGGGTCTGTGTTCCATTTTCGCCATTGGAGACGTGATCACCAGTGGATGGTATTTCGATTCGGGTGCCATTTGCCACATGGCCGAAAAGCAGTTTGTGAACGTTGGAGTCGGACGGAATTCGACATCAAACCACGTGCCCGTATACGCCCGAGCAGAACGGAGTAGCTGAGAGGATGAACCGCATGTTAGTAGAAAAAAACACGATGCATGCTCAACGATGCAAAGCTTGGAATGCGTTCCCTGAAGGACAAAACGCCGGAAGAGGCATGGACTGGGAAAAAGCCGGATCTGGGGCATCTCAAGATTTTTGGTTCAAGAGTGATGACCCCTGCACCGGTACGAATGAATGAAAAAAAAAACTTATCAATATCTAATATCGATCCTAAAATTTCAAAAAGTTACCCACCTCGAAAAAACACCCTATACAAAATTTAAAATTTGTTTTCTTGAGATAACAGTAAATCTCGACAAGTAATGCAATTTCAAGACATTTGGCATCATTTTTTTCTTGAAACCCACAATTTTCGATGGTCTTTTGTTTTGAGCTTGAGCCTGAGCTTGGGTAGACTGTACAATTCGTAGTTGCTCTCCGCGATTGACCTGAACCAACCAAATTGCACAAAGAATACACAGAATGACGCTTGGGACTAGCAAATCATTCTCGTTGTGCAATTTTCGGTGATTCGAGCTTTAAATAGTCAATAACGACGCCGGTCACGTCCTTGCAGTCACCAGGGGAAGGGAAGGAATGTTAGTATGATAACCGCCGCCCGAAGGCCAGAAGGATCGCCTCTATAGCGTGGTTCCCTAGCGATTATCATGGAAGGGATAGTTGTTAGTGGGAGGAGGTAAGAATCAGGATTCACTGTGGTAATTGATATGATTATGTAAACGCGAATTATCGGCCACTCGACGGAATGAAATTCTGAAAATTCTACTTGGTATCCTGATAAGGAAAGCCTGTGTTGTTAATATTTATCGCAAGTACTTTAAGAATTTTAGACAATTTAAAAAAAAATCCTGATGAAGACCCTTTGCCCAAAGTACGTAGAATAGAAGGTAAGTTATATTGGGCCTGATCACGAACGTCACTTCACGGTGAAAACGAAAAGAATTGTATGCGATTTGTATGCATTTCATTCCGTTTTCACCGTGAAGTGATGGCCGTGATCAGGCCCATTACCTGTGTATACACACGGAGCGCGCATATGTTACACACACAAAGAAGTAGTTAGTGATAAACAATCCTCAATTTGTTCGATGTTCGGAAGTTTTTTCAATATTTCTTGTTTTTAAAAGTTCAAAAAATCGTAAAAAGTGACAAAATCGTAAGTTGAGCCACGATAGTGTACCGCATTTTCACTGCAGGTAAAGTTTGATGTGATTTTTTTATCGATTTCATACTGAACAGTGTTTGTTTACTTCAGCAATATGTCGAAGTGCCCCGTTTCGCGATGCCGGAGCAGAAAAGTTTTGAATGTTTTGAAGAAAGTCGGATAACTTTCCACCGTTTTCCGACCAACAAATTGTTTAGACGGAATTGGTTAAACTTTTTCGGATACAGAAGCTCGTTCGATACGCGAAACATATTTATTTGTTCGCTTCATTTTTCGCCGGATTCTTTTGGGGATACTGTTTTAACCTATAATCAGCAAAGAAGACGTCTTCGTACTGGAGGTAAGTGTGTTTTATATAAATTGTGATGAGATAAACTAATCGGAGATGTTTTCAGCTATTCTATGCATACGCTTCTTGGATCTTCCAAAACGTTCCGTTCCAATGGTTTCACACGAAATTTCAAATTTGTACATTCACTTTTTGCGAAAGTGCAAAATATTATATATATTTGCAATCACTTCGGAAGATGACCCGGGATGGAGGAAATGTTTTTCTCGTTTTCCAGAAACGTCAATTTGGTCTCTTATGTGGCCTCATTACGGCTGAACACTCCAAACCGAAACCAATGAAAGCGTCGCGATGATTCTTGATGGAAATCAGCAATGTGGGAGTTAATCTTGCATCATATTATCAATTTTTAGTATTTTAAGACAGTTCTTTTGTTACAATTTGAATAAAAATCAAAGGGCCTGATCACGAACGTCACTTCACGGTGAAAATGAAATGAATTGTGTGCAGTTTGTATGCATTTCATTCAGTTTTCACCGTGAAGTAACGTTCTTAATCAGGTCCAAAAATATTCGAATTTATATGGATTCGATCGATGGTTTATTTAAATTTTTTGCTTTTTTTCTTTACCTACCACTACTTGAACAAAGCAGGGAGGAGACTATCTTCTATTCTACGTACTTTTCCCTTTGCCATCTGAAGATAGTTGAAAAGTTTTTTGGCATCCCTGGTTTATTTACTTGCTATTGGCTTAAACTGTCATTTAAACACAAAATAAGTTGTTTTGTTGTCTCGGTTTGCTCCAGTAAGATAAAGGAAGTGTAAGCAATCGGGCTGCTATGTGCTTTGAATTCATTTGAATATAGAAAATTTCGCTAGAGTAGTGAGATGGCGTTTGTCAGCAACAATATGTAAGTTTATTAGGAAAATCTTTAGGAAGCCATACCATCGCAAGCCGAGACTAACTACCGAATCGGGTGATATTTCCTTGTATTTTAGCCTTAGGTATTCTACTCCCAACAGATTTTGTTTGTTGATATATGAATTAGAATGCGGATGAAATTAGAGAAAAAGAATAAATTTCCAAGTTTCAATATTTGCTCAAGTACAGTATATTTAGAATAATCCCTTAGCAGTTGCGAGGACGTGGCCAGGACAATTCTTAACTGTTGGAGAAAATCAAGCCTTCATTTAAGAGATATTACCAATCATGAGCAACGGATGTAGGCTAGTTTTTAACGTAACAGTTCTGAATTCGTACCGCCTAGGAAATTGTGCAACCTGCTCGATGCTAATGCTAAGTACATTTTATTTACAATAATTAATTCATTTCTTTTTCCGAGACACTGAGTTCACGCCTTAAATTTCTGTGATTCAAGGATCGCCTCACATGCTCTGATAATTCTTAATAGACAATTGTTTCTCAATCGATCAAGGATAAATTTCATTTTAAAAAACTGTTGTTCAACCACATTTCATTTGATCAGTGCCGAATCGACTGACATCAAAATGGAACCAGAATTAATGATTGATGACCACGAACTGTCGGAAAACGATAACAATATTTTCGAGACAGGCCCAATAGCGGACTTCGGATCAATGGAACAAATAGTCCAAATGCAAATCAAGGGTGAAAACGGAGAGGTATTCTTCATAGGCGAAATGGATGAAGGAAGCGACAATCCGACGGACGAAGGATTAATGAAAAATTTTATACAGTTACGCTCGGGTGAGAATATGGTGTTATTTTTTGTAAACGTTGACGAATAATCTGTTTCAACTATTCATTCTTTTGCAGGTGAACGTTCCTATTCTTGTTCACGTTGTTCTAAGGCGTTTAAGCGTCAAAATGTGCTCAAAACACATATGTTAAGTCATACTGGTTAGTAACGGTTATATTTACTATAATAATCCTTTCAGAAGAGTGATTCATTTGCAGGTGAACGTCCCCATCTATGTCCACATTGTCCGAAAACGTTTAAGCACTATACAACGCTCAAAATACACATTAGAACTCATACGGGTTAGTTGAAAATGTTTTACTATAATGAACCGTCCTCTCGAGTCTTTCCTTTGCAGGTGAACGTCCCTATTCTTGTCAACATTGTTCGAAAACGTTTAAGGATCCATCAGCACTCAAAAATCACATTCTTAATCATACGGGTCTGTAAATATAATTTAATGCGAAGAGCCACCCACCAGGGTTTTTTTTTCTTTACAGGTGAACATCCCCATCTTTGTCCGCATTGTCCAATGGCGTTGAAGTATTCTACAGCGCTCAAAATACACATTCGAACTCATACGGGTTGGTTGAAAATGTTTCAATACAATCACAACCCTATTCTGTATTCCGACGGATTTTCATTTCGTTCGCAATCGTTATTTCGTTCGAGCTATAACTTCGCATTCCCTATTTCGAACATTTTGTCCATCTAAAATTCGAAGAGAAACAGATCGAATGAAATGCAAACACAACTCGAACAGAATGGAATTTTATCAAATCGTTCGAAATATTTCTAATCGATCGAAATACAGAATAGAGATGACCCGAGAATTTCTTCGCAGGTGAACGTCCCTATTCTTGTCCACATTGTCCGAAAACGTTTAAGCATTCTACAGCGCTCAAATTACACATTCGAACTCATACGG
This sequence comes from Toxorhynchites rutilus septentrionalis, assembly GCF_029784135.1. NCBI lineage: Eukaryota > Metazoa > Arthropoda > Insecta > Diptera > Culicidae > Toxorhynchites > Toxorhynchites rutilus. The sequence continues at coordinate 10,255,228 of NC_073744.1, read as the reverse complement.
GTTGGTTGAAAATGTTTTAACACAATCAACCATTCACCCGAGTCTTTCCTTTGCAGGTGAACGTCCCTATTCTTGTCAACATTGTTCGAAAGCGTTTACGGATCCATCAGTACTCAAAAATCACATTCGAACTCATACGGGTCTGTAAAAATATTTTACTGCGAAGAGTCATCCATCAGGATTTTTTTTCTTTACAGGTGAACGTCCCTATCCTTGTCCACATTGTCCGAAAGCGTTTGTGCATTATTCACCGTTCAAAATACACATTCGAAATCATACGGGTTGGTTTAGAATGTTTTACTACAATGAACCATTCAGCAGTCTTTCCTTTGCAGGTGAACATCCCTATTCTTGTGAACATTGTTCGAAAGCTTTTAAGACTTCAACAGCACTCAAAACTCACATTCGAACACATACGGGTTGGTTCAAAATATCTTACTACAATCAACCATTTACCCGAGTATTCCCTTTGCAGGTGAACGTCCCTATTCTTGTCATCATTGTTCGAAGGCGTTTAAGGATCCGACAATACTCAAAAATCACATTCGAACTCATACGGGTCTGTAAATATATTTTACAGCAAAGAACCGTCCATCAATTTTTTTTTCTTTGCAGGCGAACGTCCCTATCCTTGTCCAGAATGTCCGAAAGCGTTTAAGAATTCTAGCACTCGCAAGCAGCATCTTCGAACTCATATGCGTTAGTAAAACATGTCTCATTACAACGAATAATTCAACACGGTAACATCTTTGCAGGTCAACGTCAATGTTACCCAAGAAAACACCCGAATACACATGGTGAAAATACAAGCGATCCGGCGCAGGAATCACAGGTGGCCTTAAAGGAAGAGACAACTAGATGATGATGAATCCATTCGTTGTTGTTGAAAGCGGTTGGATAATAAAGTAAGTCCATAGGATGAATGATTTCAAAAGTTTAACAAAAAATTGATCAAATATCAAATAGCAAAAAAGAAAGCAAATCAGGATGGAGTAGGCATAGGGTCACTTCAGGGTTATTGCTCAGAAGTTGTTGATACTCTACCAGAATTTCCTGACAACACTTCCACTGAAAAATTGTGGGGGTATCTGAACAAAAAAAATAGAAATCATCAAATGTCTCTCAAAAACAATCATAACAACCACTGGATAGCTGATTTCTTGAAGGAAATCCTCCCGAATACACCAAAAACGCTCGTAGGAACAAAACGCAAAGGGACAAACGATTGTCTCGCATTACTTGCTTCCTAAATTCAGACGACCTTTGGTCATGAAAAACAGATAGCTTCTGTTTTCCTAGACATTAAAGGGGCGTTTGACTCAGAATCTATAAGAATTTCATACGACAAACTCCACAGCCAAGGATTTCCACCAATCTTAAAAATCTTTTTGTTTAATCTGCTATCCGAAAAGCATATGCACTTTTCTCATGGAAATTGTGCCGTTTCTAGGGTTAGCTACATGGGTCTCTATTAAGGTTCTTGCTTAAGTTCTCTTCTGTATAACTTCTATATTAATGATATCGATAATCATCTTGCAGATGGATGTATTTTGAGGCAACTAGCAGATGATAGTGTTGCATCTGTATCAGGTACTAAATTAATTTTAGCCTTAGGGTGCATGCAATCAACACAAAACATGAGCCTTGAAGTCCTGGCAGGTTCGGTTTTCGGAGCTGCCCTATCGCTTCCTTATCCGGAGCGAAATCATGAACCCATTAGTAACTGAAAATTGTAAGCAGCTTCTCGAAATGAGCCAACGGTCGAGATCCGTGGATCTGTACCTTCATTACATTTCTCTAGAAATACAACAATCAACAAACATCTTCAATAATGTTAGCTTCCCGAGCTTCTGCAGGTCTTCCGTTGATTTCGATCTTTCTATGAAGGAAGAAATTCGAGACATTTCAGGTCATCTTCGATCGTCGTTAATCCCTAATGTTTTCGCTTCAAAATATTACCATATGAGTTCAAATATCTTTAATGAACTAGTGTGATGTTCATTAAAGATATTTGAACTCATATGGTAATATTACTTACTTAAACTTGAAGCCCTTGTTCGGTTTATGCTGCCTCATTGACTGCAATATATCACGCAATTAAGGCCATTGAGTCCTTACCCCATGATTACAATTTTATTTTTTCGGATAGTCTTAGCAGCATACAAGCCATTCAATCCTTGAAACAACAGACGGAAGCGTTATATTTTCTTATCAAAATTAGAGATGCATTGAATATTCTTGTTGATAAAAGTACCCGAAAATACATTGATCTATTCCTGGTAATAAGAGAGCGAATACACTCGCAAAGATGGGTAGTATGCAGGACACAGTTTTGGAAGCCCAAATAGCGTATCGGGAATTCTTCTGCATTTCCCGACAGCAGTCACTCACCAGTTGGCACAGATTTCATTAGAACTATGTCCAGATTGATGTCCAATCATTCCACGCTAAATGCGCATCTATTTCGCATAGGTCTTTCCACTAACAATTTATGCAATTGTGGTCAAGGATATCATGACATCGAGCACGTTGTTTGGTCATGTAATGAGTTTTGCAATGAAAGAATCAAACTGGGTGTCGATTTAAAGGCTCGAGGAGTACAGTCACGCATGCCAGTTTGCGACATCATAGCTACTCGCAACCTTAATTTTATGTTCCCCATATACAGCCATTCCAAGCCAAACCGATATAGTGGTTCTAAGATTTTCGTTAAAATTGGTAGTTTTGTTCTTTATCGCAAAACATTTGACCCGTATTTTTTATTTTTTCATTAGGGTGACCATTTCCATTTTAGGGTTGTCCGAAAATCAACTTTTTCCTCTTTTTTTTTTTTTCCAAAAATGACGTTTTTCAAAACATTCTTGAAAAAACACGGTACGTGCAGAAAATTCGAATTCTGCTCTTGTTATTATTGATTGTATTCGTTTTTTATTTTTTTCATAGTCTCGGGACCAAAGGCGCTATATTTTTCTATATTTTTTCTGGAAAACTGAGGATCTTTCACATAACATTGCGAAACCATAGAGACGTTTTTTTATTTGTTTTTGAGTTATGATTTTTCAAAGTTATGAATTTTTGAAAAATGTCATTTTTGGAAAAAAAAAAAAGAGGAAAAAGTTGATTTTTCGGACAATCCTAAAATGAAAATGGTGACCCTACTGAAAAAAAATACGGGTCTAATGTTTTGCGATAAAGAACAATATTACTACTTTTCATAGAAATCTGAGAACCACTATATCTGTTTGGTATGGAATGGCTGTATATGTATGTGCTTCCGTGGCCGAGTGGTTAGCGTCACACCTAACATGCCGGGGGTTCAGGTTCGATTCCCGTTTTGATCGGGGAATTTTTCGTCAAAGGAATTTTCTCCGACTTGCACTGCAGTCACGCGTATTCTAGAGCTTGCTACTCTGAATCCATTCAAGGTGTGTTATTTATTACGCAAGTAATATTACGTTGAGATGGCGAAGTTCCTCTAGAAACATTAGTGCCATTTCAAAAGAAGAGATGTCTTCCTAAGAAGCGCTAATATTATTATTATTTAGGGCGGCTTTCCTACCCCCACTTGTCCATTTTACCTTCCTTTCCTATCAAATGAGCAGAGCTTAGGTTCCGTTGAGATCAGATCATTACAGGAGCTATAAACATAGCAAGGAGGCACTCACTACCAAAGGATACCGATGCTATTATCGAGAATTTTCGAGTACATCTCAACATTTCATGTCATTTTAAGACATTTGGCACCCAATAACACCTGTTTTTCATTAAAAATACGTTTTAAGCATACTTAACAACTAAAATGGCGCGACAAAAAATTAAGACCAGTTTTAAAATTCATGATAAAAAATTAGTAAACATTTGCTTGTATTCATTAAATTATTGATTGAATTAAACAATTTTTGAAATTCAATTGAAAACAACATATTTGCTTTGTAAGTAAAGAGTTCAATGCCATGTAAGATCAATTTCTGCATTGTAATATATTATGTTCTTTGTAACAAGTAAATTTGATGACCGCCCTTTTACGTTTGATATGATGCCTGGGACTTCCAAAATATGTGAACGGAAAAATTGTCTAACCATCATTGTATTTTACATTTCCATCTGAAATTTTCGCATCTCTCTTGTGTATGTAGTTATCGAACCGCGAATTTGTTTGATTTAATGAACTCAGTTTCGATTTAGACATGCACGTCCAACGCATATGATTGTATCAATCGACGCTATCGCAGCAAATGGTTATCAGCATTTTGCCTAATCATCAAACGGTATGCGTAGAAATTCAGAAAGCAGAAGATATGAAGGCATATCATATAATGCAGTCTTGAATAATCGAGCCAAAGCGTTGTGTTCATACCCGCTTTTGGCTTTTGTAGTCCGTGTTAGGACAACCCATTCCGGAGTGCAAAAAAAAAATGCGGGTATGCATGTATGGATCAACAACTTCAATTTCTACTTTTTATGCTATAGTGGCTTTAAACATGAAAGTTCATTCGTCTCTAGTATCTGAAATGACGATTATCCCAGGCTGCTCAGTTCGAAAATACGTGTTAGGGAAACACATTTCGGTGGGAACAAAAATACCCCCAACTTGCATGTATTTGCAAAGCGGATTATCCCACGTACATTGATTTTGAAGTCTGTGTTGAGGAAACCGTAAATCGGATCAATGAAAAAGAGGCAGTTAGGGCGTTTTGATAAGGCTTGACATTTTACAGTTATTCAATTGTTTATCTCATGAAAATTAACATGCGTAGAAATATTTCCTACCATCGATGCAAACATCTTTCCGATCTATTAAGGAATGTTCGAGTTATAAGCATTCGAAATCTTTCATTTTGGCCTGCATGTGGCCTGTGTTTAGGTTTTCATTTCACCCCCATATACTCCGGTTAGTCGTAGTCCCACGTCAAAAAAACGTTTATAATCAAACAAAATAATCAAACCCCCTACTTACCCGACCGCTGCTCTTCGGCTGTGGTTTTTCCGGCGCGTTGGACACCGCTCCTGCGAAATACTCGGCGCATCGTTCCTCGATGCTCTTTTTGCGCTTCGCGCTACGTTTCGCTTTCCGTTTCCGTTTGCTTTTCTTTCCATGCCCGTCGGTCGAATTGAGCGAATCAGCTCGTGAGAGACAACTCCTTCGTGAGATGGTTTTCTCTCTGCGAGCCATCGAAGGTGGCAGATGAGACTGCTTCAGGAGTTCCTCCGCTCGCACGCGTTTGCTCATATTGCGGAAGTACTCATCCTCCCACATTTTGAAGTAAAAGTAATTGCTGAAAAGGTTCTTCGGGCAGGGTTTAGCCTTAAAGGTGTGCGCAGGTTTAGGCTCTCGCTCAAATCCCGTGGTTAGCAGCGCAGGCGAGGATAGACTTCGACTGAGGCAGCGACTGTTGGGACGGCTCAGGCGCTCGCTGAAGTGGAACGGTTGCATTTGCGATTGAAGCTCTATTTCGGCGTTCAGTTTGGCCAAACGATTGCGATATTCCTGGTCGGCAACAATCGTATCGAACAGTGGGATACGCGAGGTTATCGGAACCGGATTGGCTTTGATTTGATGAGACGGCGACTTGTGGAGTGCTTCCTTGGACGAGAAAGCCTCCCTACTAGCGATGAGTAGCTCCTGGAGGGCTCGTCCCTCCTCCTCACGCTGGGTCATTTTGTACGGACGAGGAATGGTTATTTTGGAGTAGTCCCGAATCGGGGATGCCGATTTACTACGCAGGTTGCGCTTCACATAGCGATCGTAACGCTCGACGAATTCCGAGTTCACCGGAGTGGTGCAACTCGAAGCGTTTTTCGTGCTATCCTCGAGGTCCGAAACGAACGGTGTGCCAGCTCGAATTTTCGGACGAAGGGCGTTACCCTCGGAATCGTCCTCCTCTTTGGTGGTTTCAATGCGCACCGATTTGGGGGCATTCTTACGGGTCGTCGTTGTGAATCCGCCCCCCAGCACGGAGGGAGGCTTGCTCCACGAGTGGAGCGAATCGTTATCATCGTTGAGTTCGCTTGCGGTGGGTGCCTCCACCGATACCACTGGAGCTCGTCTCTCTTTCCTGGGATTTGATTCCAAGTCGTTGAAGCAGGCAAATCTCAACTCTCGCTGCTTCTTGCGGAGCGTGTTCAACTTGCAGTAGAACTCCTCGTTCGGTAAGTGATTCAAATCGTCATAGTCCGGAATGCTGTCATAGAATTTAACCAGCGATTGGAAGTTATCGGTTTCTTTTCTCAGCTGGTGCGTTATTGGGCAACATTTGTTGCTCCTCTGGAGCGTGGTGCGTGCCAGCGGACACTTACTGTTGACTTTCTTACGCGTTATCATGTTAACATTTTCCTGAGTTTGAGGATCATTCAGACCGCGGTCTAAGCTGCACTCTGGCACCAGGTACGACGGGTTCGGAAGTTTATTCCTCGGATTTAACGGCTTCTTGATGCAAGAATTGAGAAAAACCGACCGCCCGTGGCCGGACATTTTCACTGGCTTTACGTTGTGCGCTTCAGTTTTGGCATTTTTGCTGTGTAAATCGCGGAATTTGTGAAAATTCTTTCACGAACCAATTTTCGCCACCAGAATTTGGAAGAAAAATATATTGTTTGCATTAATGGGTGCTCCATGGCAACGCGGAAGGAACCTATTTCAAATCAGGGGATATGGATAAAGCCCGCCCCCCACATTTGTAAGCCCGACTTCTCGGCTGTCATCTTGTTGCTGCGACTCGGGATCTGAATTGTCGCACCCCCCGGGAGAGACTCAACAGTTGCTCTCCCTTTGTTTTGATGAACATATTCGGCTACCCTCGATCCAACCAGTTGATCGTAGTTGGTTGTCGTAAATAGACGTGTTTCGTGTTGAGTGCGCTGATTGGTGCAGAATTTGTAAACAAAACCATTTTGTTGGAGTGTTTGTGTTGGGTGCTCCATGTAGTTGCATCACACTACCCCATCTACCGAAGGTGAAAGGAACACTCGTTCAGAACTAAGCCCAATCAATCCCTGCAAAGTGTTCATTCATAAGCACAGTTCTTGGATGACGAATCGTCATCAGTAAAGACACGAAAGCTACAATTATGTATCGCTGGCGAGGCAAGTCAGTGGTAAATATTTTGATACTATTGGTGATAACCCTATCGACGACGACAACGAGGGTAGTGCAATGCCAGGAATCGACGAATGCCGAGCGGACCGAAACAGAAGCTGTGGAGGTAATACTGAAATAAACAAAAATAAGCTGTGTATGGCTGCTTTTTGCGTTGCTTCGCGTGAGGGACAAGGGAAATTCTTCGGACAGAGGCGATTCTCCCTATTATATGGAATTTAATTTACCGTTCTAGGATGGCAGTTAAAACATAGGCTCTTCACCTTCCAAACATTGAACAGCAGTTGAGTTAATTGCTTGATGGGTCTGCTATCTATGGAAGCCATGTTTCAATTAGCACTTATCAGCTGTATGAAACATCAAGAAGAATATGAAAACGTAAACATAAGCGGCGGAGTGTTTATCTAGAATTTTTGTCAGCCGTTCTGCTTCTCTACATTCTACTGTTCTAACGTTGCAATTCCTATTATTATCAAAATTAGATAAGCGTTTTCAACAACAAGCCACGTTCTGAACAGTCAGCCAGATTTGGTCAAGGGTTGTAAACACACGAAACATCGGCTAGCCCTGTGTCATACGACAGTAAACACATTGTCGATTTATCTGTTGGCTCAAACGATTAGCATATTGATTACCCGTATATGATTTGGTCAAATAGCAATCTATGTGTAGTTCCTTATCAGTTGAAGCTTTGCCAAAAGCCGTAGAAACAAAATAGTTTGCTTGTTTTTTTTTGCGGGATTTTGTTTCTTGCCTTGTGTCCCATTTTCCAGTCTGGCGGCACACGCAATGTGACGGCGTTTGCGTTAGAATTACGCATAGATTAGAAGAGCGAAGAGCTTCCGGCAATCGAAATAATGATCTCATTCATCAATAAGACAGCATACACAACAGCATTCCAATAAAAAAGCACGACTTTTACAGAAAGAGAAGGGAAAGCATTTCTCGACGAACCAAATTTCAGATTTTATTGCGTCTGGAGTATTAACTGAACAGATCTTAAGCCCTAGTTTAACCACGTAAATACTAGAGAACATGTGACCAGAACACAAAGAGATTATTTTTAATCGCATTCTCAAAATCGCTCTCGGCTGTCATGCACCGCAATTGCCGAATGTGGTCCAATCATCGGAGTCATCGCTTTCGTAAATATCAAGAGACCATTCCCAACGTCGCAAGCAATCAAGGTAAACTAGGGAATAATCTGGAAAGATGCAGAAGTTGAGCTATCATTCAGCGGGGGAAGCACCAGCGTGCCACGCAAATACATTTGCGAAGCCACCTGAAGACAATCTGAGCCGCACAGCAACGAAAGCAGCATTGGGGAGAATTCTGCGGTACAGCGAAGCACGATTGTATCATTTATTTAACCGAATTCGTTTTCAACTGGCTCAGCAACGTAAAGCATCAATGAGCCGTGTTTGAATGAATAGGGCAAACCCTCTGTGAGTAAAACTATGCAAATGTTCTTTTTCAAAAAGGCATAAAAATCCTGTCATATTTTCAAAAAAAATGTAAGGGGTTGTATCTAGGACACGACCGCATATTTTCGACGTAGAGCTACGAAATTATATTATGAAATCCACTTGTTTACCACTTCGATCGGATTTGAAATTAGCAAAATGATGCATTTTATAACCTGTTCGACTTCGAATAAGCACATTTATAAACCCGTTCGACTTCGAATTATTTCGAATTTTGTTTTTCATCAATGCAAGGATGCCAAATTCGCAGACATGTTCGCAATTTTAATGATATTTAATTTTCGTCGCAAACTCTATTCTGTTGCAGACTTATATTTTCAGTTGCAGACTGCAGGGATATGGTATTTCTCTTCTTTATGGTTTGGTTCAGTTTCCTGCGCTAACAATCTCTTTTTTTGGACATCACTTTGCGATTCTAACGGTTGAAAAGGGGGCTGGCGGATATTTATACACATCAACATTTTCGTAGCAGACTTAAAAAAATCATCTGGCATCTCTGGAGGCGATGACGTTTACTCTGGCAAAGGCCAAAACGAAAACATATTTCTCAATGGTTTTCATTAGCCGATAGTTCTAGACGTTTGCTGTGCAGACTTTTCCAGAGCGTGTTTTTGAAAAACTGAACTTTTACTGTAAAACTTTTGAATATTTTACAAAGAGATCAAAAGGACTCGAAAGTATGTATATTTCTTATCAGCAATTTCAAATGAAATCGTTCTAAAAATGCAGATTTTAAAAACTTGTATTTTTGATTCCAATGAAAGTGTGTATTCCGTTTGGGTTGGAGGAAATATGAGTTTTTCACAGCAATTGGGAATTTTTTGACTCAAGCGTAACTTTTGAAAAGGGCGTATCGATTTTAGTAAGAGAAATCTTTGATAATTTATATCTAAAAAACTATGAGTCGTACCGAAATAGTGTCTTAGAAATAGTTATAGAGTATTGATGGTTAAATATGAAAAAAATGTACACTGAGAAAAAAAATTAGTACTCTTTTTTTTTATTTACAAAATAAAAATTCAATTTGCAATATCCAAAATACATATTTTTACATATACAATTTTTTTTAAATTTTTTCGTACAAAATAGAAGTCATGTAGAGAATTCAAAAAATGGGCCCAAGATGGTACAACTATTTTTGACGAACTTTGTGGAACATCAAATTTTTAGGAATTTTCGAAACTTCGAATTTTTGTATGTTAACAATCATTTTTAGCCACAAATTATGAATCCTGATGTGATTTAAAACAAAAAAGGTTATTATCAATCTTCTTCTAAATGTAGCCATTCTCGAAATATTTAAAAAAATATTTCTAATTTATTGTCTTTTTTATAGTAAACAATCCCTTTTAATATATTTGTCGTGTTATACCGTCATGTTCATGAAATTTTATGAATTTGCTTATAATTTCCAACAACTTTTCCAAATACATCATCATGGTTCATTTTTTTGACTCAAGCGTAACTTTTGAAAAGAGCGTATCGATTCGAGTAAGAGAAATTTTTGATAATTTATATCTCAAAAAATATGAGTCGTATCGAAACAGTGTGTTAGAAAGAGTTATAGAGTATTGTTGGCTTAATTTGAAAAAATATACACTGAGAAGAAAAATTAGTACTCTTTTTTTTTAATTACAAAATAAAATTTTAATTTGCAATATCAAAAAATATGTATTTTTTATATTTTTTTCAAATTTTTCATATGCTGGCCAATGCACACTGGAGCAGATACAAATGGGGTTTCAGCGTAGTGAAGATGAACTATTTTTATGTACGGGTTATGAAGCACGCACGTACGCACACAAATATCCATGTATCGATGGCTTGAAGCAACTAAATATACACACACTTATCTCTGTTTTGCGCTCTTCTCAACAGAAGTGCTTTCTGTTAATATTTCCAGTCTAGATTAGCTTAGCTGTCATCCTTTATGGAGAGAGAGTTTTCCTACCGTCATGCGAAACCAAATCACTAACAAAATTCCAGAACATTTATTTTCTTGGTGAGCTGACCATAGCCTAGCTTGATGATTCCCCACACAATTGCATATACAGACTATGGGATTGTAATGTATAGCATATCAAACAAATCTTCGTGGCAAAAATAGTTATTAACGTTAACTTTATTTCATAAAAACGTGACCTGTTTTCTGATTTGGCACCCTTAATGAAAGACGTAGTTCTACGTCAAAATTAAAAAATATGTATTTTGGATATTGCAAATTGAATTTTTATTTTGTAAATAAATAAAAGAGTACTAATTTTTGTTCTCAGTGTACATTTTTTTCATATTTAACCATTAATACTCTATAACTCTTTCTAAGACACTATTTCGATACGACTCATAGTTTAAGAGATATAAATTATCAAAGATTTCTCTTACTCAAATCGATACGCCCTTTTCAAAAGTTGTCACATCGGGACATCGGTAAGATGCTGGGAATCGTCCAATCCACGGTCAGCAGAGTACTAAAACGATACTTCGAGAACCTAACCATCGACCGGAAGGTGAAGAACGGCAAAAATGGATGCTCCGTCAGTGAAGAAGATCACAAGCGCGTAGTTAAGCAGTTTAGACGTGATCCGAGAAGTTCGGTCCGGGATGTCGCCAATAAGCTGAATTTGTCAAGTTCATCCGTCCAGCGGACCAAGCAGCGGGAGGGCCTGCGTACATACAAGGTTCAGAAGGCTCCTAACTGCGACGAAAGGCAAAACATGGTGGGGAAGACGCGCGCCCAGAAGCTGTACATCGAAATGCTTACGAAGCCGCATTGCCTGGTAATGGACGACGAAACCTACGTCAAAGCGGACTTTCGTCAGCTGCCGGGCCTGTTGTTCTTCTCCGCAGAGGACAAATTCAGCGTTCCGGAGGAGATTCGCAAGCAGAAACTATCCAAGTTTGCCAAAAAGTACATGGTGTGGCAAGTGATCTGCTCTTGCGGAAAGCGGAGCGCCCCCTTCGTGATGACCGGCACGGTAAACGGGCAGGTTTACCTTAAGGAGTGCCTACAGAAGCGCTTACTACCACTATTGAAGCAGCACGAGGGCCCGACCATCTTCTGGCCGTAGAGAAATATTGGGCGATTATGAAGCAGGCTCTCCGGGAGAACCCAAAAGTTATCAAATCGGAGGCGGACTTCAAGAGAAAATGGATTTCTGTTAAAAAAAACTACAACCTGACGTTGTACAGAACCTTATGGACGGGGTAAAGAGGAAGGCTTGGGCTCGAAGTATGAATAAAAAGAAAATGCCAAAAGTTGTTTAATAGTTTTTAATTTACTGTCTAAAATTTTCAAAAGGATCGGTCTACTGGGCGAATTTCTACAGCGTTTTTTCCGTGATGCAATTTGATGTGACACACCCTTTATTTGCGATGTGAAATACGAAATTTTCTTACATTTGAAAATGAAAGCATTGCGTAATTTCGGTTAATTTTATTGTTTAAAACTATCATTTTTAAGATGCCAGAACCAACCGGGGATGCGGAAACTTTTGCGTTCCAGGCTGAGATCGCTCAGCTGATGTCGCTTATCAACACGTTCTACCCGAACAAAGGAATATTCTTGCGTGAATTGATCACCAACTCTTCATATGCTCTCGACAAAATTCGTTATAAATCGCTCATCGAACCCTCAAAATTGGACAGCGGCAAGGAGCTATTTATCAAGCTTATTTTAACAAGGAAGCTGGAACTCTTGCTAACATCGATACTGGTATCGGAATGACCACAACCGATCTGGTCAATAACCTTTGTACGATTGCCAAATCCGGAACGAAAGCGTTAATGGAAGCTTTGCAAGCCGGAGCCGACATATGGAAGGATGCCAGCAACAGTTTCCTTTTGCAGGATGCTATCTTTGAAGATTATTATAATAAAATTGAGAATTTGATAGATGTGAGCGTTAATATTTTTTATTTTCTTTATTGGTTCTTCGCTTTTTTACTCTTCGGCTCATCTTCATGGACAAATATTGCCTTCGGTTGCATTTTAGAATGGGCTGGTATACAATAAGGATTTCCTTCTACATCCTTAGCATAATTGAGAAGTGCCTCACAAGGGCCTTGATCATCTTCCACTCTCTTGTTCAGACCAAGATTCCTATTTACATACGACGTCAAGGTGCCTCCGGAACTGGCAACACGGCCCCTTTGTTCACTGGTAGTGGGCAAATTTGGCCGTTTGGATTTAACAAGAACCAAACGATCCTTTTCCAACTTCTTCCGATGAGAGCGATACGTCTCCTGACGGAACATCGAAAACATCAATTTCGGATGCCAACGAATTACATGTGAATCAGTAGATGGAATAATCGTTCCGAAGGTGACTTGCGGAAAAAAACTTTTGTTTTTATTTTGATTTCACAGTTGTATGACAGCTGCGATGAAAGTTCGAAAATTGCCGCCCTTTAGGATTTGAGGCGAACGGGTAGAATGCAAAATTTTCGAACTCGATCGGATTGTGAAATCCAATCTATCCAATCGCCGATCGTGAACCGGAATGAGGGTGATTATTTTAGAATGCATCGAAATTTTTGTAATAGATTATGTTCTTCATTACAAATAAATTTGATGAACGTCCTTTTACGTTTGATTACGTTGAAAAATTGTCAAACGATCATTGTGTTTTACATTTCCCTCTGAACTTACTGCACATCTCATGTTTATGTAGTTCTCGAACCGCGAAAGTTCATTCACCTCCAGTATCTGAAATGACGATTTTCCCAGGCTTCTCAGTACAAAAGTAGTCAACACCAAAAATTATCACCGACTTGCACGTATTTGCAGAGCGGATTCCTCCAGGCACATTAATTTTGAAGTCCGCGTTAGGGAAACACAGCTCAGTGGAAAAAAGTACCCCCGACTTGCGTGTTTTGACGAAGCAGATTCCCCCAGGCACATTGGTTTTGAAGTCCGTGTTAGAGAAACACAGCTCGGTGGGAACAAAATACCCCCGACTTGCATGTGTATTTGCAAAGCGTATTTTCACAGGTACATCGATTTTGAAGTCTGTGTTGGGGAAACCGTAAATCGGGTCAATAAAAACTTGGCAGTTTGGGCGTTTAGATAATGCTTGACATTTTACAGTTATTCAATTGTTCATCGCATTAAAAATAACATTTTATTAATTGTGATAGACGCGCAGAAATATTTCCTATCACTTGATGCAAACATCCGATCTGTTAAGAAATGTTCGAGTTATAAGCACTCGAAATACGGGTAGGGTTAGCACACAAATCGGCAGAACAAATGTATGGGAAAAAAGGAAGTTCTTCCAGTTTTCATGAATTTAAAACGTTTAGAGATTAGCGAATTGTAATGTATAGCATATCAAACAAATCTTAGAGAATTTCCGATTCGATTGGTATGCAAATCATGAGAATTCGTTCAGAGTAAAAATAGTTATTAACGTTATCTTTATTCCATGAAAACGTGACCTGTTTTCTGATTTGACACCCTTACCTGAAACACGTAGTTCTACGTCAAAATGATACAATATAAATAATTATGGAATAATTGGTGTTAATAAAATATTATTAGATGCTTCTTCTTATGGATTTCTTGATATAGATAACCATCTCCTTGGAACTAAGGAACTGAGAAAATTATTGAAGACCATAGAGTATTCACTAATAATGAAATCAAACATAACAACAATCGAAATTGTTGGGGATGTGAACAATAATTAAAAATAAAACAGAAATACACACATACTCATACTTGAATGTGTATGGACCTAAAGAAATCATAAATCAACGAAATAGCATCGAGATTACGATTAGCCAGAGCGTCACGGATAGGAAAATTGAGTGACATTCCCCTGATGCGAAAATTTTCTAAGATAACTTGTCATTTTAAAATTTAGAGCAATACCATACAATGTGATCAATATCGTGATAATCTATACCACAAATACATAGATTACTATCACTGCGAACATGACATCTGCCGAAGTTTGTTGCGGTGGCTTTAGTAAAGCGACTTTCCATTTCAAATGCGCCAGAAAAACAGAAGCTTTGTACAACGAATTCATTGGAAATCCCGCTGTATTCTGGATGTGCAAAGGATGTCGCGACATCATGGGGAACGCACGCTTTAGAAACACGTCATCATCGATGAATTCTGTAGCCGCGGAACTGAACGATATGCATGAAAAGGTTGTCGAAGAACTAAAGACGGAGATAAAAGACAGCTTGATCGCCGAACTGCGATTGGAGATACAAGGAGGCTTCAATAAGCTTTCTCCGGCGGTTTTATCCTTCTTGCCACACCGTTTTCAACTTGGCAATCGATCATCACCGAAGAGAGCCCGCGACGACGACCCCGAATGACTCGAACGGCCAACGAAAAAATTCCGTGGTACAGGTTTGATGGCGAACGGAGCATCTATTGTGGCCGCCGTCAGGACAGAGCAGATTGTACATGTCGAAAATTTCACCCGAAGTCTCGGGAGCATCCAAAACCTCGTCAAGGAATGTCTGCAGACGGGTGATGTAGTGGCAAAATCACTCATCCCCAGGGGCTGACCGCTGAAAACGTGGACGTTTGTATCGTTCAAGGTGGGTATCAACCAAAGCTTAAAGACAAAAAGCAATGGACCCCTCTACTTGGTCGCAAGGGATTGAATTTCGCGAGCTTGAAGACAATGGTTCCACGTGAAGGCATTTTTGGAAGCCAGTGCCAATAGCCGACCCGGGAGCATCAACACTCCAACCTCTCGCCGGAACCTGACGTTCGGGGACTTCGAACAAAAACAAATGCTCTCCATCTCACCCAGTGTTCGTGTGACTACGATATCATCGCTTTCACGGAGACGCGACTTCACGAAGACATTTCCAACGCTGAATCAGCCTCGAGCTACACACTCTATCGCTGCGACCGCAACTCTTCAATGTCCAATGTGTAAATCAAAATCAATACTTAAAGACTATCTGAATAGAATGAGATATAGTTAAATTTCAGTGTAATATTTGGGCAGCATATTTAGTCTACGCTGGTTTGACGAAATAAATAAATAAATGATTTTTTTTAAATTATGTAACTTGTTAAAATTCTCTTTTGAATCTAACGGATAAATTATTCAGCCAGCTTATTTTTAAGTAAGTGAGTAAGTAGTTTTAAGTAATATTGAGTAGTATTAAGTATTAAGAATGTATCGGTCTACAATAGATTGACGACAATAAATAAACAAATTTGAGTTTGCTATAGAATCCGATAGATTAGGCTCTGATCTATTTTCCATATTGCCAAATACAGCTAGAAATGTGTTTGCAGCTAAGTTATAACTAGAAGAGAGAGTCGATGTCGAGAAATCGATGATGTCACTTACACCCCTTCCATTTTGAGCCCCTCAACTGGTTTTAAAAACCGGATTAAGTTGGGTCAAATTTGTTGTCAGGCTAACTTGGCGTTGAATTGCTCTTTATGAATACATCAAGAAATCCACAGAACCCTGTAGAGTAAATTTGGACCCTCCGAAGATCATCTGGTCAAACATTCGAATGAAAAGGTTTCTGGTGAATTAGTAATCAAGTTATATCAATTTGGTTGCTTTCCCCATCTTTTGTGATCCAAACAAGTACAACGAATGGCGGCCGGCGCATCACACTTGTGTTTGAATTATACTCGATGTCAATCAAACACCGCAATTCATTTTCAACAGTGAATAAATTTTGCATAGGTGATAAAGTCTTTTATCATACACATCAAACAGCAGACACTTCCATCTCCAGTTCAAACAGTAGAAGTCGGTGACTCATACTGCGCAAAATTGCGCAAGCTGACTTTGCTGGCTTGTGTTCGCCTTATGGAGGTTAATAAAAAGCATCAACTGAATGATTTCTTTTACTCGCCCTTATGACTGAATCGTTTCGCCTTTCTCCTAGGACTATCTGGCTTCTGGATTGCGCTTAGAACATGAACTTGTGAAGGAACAGGCCGTGAGTTTGGTTCTATCGGACAGTCATCTCGCTAATAAGTTGGTTCCATCCCATTATTGCGATGCGTAACAAGTTATCGTCCTACCTGTCGAAAGCCGTCCGTTCGATTGGCGTCACTATTGAATCACCGCACAGATTTCCATTCAAATCTTGGGGGAACACAAGGGGGAGAAGTAATACAAACTGCATGCGCGAGATTGCGGGCCGATATGTGTCATTCAAAATTATCTTTTTTTTTTCATCCATTTGTGTAATATTATTCAGCATTAAAGTTCATTTTAGGTGATATGCTAACTATGCAATGTGAAACTAACAAACGTGGATCAAATTGAATGTTATTTGTTCTTTAACCTGATTAGGACCCGATGCGATCATTTGAAGCCCACTTGTGCATGTTTCCACCAGCTGCTGGGCAAGATGTTCCTCTGACTGAGTGCATATCTCTTCTTGGAAGGGAACAGCGATCACGACACGTGAATCTAACACACACCCACACACACACACACACACAAGCAACTATTTCTCCCTCCCATGCTAATAATCCTCTCCTGGTGCGAATGGCTGCAAGCAAAATAATAGAAACCCAACTAACCGATGGCTATCACTCTGGTGTTGAGTCTTGAAATCCAACTTTCCACCTCCACAGGATGAACCGTCCACACGGAGCAGTGGGGAAAATTTTGTCGCCATTCATGTGGATGCTGTCGGCGCGAAGGAGCAACTGAAACCATCGCTGCGTGGATTGTCCTATATTGCGATAAGTTTTCTGCCGAAGGACTTCGAACTTCTCGAGGTGCTGTCGGCAACGCGTGAAGTTGTTGCGGGCGTTCGGTATGAGTTGGTGCTGAAGGCACTGAACCACGAGCAACAGGAACTGAATTGCACACTGACGGTGCTGGAGAAACCATGGCTAACCACTGAGAGTGGCGATAAGTACCGGGTGCTGGAGTATTCAAACTGCAGTTCGGCGACCGGGGAAGACTCGACCGATCGTGTCGAAGTTGTTGCCAAGCTTAATCCCGCTTTTGATCCCGCTCTGAGGGCTCAGCAGGAGATGAGTCCTTCGCGCTTTCGGGAATTGGTTCAGCAGATCATAATAGAGAAACATGAAGTGCGTGAGATAACAACCACGCCGATCGGAGACTTGACGAGTACAAGCACAACCGAGCCATCGAATGCACCGGATTTAAGTCAGTCGTCGAAAGACGCTTTGGATCAGTTGTTTTTGTTTGGTAGTGAGGCTCAACAGCAGCGCAGGGTGCAGAGCAGCGATGCCGACGAACGTCGGCATGAGGTTGCCGAGGAAATAATCGTTCCGAAGCGAGTTGAAAAACCAAAAGCCGAAGTAGTAACGCCTACTGAACCCCCCGTGCAACCTACCACCATCAGTCTCGATCAACAGGTGCAATCTACATTCGAGGAAGTTTTCAAAACACACCAGGAGATTCAGAAGGCACTGGATGAGGTCATCCAAGGGGGCGGTGGTCGTGTTACTCAAATGAAGTACGAACCAGTGTTTGCCTCCCTGTTGCAGAAGGTCAAAACAAGTATCGATAACTACTACCGCACTATCAACCCGAATGGAGGGGATGCAAACGTCGATACGGCAGCCTTCGTAGTTCGTGATAACATTGCTCAATCCAGCGCTGTTGAACCATCTAAGCCATCCTCGGAGAGCGAAGAAGACGATCAACAGCAGCAGATAGTTCAACCGGTGTTCGGTAGATTGCCCTCGCCGCGAACGGAAGCTCCTATTCGTAGACTGGTACCACCGAAAATTGATGCCGTGGTGATGCGCTTCAGTGACGAGAGTGATGAACAGCAGCAACAGGAAGGAGTTCAACGCGTTCTACCAACTCGGGATGAGCTAGTTAGGGATTTCAACGCGGACGAATCGCAGCAACGCAACAAACGGGCACCTCTTTCGAGCCTCCATGAGGAGTACGCTCAACAACGCAGGAAACGGTTTGTGGAATTCGATTTGGACAGGGAAGATCAGGCGGAGTTGGATCGCATGGAGAAGATTATAGCGGAGGCAGTCGAGGTGTTGGATGACATGGATACGGATCCGTTCAAGCGCATCCTGTTGGAGATCGATAGTGTGAAACGGATTAATCAATTTGGCGGTGCCGCCGATCCGGGCGGGAATCTGTTCGTGGCACGTGTCGTGATCGCAAACTCGCACTGCATTGAGGAAGTGGAAGACGTGGTGGGGTGCAAGCAGCAGCTGATTGATGGAAGCAGCAAATTTTGCACACTTGAGGTTCAAAGGAGAACGCGCGGAGGGCGAGAGTGTAGTCCAGCGCTAAATGTTCGTTACATTTTTTCCTCTTTTTTCAGATTCGCGCTAAGGATGGCGATGTTCGTCTGCTGAAGTCGGAGTGCAGCGGAAAGAAGGCGTACTCAGAATATCCGGAGAAGAAGCTGAATGTGGCGGAGGCTCAGCACCGGGACCGACTGCAGAATGCTTTGGCGGAATGGCACGATGGCAAGTTGAAGTAAGTTGCTCTGATGAAAATTTTGTTTCTCGTTGTAAATATTTGTTGAAGTCTCAACGACTAAAAATGGAGGCTTCCAAAGAATAATTTGAGATATGAGAAGGTTAAAGAGACCGTAGCAGGAGCCATGTCAGGAGAAAACGGTGGTTGATTTGTTATGGCCTTTCTAAAAGCTGAGAGTTTGGGTTAAGTTTTCTAAATTGACGTTTTTTAAGGTTAGAAGCAAAAGTCTAACCTGTATCGTAGCAAGCTGTGCGGTGAAAATTCAAACTCAATCGAAAGAAATCGACGAAATGACAACGAAATACGAAAATACTGTTCGTCATCAAAGGAAGCATTGACTGGTCGTTCGAAATTAGTTAACCTCGTCATTTGAGCTATTCGTTCTCATTTGAATGTGATGAAAGTGTTGAACTGAACGAACACAAATAATTCATTTTCATAAGTTGATTTTTTTCTTGAAATTTACCAAAAATATATAGCTATCTCACTACGAATCGATAGCCTAAGCCTCTGTTAATAATAAAATTTGTTTCGAAGGCAAAAAAATTCGCTAAATTGATGTGGCTGGCATCTTTGAAAAAAATGGGAAAAAGTCGGCAAAAGACGGACACTTGAAGAGAAAGATGGACAATTGGGGTGGGAAAGATGGACACTAACTGAAAATAAAACTGGAAAATTTCGAAATTCAATTCAAGTTGATGTACTCAACAGGTTTTTGAGGTGTTCAAATAGGCCTTACAAATGATTCAAAATGATTCATTTTTTTGCATCGATTTCAAAAAAGTGGAGTGAATTAGAGGAGCATTTAATCGCAAATCGTATCAGAAGTACAAAATCCTACGCGACTCTCAGAACGAACGATTCGTAATTTCGTTTTAATGCGTTTGTAGGTACAAATGGTTCATTCTGAGAGTCGCGTAGGATTTTGTACTTCTGGTACGACTTGCGATGAAGTGCTCTCCTAGTTTACTCCAAATGTCGAAAAATCGGCTAGAATAGAAGCCGAACGTATCAATATGAGATCTTTACAGGAGTGTAAGAGATACACAAGGCTAAAAAACTGCCTGCAAACATTAGAATTTAACGCAATATTTTCAAAATTACAGATAATTTTCCAAAACACTACAAGCCCCGGTTTTGTCGCTTTATTGAAATCGATGCGAAAAATTAAAATAATTTTTTTTAAGTCAAAGCAATAAGTTAGCTTTATACAGGATTTATTGGAGTTTTCAAAACTGTATTTCGATTTGCAGTGCGATCATTACCTCTTGAATTATTCATCACCAAAGACGAAGGGGTCATTTTTAATTCAAACAGAAATATCTCTGTATGGGAAGGTCCTACAGGAACGTTCTAGGAACCAAATGAAAGCTGGTTGATAATATTTATTGGGTTTATTATTGAGCTGGTTAGCAAAAAATTGTGTTAGTCCACAAAATCTTTGCAAAAACAGAAATAAAACGGTTTTTGATTTCTTCCCGACATTGTTGCCCGCTACATATACACACATCTAGATAAAAATATGTTCGTGAAATATTCTAATACCTGAAAGTTGGAGCTTTGAAATGATGTCCGTCCCATCTGTATGCGTTGATTTTTCACGAAGTTACAGCATGTCAAAAATCACTCAAAATTATCGACTTCACACTCTGTTTCTCTAATTTTTTGTCGAGTGTATTTGCAATGCTGATTTCCCCAGACACATCCATGTTAGGGAAACACATTTCGGTGGGAACAAAAGGACCCCCAACTTGCATGTATTTGCCATATCTATTTTCCCAGGTTCCTTGGTTTTGAGGTCTGTGTTGGGGAAACCGTAAAACGGGCAATCAAAACGTGGCAGCTTGGGCGTTTAGATAACGCTTGACATTTCACAGTATTTAGATTGTTTATCTCATGAAAAATAACATTTTATTGATGGTGATAGATGCGTAGAAATATTTCCTATCGAATTTCGAGTTATAAGCATTCGAAATCTTTCATTTTATTCTGCATGTTTTGTGTGTGGGTATTCATCTTACTCCCCATGTATACCGATTAGACGGAGTTCCACTGCAAAGAAATACCTGAAGAAACCGGGAAGAGTTGTGCAAAGTTTATCACAGAAATGTCACTTAAACATGTAAAAAATGTTAAAAATTATTAGATTACTTGATGGTGCTTTAAAAAAACATTTAAATAAAAAAAACCCTCTAAAAGTCTTCATAGGAAGTGTAAATGAACATGTCGCTGAGTTCTGTAAATATACTCCAATTACACATATGAAACCTCGGTTTATTGAGTTCATGCGTAACTGACTGAATGTTAAATAATTACTTTTGAAAATTTCGTCGAAAAGTTTCTTGGCACGATTCTAACAGAGAACGTATGAAAACTGTATAATCGTTTCCCCATTATTTGTTCATTATTTCACGCATTTCACGAACCTGTTTATTGCTGACTAACTAGTTCTAGCCTTTCTACTCTCAGTAGACCCTAAGTTGACCCCTGTTTGCATATTGAAACTGAGATTTTCGTGCCAATAGTAAAAATACATCTATTTACAGGTCCGTGAAATATGTTTTACGCTCCGGAACGTATCAAGCGAAACCAACCATCGTTTTCCGCTATGTGATTGATCTGTTGGACGAAAACAATCACGCCAGTGACACTTGCAAGGTTAAGATCTCCCATGGTACCGATCTGAAGCCCGATTATGGTTTCCATTGTCAAAAGTTGAAGCCCTCCCGTTCCCGGCGGGATGTGCTGGAGAGGAAGAAGCTCGGCAAGGTGCGCAAGACGGGAGCGCCAGCGGAACTAACACCGGAAGAGTACGGCAAAGCGGAACACGCCGACCGGATTCGGAATATTCTGCTCACCAGCTCGGGTGGTGGTGGCAGCTCGGAACGCAAGTACCGAATCGTAGGCGCCACCCAGCAGCTGGTGGCTGGCCATCTCTACACCTACAAGCTGATCTTTAACGACGATCCGGACAAACGTGTCTGCAAGTTGACAGCCCATGAACAACCCTGGCTGAAGGAAAAATCTCCCGAAGATGCTGTTAAAGTGTCCTTCTCGTGTCCTGATCTGTCTGTCAAAGGCCGCACTCGCCGTTCGATCTGCGCAGGATGTCCCTCGGGTTTATCACCCGAGGAGCTGGATAAGTCAGAGCACACGGAGAGAATTAACAAAATTTTGACTGGAACAGGCGGAGTGACACAAAAGTGAGTATAAATTTGTAGGTTATATTGTTTGTGTGCTCATCAGTTCCATTCCATAGCAAACCGGAAATCATAAACGGTACCAGCCAGGTGGTAGCAGGCATCAAGTACATCTACTTCATTGGCTACAACGTTGAGAATGTCCGTAGAGTCTGTGAACTCACGGCATGGGAGCGACCTTGGCTGGAGGAATCAGATCCGAACAATGCCTACATTTACAGCTCAAGATGCGACGGGCAAGATGAGGGCAATGCTTTCAGGCGAACAAAACGAGCTCTCGGCGAGGCACGTGTACTGACTCGAGAGCAGCTACAACAGGACGAACATCTGAAACGTATCAACGCAATTCTCGTATCTTCCGGAGGGGCTAAGCAAGAGTAAGTTTATTTATTTATTTATTATTCCTCGTCTTCGATTTACAGTCGTACAGATTGAAACTTAAGTTATGTCTTTAATCTTAGCCTTAAAACTATTCTTGGACATTCCAAAATCGTGGACATGGCAAACTGCGTTGAATGATCTCAGACATGAAATGGGCCATTTTTTCCGTAACTAGTTCTGTGAAATGGTAGATTGATGACGGGAAAACTTCGAAGAATTTGTGTTGGTACATGAAAATTATCTGTTGCAGCAGCTCCGAAAAATCAATACTACTCTCTATGATAACGAATACAACTGTTTGTTGGAGTTTAAGTCGACGAGCTGATAAGGTTTCCAAACCGATGAGCATACAACGCGAAGCGTAGTCAGGCAAGTTTACAGGATCGCTCCATGGAAGTTGTCGTGAGGCACACCGAATGAATTGCTTCTGATCTCGCTCTAGCTTGGCAACTTGTACTGTCTGGTATGACGACCATGTTGGAACTGCATACTCAAGAATGCTGCGAACCAGTGTGCAAAACAGTGTTTTGAGGGTGTATACATCCGTGAACTGAAAAGTCTGTCTCCGAATGAATCCAAGCACCGCAAATGCTTTGGCTGCAGTGGCTGAGACATGATCTTGAAACCCAAGTTTTGAATCCAATGTGACGCCCAGATCGCGTATAGAGTGCACGCGATACTCCGAACAGGTGATGCAATAGTGAAAATTGATCGTCCTCACCCACCGTTAGAAATAACACTCGTCTTTAGGGGAGCGAGTCATTGTTTGAACAGGAAGACATTCCCCAACTGGATTTCAACCGCATTGACTTCGTTGCATTGAATACTTTTTTGGTCGAAATTGACTAGACAGATGCTTTGTCTTGCACTGATGTGGATCTTGCCGTGGAGAAGCAATCCTATCTTACACTGGCTTGCTTCTAACGTCCCAAAAAGTGATTGCCTGCCAAACCGCCTTGGGGAAACGCACATCTCCGTTTTCTAAAGCGCAAAAAGAATGCATGTCAGCGTAATTGCCGGAAGGTTACGAAACCCGTTCCATAAGCTCCGCTAGCGATTCATACAGGACTCTCAACTGTTTTCTTTATGAACAATACGTTGCCAAAACGCAAAGTAGCATCCATAGAAATCCTAAACGTTTCTGGATTTTTTTCAACTCTAAACGCAAAAGTAACGATAGTGTACCTGCTACGGTGTCACTGTTTGGTGAAGTTGCAACTAATGTTTCGGATAAATGTGAACTCTACGCAAAGCACTTTGCAAGCGTTTTCAATACTGCTAGTGCAACAATGGGCCAAGCTAAGTTTGCTGCATCCGCTGTTCCTGGTGGCATGCGTGACTTGAGTCTGCCGGTCATAACCGAGGAAATATTACATACTGCAGCACATAAATTAAGATCGTCCACAGCTCCCGGACCCGATGGAATTCCCGCTATCGTATTCAAAAAGTGCATTGAAGTTCTAACTACGCCACTGTGTCGCATATTTATAGCGAATTCGTTTTTGTTCAGTTTCAACCCCAGTGCCGCACTAACTGCTGTCAAAACGTTTTTTTATTCACTCAGTTTCGCACTCAGTGTCGCACTGGTTCGCCCCGAAAGCTGTTAGTTTCGCACTGAGATGTTTCACGGGTTGGCACTCGGGTTCACCAATACAACTATACTGAACTGTCAAGTTCCGAGTATTGTTTTGGAAAATCTAAAAATAAAGACTATGAAAATGGAAAACCTGCTGCTTTTGCTTTTGTATTATTGGAATCGTAATCCAATTCGGATTCTGATTTTGAAGAGTATATTCGAGTAGACGGCATTAAGCTTCGTGTGCTTTCATTGGGAGGCAAAAATAATGATGGATATTCAGGTGGAATAAACCTGCTTTCAAAATCAAAATTATGAATGAAAATTTATCTTAACGTATCGAATATTTATTTTATGTGATGAAATAAGACGTTTTTTTTTCGATATCACGGAAACATATTGAACGAAAACTGTGTCTAATGATGATTTTATATTATAATAGTAATTATTTGTGAAACAAACAGGAAATGCATCGACAAATTATTAAGTGAGTGTCAGAACTACATTAATCAAACAATATGATGTAAAAATTTTCATTCAAACTTTTATATTTTTACACTGCACTTGGCCCTGCTGATCTGATAGAGAATAATTTACCTCCCAAGCACTAATATCGCCACCAGACGTCGACACCGTACATTTGTCGTCGCAAATATAAACAAATCAGACTAAGGGTGGGTTTAGACTAGCGATATATTCATGTGAAGAAATATGATGAGATTTATAGAAATCGCATCAACCGTCTACACTAGCGTGAACTTCTATAATGAATATATTCATATCTTAGGTGAATTTATTCACCTGAAGTAGAACTGCATCCAACTTTAGTGATTTCTCACCAGTGAGAAATTCACAAGCGTTTACATATGCTGAATTTATTCAAGTTATATATACCCCGAATAAGTGCATCATATTTATTCTCACCCGTTTACACCTATTTTCACGTGAATAAATCCATCTATAGCTATAGATCTCCCTAATGTAAACCCGCCATAACGCACACCAACAAACCACCGCATTCGTGAAACTGAAAACGTTTTTTTATTACAGAGTCAGTTTGGCACTGACTCAGTTTTAAAAACGAATTCGCTATTAATCTCTCACTATAACCGAAAATGGCAAACGAGTGGATGCCATCTACACCGATCTGAAAGCCGCTTTCGATAGAATTGACCTCCGAATTTTACTATGCAAGCTCTCTAAACTTGGTGCCTCGGCTGCTTATGTGGACTGGCTCAAATCCTACCTTTGCGACAGGAAACTTTGTGTTAAGATTGGTTCACTTAGTTCAACATGGTTCCAAAACTATTCCGGCGTCCCGCAAGGTAGTAACCTCGGACCACTACCGTTCGCACTCTATATCAACGATGTTTCAGCTCTATTGGGTGTTGGTTGTAGACTGATGTTTGCTGATGACCTCAAAATCTATAACATAGTCGATAGCCCAGCTGACTGCATTCACCTACAATGCCTGTTAAATCTGTTTGTCGAATGGTGCAAAGTGAACAACATGATTGCCAGTAGTAACAAATGCTTCGTAATAATATTCTGTCGCTCTGCCAACCCTATCCACTGGGAGTACAAAATTGATGACATAGTTATTGAACGAATGCATCAAGTAACAGACTTAGGAGTTCTGCTTGACTCTAGGCTGACCTTCAACGATCATCGCTCCATAACTATTGATCGTGCAAATAGACTGCTAGGACTCATTATGCGGACAACTAAAGAGTTTACTGACATGCATTGCCTCAAAACGCTCTAATGTTCGTTGGTTCGATCAATACTTGAATCCTCGTCAGTGATTTGGAGTCCTTATCAAGCTATTAGGATCAACAGAATTCAACGCATACAACGACGATTTGTTCGTTTCGCCCTGTGCTTGCTTCCTTGGAGGGATCACATGAATCTCCCCTCTTATATCGATCGGTGCCGCCTGCTGGGAATGGACACCCTTGAACAACGACGTTCTGTTCAACAAGCAGTCTTTGCAACGAAGATTTTCAATGGAGAAGCTGACTGTCCCAGCCTACTTGCAAAAATGTCACTGAACGCTCCCACCCGGATTCAACGACGATCGCTGGATTAGATGCTGGCTGTTCCATTCCACCGCTCGCTTTTCGGTTACTTTGAGCCGATGTCGACTATAACGAGAACATTCAACGAAGTGCCACATTTGTTTGATTTTGATATGTCTTCGACAGTGTTTAGACAGAAAATCCTTCGCTCTAGACATCCTCCACATCATTAGGTTAAGTTATATTGATTAAGACTATGAGTCAGATGGATTAAAAAGTGATAATAATGATGTGGAAAAATGTACCACAGTAACCGCGACAAACAACCATATCAGTGCCATTTTTGGGTTCAGAGCACTTTTTGCATCGTTTTACCAGTTCATCGAATGATTCGCATTTCTCTGCTTAACGTTTCTGTTTCAGTAAACCTAAAATCATCAACGGTACCGTCGCTACGGTTGCTGGCCAGAGCTTCACATATTACATCTCCTACCCGGTTAATGGTGAGGAACGGATTTGCTATCTGAACGCGTGGGAGAGGCCATGGTTGGAGAAGAAGGATCCGTCTGAGGCTTACAAATACTCGTTCCGATGTGACGGTTCTGACGAAGCATCACTGAAGCGTTCTCGTCGCCACGCTAAGAAATTCGGTGGCTCGAACGAACTGTCCCCTGATGATCTGAAGGACAAAAGCCACGTTGAACGTATAAAGACCGGCCTGGTGGCTTACAACGCGGAAAAATCGAAATCATACCAGTAAGAGGAAACTGTCAGATGTGAGTTACGCGTATGAATTTTTAATTGTTAAAATTTCTTTCCCGAAGGGACTTCGAAATCATCAAAGGTTCCGTACAGCTGGTCGCCGGTTCGCTGTACAAGTACACCTTCAAAACTAAAGATGACCCGCAGGTGGTGTGTAAAATCTCCGTCTGGGAGCGGGTTTGGCTCGATACGCAGGATCAGCGCAAGTACAACGTCAAGTGCGACGGGGATGAAGAGACCGAACAAGAGCAGCAGCAACAACAGCTGGGCACTTCGAAACGATCGGCCCGATCTGCTCGTCCTCACCAAAGCCGCTTCGAGGAGTTTCACTCCAAAGGAGACGATCACGCGCGCCATCTGTTCGAGAAGTTCAAGTTGAAACACAATCGCACCTATCAGAGCACTCTGGAGCACGAGATGAGATTCAGAATATTCAAGAACAATTTGTTCAAAATTGAACAGTTGACGAAATACGAACAGGGAACCGCCAAGTATGGCATCACACACTTTGCTGATATGACGACCACGGAGTATAGGCACCGGACGGGGTTGGTGGTTCGCAGGGAAGAGGACCTGAATCACATTCCAAATCCTATAGCAAAGATTGATGAACATATGGAAATCCCGGAGGCGTTCGATTGGAGGGATCTCGGTGCTGTTTCGCCGGTACGACATTTTTAGTTGAAACGTTGGTTAACAATTGGTTGAATAAAATATTTCGCACACAGGTGAAAAACCAAGGCAGCTGCGGCTCCTGCTGGGCATTCAGCGTCGTCGGTAACATCGAGGGTCTTCATCAAATCAAAACAAAGAAGTTGGAGGAATACTCCGAACAGGAACTGCTCGACTGCGATACGGTGGACAAAGCTTGTCAGGGTGGCGAAATGGATGATGCTTACAAGTAAGTACTCGACAACTGGATCTATGTCCAGATTCTGATAACCACAAATCTCATCACTCTTCCAGGGCTATCGAGCGAATCGGTGGCCTGGAGTTGGAAAATGACTACCCGTATCTGGCGAAGAAGCAAAAGACATGTCATTTCAACAACACTTTAGCTCACGTTCGGGTCAAGGGTGCCGTAGATCTTCCCAAGAACGAGATAGCGATTGCCAAGTTTCTGGTCGCCAACGGACCGGTTTCGATTGGGTTGAACGCGAACGCCATGCAGTTCTATCGCGGTGGTATTTCTCATCCGTGGCGTGTCTTGTGCAGCAAGAAGAGTCTCGACCATGGCGTTCTGATCGTGGGTTACGGCGTTAAGCAGTATCCGATGTTCAACAAAACCTTACCGTATTGGATCGTGAAGAACTCGTGGGGACCGAAGTGGGGCGAGCAGGGTTACTATCGGGTGTACCGGGGCGACAATACCTGTGGGGTCAGCGAGATGGCAACTTCGGCCGTGCTTGAGTAATGGTAAATATTCTCAAATTGTCCAAAAACGTATAAGATTTTTCGAAAGCAATATGAATATTATTTTATCGTATTCCGGTTTTTAGCTAACGCTGCGTAAAGATGTTTTAGTTATAATAGAACCATAGACATTTAACCTCTCTAATACAGATTACTGAATACATGAAATAACAAAGATTTATATGCTTCGATGTGGTGCTGAATAATAGAATGAATGAGAAAATCATCAGGAACATTTTGTGGAGTAATGCAGACCTATGCTTGATGCCAACGCTGAACTAGGCTCTGAGGTACGCTCGGAGTTTCAAACCATGAAACCTCTGCGAAAATAGTCTAATTGTAAGCGTTTATTAACACTCCTATATTCGCGCATAGGTCCGTGAGACCAAGAAATCAATAATTCGTTCTTTTCTTAGAAAATATTAACATGTATGGTTGGGACGAGAGGACGTGTGTCACTTTTTTACCACTTTCAGTCTGAGACTCCGACGCGAGTGTAGGAGTAACTTTTTTGAACAAATGCCCTTTTTCCCAGTTTAGAATATTGTTCAATGAAATGTACAAATTAATGTCAGTGGCATGGAATATTTATTGAAGATAATGCGTAAGATCATTATCGGAATATTCTTTTTTGATTTTAGACCTGTTTGTCACCGGATTGGAAGGGTTTATATATTATTCGTTGTTATATTGATACATGCAAAAGAAAAATGCAAATTTTCAACTTTCGTATAGTTATTCGCTAAACACAAT
Source organism: Toxorhynchites rutilus septentrionalis (assembly GCF_029784135.1). Classification (NCBI taxonomy): domain Eukaryota; kingdom Metazoa; phylum Arthropoda; class Insecta; order Diptera; family Culicidae; genus Toxorhynchites; species Toxorhynchites rutilus. Next base: position 10,226,108 of record NC_073744.1, on the reverse strand, counting down.
GGTCATACATATACACACTTGTGAAAGAAATGCACTTGTGGAAGAATGTAGGCTGTAAACTATAAACTGAACTGAATATCGACAAGAAAACAAGTCGCAGGAAGTTTCTAGAAATCCTTTTATATCATCTTTTTGTGACCCATAAAAAACAGGCATTAATTCCTAAGAATTTACCAAGAACACAGAGACAAAGAATATTACAAATATGAAAAATTTGAAATTCCAGAATCTTTATCATCTGGTAACTATCTAGAAGGTCGTTATACATTCTTCTTTTCGAAAAAAGACTCGAAAAACACGCTACAACTGCTTGAAATGTAAGAAATATGTTTGTCTCGAGCAGTCTTCAGAAAACAAACGCAGCGCTGCGCGTTAGAAAACTTGAAGAAAACTTGTATGCTCTCTTGGTGCGAAGAGCACAAAATTCATAAGCACGACAGCGCAAAATGTACCCGGCGCAGAACTCAGATACTAAACATTTCTTCTCACTTGTGTGATACGCGTCTCATTCTATACCCACACACATACACATCAAATTCTAGCTCCTAGTTCGTTCTAAGCAAAGCATAAAAACAACAGCGCGCCTCCATTTGAACCGTATACGCTTGTGTGATGAAAAATACCTCGACAGAGAGAGCAATCCAGATTCAAGCGCGCAGTATAGAAATACGGCGTAAGCACGGCGCAAATTTCAGCGTAAAACTCAGCTTAAAACTGGGCGTAAGAACGGCGCTGACAACCAAACATTTTATGTTATTTTCTAGCTCTTTATACTTTCATGAATTATATTCAGTTGCTTACTTGTGATTAATTGAGTCTGGCGCTCAAATTTCTTGCCAAGCAGACGCGGATTGTTTCAGCTATCGCGAAAGTCGAACACAATCTATTGATATCGAACCTGTCATTGTGAGTTGCAAAGGCGAGCCGTTGATAAAGCGTGCGGCGATTCCGCGATGAATCGTCGCGAAACCCCTTTTCGCATAGACTATGCGAACCTACCGAAAAAACCGGAGTATGCAAAAATCCATGAGTTCTGTGGTACTGTACGAGGTTTAAAACAAGGCGAAGTAACACACATACAATGCAGCAGGGCACTCGGGTGCGCGTACGTTGAGGTCACTAGCCCCGAGCTAGCCAAAAAAGTGTGTGACGACAATGACAACAAACACGAAGTGATGGTGGATGGAAAAGGGTACCGTCTACGAATCACGATGGAAGACAGAGCGGTCGAAGTAAAATTGTACGACCTCTCCGAAAAAATCACCAACCATAATGGAGTCACATGCGCACAAAATAAAAAATTGCAGATGCTGATGCAACGAAACAGCCTAGCTCAATAAGCAACAAAAAAATAGAAGTTACCGACAACGCAACGAGAATCAGCGAAACCAGCAGACTCATTACCACCATTAAAACCAAAAGAGCAGCTGCTAATGCCGTCTCCGAGTTCAACAGAATTGGGATCGGAAGAAACAACACGACACGCAGCAAGTGCGACACAGCCATCGGTCAGCGGGTCACTGAACGATTGGCAAGTTCAGCGACCTCCTGCTAGCGGCGGAGTGGTTGGCAAAACCGCTAGTGGTAAGCCCGATGGCAACGAAACTGATACATCAGTAACGTCAGGCACTAGCTGATGGCTTTCAACAAGCACAGCATCACTATCCGCATTACCATGTGCGAGTCAGCCATCGGCCAGCGGGTCTCTGAGCGATACACAAGTACAGAGAATCCCTGCTAACGGCGGAGTGGTACGCAAAACCGCTAGTGGTAAATTCGATGGCAACGACACTGACTCTTCCGACAACTTGCGGACAACTTCGGGTACGACCGCCAGGAAAAACGGCGAGAAGAGAATCAGTTCGTCAGCTACAACATCGCGACTGTGAATATAAACAGAATAACGAATAATGCCATGCTAGATGCCCTCCGTACATTCGCACGCACGATGGAGCTTGACATCATCTTCCTGCAAGAGGTGGAAAACGAAAAACTAACTCTTCCCGGGTATAACATTGTCTGTAATGTAAACCACATGAAAAGAGGAACAGCAATAGCACCTGGATGGCCGCTCTAGAACTAATCAAGCAAATTAAACCAAATTTGGCATGTGGAAACCTAGGGGGCAAGAAATATTTCTATGATGGTTCCACACTTCTCTCCTTCTCTAAGGAGAGGGCTGCATAACTCGAGAACTCAATCAAGCAAATGGAATCAAATTTGACATGTAAAGGTTTTAAGGGGCAAGAAATATTTTTATAGGGATTCGACGATTTTTCCCTCTATCTAAGGGGGGCTACAAAACTTGAGAAATAATCATGCAAATGGAACGAAATTTGGCCGAGGTTTTGAGAGACAATAAATGTTTCTATTTTTTCCTTCACTCCTTCTCTGAGGGAGTGGCTGCCATAAAAACGAAACACAAATTTCCGCTCGAGAACTAATCAAACAATTGGAGCAAAACTTGGCATGTGAGGGTTCTTGGGTACGAGAAATGTTTCTTTTATGGTTTGACATACCTCCTCCTCTGAAAGGGGGGATCACATACTAACAAAAAACAAATTTCTGAATTAATAAAGCAAATGGAACCAAAATTGAAATCTGAGGATTGAGGAGAACAAGTAATGTAATGTAAATCCTCTGGAAAGAGAAGGAGGGTCCCAGACAAATGTTACACAAACTTCAACTGACCATTAACCAAACCAAAACTAACTAAAACTAAACATAACAATTGAAAATTGAATTCCCAAATGTTCTACAATTACATCTTGATAAGCGTTTTCAGTCCATTTGATGCTAACGGAATTGATCTTTGTTCGAAAGTGGAAATGGATTTTCAGGTGAAAAACGCACTCCTATATCTTCTAACTATATAATTAAAAATCGCCAAATGTGTTGGTAAGCGCAATACTCGAGAAAGCAATAGTCCGATTTGAGCTGTCTTCTTTTTATTATATTTTTGGTATCAAACATGTAGATTCCAGGTAACGGAGAAACATATTATTTGCAAGTAATTGAACAATCTTGAACGAGAATTGTGTCTGAAAATAATTTTATATTATGATGAGTTTTGATAGAAGTACTAGGAAATTTATAGGAAAAGGAAATTGTAAAAGGTCAATTAGAAGATCAATCAATGGATAGTTCTGCATAGTTCTGTGTTCATTGGATCAATGAATGTTCACTTAGCAAGGAAACGTAAATGTTTGAAAGTATTGATAACAAAAATCTATTTTGGGCGGGGTGAAGTTTGCCGGGTCAGCTTGTTAATGAATAGAATCTTTTACACTGTTATACACTTAGAAAAATCCCCGGTCGAAAACTACCAAATACATTTGGTAATGCAAAATTAGTAGAATGTACAAATTTTTTGTACATTTTGTCAACAAACCCGCATCCCTACAAGAGTTTAGTACATTTTACTCGATAACATTTGTAAACCTGAATAATGTCATATCTGAAAACTGGTGAGAAAAACGCGTATTAACCATTTTTATTGTTGCCATGATGCAATACGGAGGTATAATATGGATATAATTCTGATACGTGCATTTTCAGCGGGAAAATGTAGCCGATATTGGGCTTACGATTCATGGTTTTGCTTGACATACGTGTTTATTAGTACGGTCGAAAATGACTATAGATTGGTATTATTTACCAAAAAATTCGTTATATTTACTAAATATTTCTCTCAGTGTAGTTATATACCTTCAGATTTTTCTACGCGGGTGATACGTAACTCGTAAAAAACCGTGTTAATTGAAAAATCCGCGTAAAGAAAACTCGTAAAAAACCGCGGTTAAAAAACCTGTGTGTACTGGAAATTAGTGTAAATTATCAGTTAATATACATTTTGGAAGGTTTACCACAGAAATTGAGTAATATCTACACCCAGAAAAAACCTTACGAAAAGAAGCTACCAAATCTTTGGTAATGCAAACATTGGTAGAATGTACACATTTTTTGTACATATTACTAATCGTATGTAAAGTGGATGTCAGATGCAATACACATCAGTACCAACGATTGGTACATTTTACTATATAGTGTTCGTAACTTTGACGATTGTCATTCTGGCAACCGCGAAAAGAATATATTTGTTGTGTGTTGTGTTGTTGTGTGTAGACAAAAAATTGCGCTCGAAACGTTTGGCTCCAATATTGATTCGAGAGATTACCAGTAGGATGAATATTACTGAGATCTTTCAAGCGGTCTATACGGCTGGTGTTGTGCTTCCAAAACCGCTCGCTTTTTGTCGCTATAAACCAGAAGAAGCTGGTTGAGGTAAATTCGGTTTTGCCTGAGACATTTTTCACACATTAGCTAAATGACCCAGCTTTTGCAGATTAAATTTTCTCATCTCTCACAGCGATGACGATGCAGAGAATGATCAAACTATAGACTGCTTGCAAATGAGTATAAATAATTTTATTTATTGTTTATTAGTAAAAAGATGGTGATGGTAATGATAATAAGGGGCTGTCCACATACCACGTGGACAGAAAAAGCACAATTTTAGACACCCCCTCCCCCTCCGTGGACAAGCGTGAACATTTTCTATACCCCTCACCCCGTTGTCCACGTGGACATTTGTTCATTTTTTTGAATATCAATTTCAGTTTGTTTCTATTTTCTATGCTAAGGTTTAACATTGATAAAAATAGTAGCGGTTTGTACACAATTTTTTGATTTGTTTCCCAACATTGTTCGTGCAATTATTTGTATAACTCCTTAGTTTCATCCTAATTCCAATTCCACGTTGTTATTACGTTATATCAAAGCACCACTTTTGATTCTTTTCTCACACATTTTGTAGCGTAAACTGAAGAAAACTGGCTGAGCTGTTCAGGTTTTGGAGAAAATCAAACAATCGTTAGCTGAATTCAGTTAGTCGAAATCATCGATGAAAAACTGAGTGGTATAGTGGTATAAAAAATTGATATGGATGTCATCACGCAGTTCAACATAATAAAATGCTGTGTGGTGTTATGTAGTCCTTTGCGCAACTTAAAAATTCCATCATCGCAGAACTTCTGTTTTTTTTGCCGAAAGACTGTGCAACGTGCTTCTCATTATATTCAATAAGTCGAAGTTCTTGTCGTTTAATTATTTTTCCCACCGGCCTGGACAAATGATCTGAAGATGCAATATTTGGGAAATACGGTGGGTGAAGAATCCCATCGCAGCCAGACTCCTAGAATTCTTTCGGGCTGTCAAAAAAACATGTGGTTTGGCATTATTCTGATGGAACAGGACGCCTATCATGAGTTTTAGTTGCGAACTGTGCTTGTTGGAATTTATCGACTGGTTGCTTGGTAGGAACTCATAATACCGAATTTCTTTCCAATCATTCAGACACAAAGAATGACTGCGTTTTACGTATCCAGGCCTCACCAGGTGAGCATAGAGACTGTAGAACCCCGGTTATCTGCGAACGGATGATCCGATTTGTCAATGAGAGAATAGCACTTGCTCGTTTGTTTTGGTCGCTTTCATTTTATTTGACCACTGATGTTCACGACCTTACAGATGGATAATTTAATAATTTCTGTATTCCTAAAACATTGTTTTCATGCTGAATTTTTGTTTTTCATGTTTGCACCTCACTTTCAACTCGTAAAACCGAGGACATAGTAAACGCGATGCGGTGCGGGCGCGGGCGCGCGATCGATTGCGGGAATGCTCTTTTGTTTACGACTGTGGAAATCAAATGCAAACCGCTCGGACCTGACATAGTAAACGCGATGCGAACGCGATTTCAATGCGGCGAAACTATGTGTGGAGAGTTTTGCCGCTAGTGAACGCAAGTGGTGGTTGCCAGACGATTTTCATAAATATTTTCACATCGCATCGCATCGCACCGCTTTTCCTATGTCCTCAGCCTAATCCGCGATTTTCGTTATTCGCGATGACCTTGCCAGAATATTACGAAGATAATCGGAGCTCTACTGTATCTGTAATTAAGCTGCTAATTCATATGTTGTGATTATTTTGATTTTTCATATGAGGATTATTTTTGATCAGCGTCTCGATTCGATTATCATTACAAGACGGCATGAACCTTCTGGGCAACCATATTGCATATTTCAGAGCGAAGAAGAGCATCGCTGCTAAGAACACTTCTCGCGAGATACAGTTCGTGCATCCATAAAAGTATTTGTTGTTTATGTTCCGTTTTCGTCTTGGAAGTTTTCAATATATGAATGCGAAATGATTTTTACATTAATAGCGGAAGTTGAATCAAAAACCCCATCTAGAAAAAACAATGTCGTGTATTTCTAATATTACAACAATCGAACATGCTTTGACGGTGTCTTCATCCTGTCATTGGCATTGTCACCTTAAACCAATGAAAATAAATTGATCGCTCTCGGTTGATGTGCGTTACTATCAGGATACACATATTAGCAAAGCAGTTCAACGATATGAAAAATATGGATTTTCGTCCGGGGAGCATAATCAGACAGCTCAAAATTTTTCTTGGCAAATACCGATAAATTTCTCGGAAATGCAGAATAAATTTCATTTATTATTAAATACAGATGTGATTTTTTTAAATTATGTATTTAGAGTGTCCACGTGGACATTTGCTACACCGTGGACACGTGGACGTTTTCGAAAGACCCCCCCCCCAATAAATGTATTTTATTATGAATCATTTTCGACTATGTTTAGGGTGTTTGTTAAATCAACGCTGAACCGATTGCTTATACTGGGTTATACTGGCCGATTTGTCATCTGTTTACCAATGTTATCGCGTAATATGTACGAATGATTCGTATTGCAAAAATTTACTATCCATTGGTAATATTTACCAAACAATTCATATATATAAATCTTTCCTGAGTGTATTTTTTTCATTTATGATTGCAACCCTGCATTTGGGACACGTTCACATATTTTTAGCGTCTATTATTGTTCGAATGTCATTACACTCATGATTCTACGATAATATTGTTTTGTATACAACTAGCTTACTACCGATTCTCACTGTGTATTTTTCTGTGTGTCTCAAGTTAAAGGTAAACCGTCTCAAAAGTATGTTGCGCAAAAAGCTAAAGCTCACCGAACTACCCGAAACGAATACGTTCGGGAGTCGCCCACCGGAATTCGCCCTCAAGCCATTCATCAACGAATCCAAACCGAGACTGTCTAAAGACAATTCAGCCACCATTGAACAAACAGAACCATCCACTGCTGGAGTTGTCCCCCTCTGGCGCCGAGTCTATCAACTCGAGCTCGAACTGTGTGATGCCCTGAAACAAATCGCGCTCCCAGCCGGTATAGCAGCCACGTACAATCCAATCGAGTACGCGGCCGAATTGCACCTCGCTTATATGCAACGTTTTCTGGACGGACCGAAACCGGTGCTATTCCTTGGCATGAATCCAGGCCCCTGGGGGATGTGTCAAAGCGGGGTGATATCGGCGTCACGTAATAAGACATTTTGATTCAAGCTTTTTCTTTGTTTTTCTTTTACCCTTCTCTGCAATAGGTCCCTTTTGGATACGTACCGGCGGTTCGTGACTGGATGCACCTGCAGGGTCAGGTGCTGAAGCCTATCGCAGAGCTTGCCGTGCGACCAGTAGACGGACTGAGCTGTACACGAAGCGAACAAAGTGGCCAACGCTGGTGGGGTCTGTATCAGATGCTCTGTGGAACACCGGAACAGTTTTTCCGCAATTGCTTCGTTTATAATATTTGTCCGTTGGCTTTTTTCCACGCAGGCGGACGGAATATCACACCAGCTGAGTTTAAGGTAAATGCTAATGTGGGAATCGGAAATTGAATTGTGAAATTTTTCAAGAATTGCAGGGCGCGGCCAAAACTCGCTTCCAACAAGTTTGCACCGAACATTTGAAGTTGGCTTTGGATCTGTTTAATCCAGCGGTGATAGTTTCCGTGGGTCGATACACCGAGGATCGAGTTAAAGCGCTCGTCAAACAGAACCTGCTCGATGCCAACCGTATTCAGCTGAAGTGTATGCCTCATCCTAGTCCGCGCAGCCTAAACAATACTAACTGGCCGGAGAAAGCTCAACAGTGGCTCGAGGAAAATGGTGTCATGCCGTATTTGAGGGCGCGAGAAGGTTAGTTTGCTGCGTCCTTTTTCAGTTTTATTTTTACCCACATCAAACGAAATCAGTACAACATTGAAGAGAGAGAAAAAACTTAGAGGCGAATGAACTACAAAGTTTGAAGCCTCAAGCCACAAAGAAGAAGAAGAAGAGCAAAAATGGAGCGTTTCATGGAACAAGCGCTGGAACAGGCACGCAATGCAGAACAACTCAAGGAGGTCCCGGTGGGCTGTGTGTTTGTCTACCGGGGCGATATCATAGCCAACGGATGCAACCGAGTTAATGAGACGAAGAATGCCACGCGACACGTGGAGTTCATCTGTATCGATCAAGTGCTGGAGTACGCCACGAAACAGGGTTTGAACTATAAGGATGTGTTCCGGGAGGTTAGCGTTGTTGTGACGGTTGAACCGTGCATAATGTGTGCAGCGGCCTTGATAAATTTGAATGTGAAAGAAGTGATTTATGGCTGCCGGAATGATCGATTCGGAGGTTGTACCGTGGTGGACGTTCCAGGGTTGTTGAAAACGAAAATACCCATTCGAGGTGGAGTGCGAGCCGACGAAGCGATGGAACTGCTGAAAGAATTTTACAAAGGAGAGAATCCGTCGGCTCCTGTTCCAAAGACAAAAGAACGCAGATAAATTCCAATCTGTGATTGTATTTAACTTTTTTTTTATTTCATCCGAACATCGATTGTAATAAAGCGTATCCGTTTCTTCAATTGAATCCAGAGTCAAGGTTCACCACCTTATATGTTGAGTTCCGTTCACAAGGATTGTAACCTTCGCCAAGCATACCAAGATTGTCTATCGTATTTCTGTGATTCCGCTGTAAATTTCGATTCAACGATGCAACAAGAAATACGTGATATTCCAGGCAAACTCGTTTTGTGTTTATCCCACGAATGTTTTCTTCGAAGTAAGTTCTGATAGAATGTTTTTTACTGATGAATCGATCATACATTAATGGCTCCACTGGTTTTGGCATATTTAATGGAAATTGCAGTGCCTATTATAGATTGAGAAATCCCTGCTCGGTGTACGGTGCGCAAATGGCTGCAATCTATCACGCTTTGGAGAAAATTGAATCCTTGTCGGTTGATCACTATTTTATCTATTCAGATAGCCTCAGCTCAATAGAAGCTATCCGTTCGACGAATCCCATAAGAGCCTCATGTTATTTTCTTATGAGAATAAGACAAACTTTCATTCTGCCAGAGCTCATCTATTGGATTCACTCAGGGCACTAGGAAGGCAATCCGACTTACCGGTTTGAGATATCTTAGCTAGTCGCGACTTCAATTTTATGCTTTTTCTTTACCAATTTCTCAAATAAATGATATCACTGTTTGATTCCTTCCCTCATCAAACCTCGCTCCGTCCTAGTCCAAATCAACCTTTTTGTTCAGGATGTAAATCTAACGACCATGCCATGCCATGCCATCAGCAGCCGAAAATGCCCAATCTACTGAAAACAATATTCAACATATTCGCGTCGATCAAGGAATTTTGTACCCAGCAGCCCGAAGAATATACGAAGCTACGCATGGACAACAATCTTACGCCAGTACTGTAGCTCTCTCTAAAGATCACACAATCAAATCCACGACAAGAAGAATGGATGAAAAGGATGCTATGGAAGTCGAACAAAAGCTAATATTACCAGTATAGTCGTTTTTTTTTTTCATCATAAACGCTTCCTGCTCATCGCTGAGCCGTTCCGTGTATAGCTGCACGGACAAACGACTTCGCGATGGGTCGCCGAGAAAACACATTCCGAATAGATTTTTCGAATGTACCGAAAAAACCGGACAATGTTAAAGTGCACCAATTCTGTGCTACCGTTCTGTGTCTAAAACAAGATGTAGTGCTGAGAATACAGAACAGCAGAGCTCTCGGTGTAACATTCGTCAAAGTCACTGACCTCGCATTAGCGCAACGAAGAACACAACAATAAACACGAGATCACGGTAGACGGAGAAAGTTATCCGCTGAAAATTACGCTAGAGGAGGGCGCAGTGGAAGTGAAGCTCTACGATTTGTCCGAAGACGTGTCTGACAAAAAAATCGCCGAGATACTCGCAAGGTACGGTGACGTCATCTCCATTCGGGAGCAGCTCAACGGAACTGATGTTCTCTTCCCCGGTACACCGACCGGCATCAGAGTAGTTAAAATGATTGTAAAACACAACATAGAGTCCTGGGTCACTATCGACGGAGAGATGACACAGGTATCGTACTTCGGTCAACGACAAACTTGCCGACACTGCCGTGAATACATCCACATTGGGGTTACTTGTGTGCAGAATAAAAAGCTGCTCATACAAAAGTCGTATGCCGAGGCCGCTAAGCAGACTAGTGTCCCATCTATACCGCTGAAAAAAGCGAACCAAGCAAATAAAAATCCGAACTATCCCGCATTAAGTACGAAACAAATAACTAAAAACACGATAAAACCGGCAAGCATGCCGCCGCCAAACAAAAATTCTCAGCATAAGCTGTTACCATCACCGATCCGTAACGAACAAAATTTTCCTGCATTACCCTCTACCTCGGGTTCGACTCAACCATCGGGCATTGGGTCGTTGACCGATACCACAGGTCAGCAACCTCCTGTTAACAGTGGAGTGGTACGCAAAACTGTTAGCGGCAAGTCCGATGGGAACGACACCGAGACATCAGTTGGCTCAACTCGCTCTACAAGAAATCTCCGCGTTCGCTTACCAGGCAAGAAGCACCTCTTAGAGGACGAAGACGACAAGCGGGAAGAGAGTTATCTACCATCATAATGACTGACCGCTTCAGCTACAATATTGCGTCCGTCAACATCAACACGATAACGAACGCAACAAAGATAGACGCACTTCGGACCTTTGTCCGAGCGCTAGACCTAGACATCGTGTTCTTGCAGGAAGTAGAAAATGAACAGCTATCTCTTTCTAACTTCAACATCGTTTGCAACGTAGATCACACAAGACGGGGAACGGCAATAGCGCTAAAGGAACATATACAATTCTCGCATGTCGAAAGTTGAATTTCACTCGTTGGGCTATCTTTAGTTGGGCTCCCGTTCGTTGGGCTATAGCCCAACTAAATCGAAGACAAACGTCAATTCTGACAACGTAAAATTTTTTTCGAGGGGCTCGTGGATGGTGTTTTTAGGTTTAAAATAAATTTTAAATGAATCATTGAAATAAATAAAATCGAATGTTATTCAACAAAAACAATATTTATTTTAAACGTTTCAAACAAAATAAAACAAACCACGTAAATTCATTTTCAACAAAATAGTACAGTTCTTCAACATGCTCGTTTTAGCCATTCAACTTCAGTGATTTTCGAACGTAGCGCGTTCAAACGGCATACTTCTGCAACATCATGCTTCATATAGCGAACTAGGCAATCAATTGACTTGATTGCATCGCCAAAATCAGGATCTCCGGTACTAGTAATGGAAGTATCAAACGAATTACTTCCATCTTCTGTGTCTACCAACCATTCTTCTTGCATTTCAGGTTGATCTTTCTTGAGAACTGATGACAAAATCTCGTCATCAGAGAACACTTCACTGGTTACCCAATCTGGATTATGATCAGCATCATACACCTGATCTTTGATCCACAGATCAATATCTTGCTCAGATGTTTTTGTTCCTGCCAAACTGTCAATCCTGGACACAAGCGCTTTGAAGTCATCATCGGCCGCTTTCGAGTCTACATTAACAGCATCCTCCGACAAACCATCGATCAATTTCTTCCACGAATTACGTATAGTTTTGTCAGATATCTCCTCCCAAGAGGTTGCCAACCACGAAATACACTGTTGAAGATTAATCTTCTTCAATCGTTCATCGAAACTAAAGAGGAAAGTACATAAATAAAACCTCAATTAGAATTTGAATTTAAATTTTGAAAAAGCACAGACGAAAAACTATCGTGCGCATAGTTTTGTGTTTATATTTGGAATTAATTACAAAAATTTAATGTTTAATATTTGGAAATTTACCTTAAGTGTTCGTTTTCCAGAATTAATGCGAGCATCAGTTTTCTTTTATACTTTCGCTTGATTGCATTGATGACCGCTTGGTCCATCGGCTGGCATTCAGCAGTTACATTTGGTGGGAAGTAGATCACTTGAATCAGTCCATCGTCACTCTGTAGAGATTCGTCAACGTCATAATGACTGGTGCAATTATCAAGAACCAGCAATGCCTTTGGCTCCAATCCTCTCTCGGCCGAAAATTTTCGAACAGCGGGGACAAACTCTTCGTGGAACCATTGACGGAACAACAGTCTGGTCATCCAAGCCTTTTTGGAATGATTAAATGAAACGGGAAGTTCTTCGATGTTGATTCCTCGTGGTTTTGCAGCAGTGCAAATGAAATACAACGGAAGCTTTAGGGAACCATCTATGTTGGAGCAAGGCATAAACGTATACCTTGTCTTGGTTTGCTTCCGTCCGCTTGCCACGGTCTCATTACAGGTAACGACAGAGCGTGTGGCTAGGAGCTTGATGAACAAGGCAGATTCATCTGCATTAAAGACTTGGGATAGTGATAGCTGCATTTCCTGAATCTTCTTCTGTAGAACCTTCTTGAAATTTAGGTACGCTTCAACGTTTACCGATGCCTTTTCTCCTGTTACGGCTTTCACGCGCAATCCAAACCGCTGCTTAAAACGATGCATCCAGCCATCCGAAGCAGAAAAACCGTGCACCGCATAGAGCCCCCGGTCCTGGAACATCTTAAACAGCAGCTCCGCCTTTGCTTTAAGAATATCCACTGTCAACAAAATGTTGGACTGCCGCTGCTGTAAAATCCAGATGTAAATAGCTTCTTCCAGCAAAGGGAACGTCTGCTCTTTCAATGTTTTTCGATTATTTACACCATATTCCTTGAACTTGTCCACCGCCTCACGAATTGCTTCTTTCTTTTGGATTATTCTCGTGACCGTAGAAGATCCTACGCCGTACTTCTTCCCAAGAAAGTCATGCGTACCACCTCCTGCTTCAAAATCTTCAATTATGCGAACCTTCTCCACCAGCGTTAGGAAATTGCTCCTCCGTTTCCGGTTAACGTTCGTACTGGATCCTTGCAAACCATCCATTTTGAGCCTGGCGATCGAAATGAACGTATATTAAATCTACGCTAATTTTAATATCAAACTTCATTAAGAACTTACCAATTAATCCAACCTAGAATGAAACTCAACCACGAATGAAATAAACGTCAGTGGTGTGAAAACTTTTCTGCGTTTCCCATAACAACAAACAATCGGTATGACCCTCGATCGATTTTCGACTTTGACAGTTCAGCCCAACGAGTGAAAGTCTTTCACAAATTGGGCTAAGAGCTTAGTGCAACGAGTGAAATTCGACTGTATTGCGTCCGTCAACATCAACACGATAACGAACGCAACAAAGATAGACGCACTTCGGACCTTTGTCCGAGCGCTAGACCTAGACATCGTGTTCTTGCAGGAAGTAGAAAATGAACAGCTATCTGTTTCTAACTTCAACATCGTTTGCAACGTAGATCACACAAGACGGGGAACGGCAATAGCGCTAAAGGAACATATACAATTCTCGCATGTCGAAAAGAGTTTGGATGGCCGTCTCATTGCATTGAGAATACAGAACATAACTCTCTGCAACGTTTATGCGCCATCGGGTACAGCTTTTCGTGCGGATAGAGAGAGATTTTTCAATGGAACACTCGCTTACTATCTCCGATACAACACACAACACGTCATTCTCGCTGGCGATTTTAACTGTGTACTTCGTCCGTGCGACTCTACGAGTTACAACTCAAGCCCAGCACTACAAGCAACCGTTCAACAGTTGCAACTTCAAGACGTGTGGGTTAAGCTGTACCCTGCGATGCCTTCACCCACATACGTTACACACAATGCGGCATCCCGGCTCGATCGTATGTACGTAAGCGCAGGGCTATGCGCACAACTTCGAAGCGCAGCAACACACGTTTGTTCCTTTACGGACCACAAAGCGCTAATAGCACGCATCTGTCTTCCCCATCTCGGCACCGAACATGGTCGAGGATACTGGTCACTTCATCCGCATCTTCTAACTGCCGAAAATGTAGAAGATTTTCGAATTCAGTGGCAGTTTTGGACACGTCAACGGAGGAATTTCCCAAGCTGGTTGACGTGGTGGATGTCATACGCGAAACCTAAAATCAAAAAGTTTTATCATTGGAAGTCAAGGGAAATTTTTAATATTTTCAACGCTGAGAACCAACGACTACACGCGCAACTACGAATTGCCTATGATGGTTACTACCAGAATCCCGCTATGCTAGTAACAATCAACCGTGTAAAAGCACAAATGCTTTCACTACAGCGGAAGTTTACGAAAAAAATTTTACGCATCAACGAGACGTTTGTAGCGGGGGAGAGTTTGTCTACCTTCCAACTAGGAGATAGAAGACGAAAAAACACAGCTGTAACAGAATTGCAGAACGAGCGAGGAGAACAAATTCAAGGTACTATCGAAATTGAGCAGCACATGTTTCAATATTTCGTGAACCTGTATGCGGCAGAAGAGACGAGTCAGGCAACAGAAGAGAATTTCCGAAGCAAGAGGGCGATACCCGAGAATGACGAAGCTAATGCTGCACTGATGGATGAGATCACCATCAATGAAATCGAGCATGCCATCCGAACGTCGCAGAAACGAAAATCGCCGGGCAGCGATGGGATACCGGTTGAGTTCTACCAGCGTACGTACCACGTGATATACCGTGAACTCTTCTTCATAATCAACGAAGCTGTGAGAGATGAGTTACCCGCAGGTTTCACTGACGGCACAATCGTTCTAATAAAAAAGAAAGGTGGCGATGTAACGGCGAGATCGTACCGTCCGATTAGCCTGCTCAACGTTGACTATAAAAATTTTGAGCAGAGTACTGAAAATGCGTCTAGAAGCAATACTTCGGACTCATCGTGCTCTGAGTGACGTACAGAAGTGCGCTAGCAATGATCGGTCTATTTATCAAGCTACACTATCGTTAAAAGACCGCATCGCTCAACTGTATGCAAGGAGACTGAAAGGGAAGATGATATCTTTCGACATGGAGCACGCGTTCGATCGGGTCTCGCATGAGTTCCTGTATCGGACCCTACTCGCTCTGGGAATAAACCAGAGCTTCATTGGCTGGCTTACGAGAGTAAAGAACGCTTCTACATCCAAGCTGCTAATGAATGGACACTTGTCACAGCCAATTCACATAGAACGATCCGTACGCCAGGGAGATCCGTTGTCGATGATTCTCTTTGTGGTATACCTGAATCCACTTCTCACACGCCTGGAGCGTATATGTAATAGTGATCTGTGTGTTGCATACGCTGATGACGTTACGGTGATCGCTACCTCAATACCAGCAATCGATCGGATTTTCAGGCTGTTCGACGATTTTGAGCGTGTGGCTGGGGCTAAGTTAAATCGACAAAAAACGGTGGCTATCGACGTCGGCTGTATCAATGATGAGCCGCTGTCGATACCAGGGTTGCAGACTGCAGAGAATGTTAAGGTGTTGGGCGTTATATTCGCTAATTCTTTACATCTTATGACAAAGCTGAACTGGGACAGACTATTATCTAGAATCGCCCAAATTATATGGATGCAAAACTTGCGATCTTTGAATATGCAGCAGAAAGTGATAGTGCTGAATACATTCGTCACAGCAAAGGTGTGGTACATTGCGTCAATATTACCACCACAAAATGTTCACACTGCAAAGTTGACTACGATGATGGGGCGCTTTCTATTTCGTGGTTTGCCAGCACGAGTACCAATGCAGCAGCTAGCACGCAGGAGAGAGAACGGCGGACTAAATCTGCAACTACCAGCTATGAAAAGTAAAGCGCTACTTGTTAATCGGCATTTGAAAGAAATTGATTCCATTCCCTTCTACCAATCATTCATACTCCAAACTATCCCTCCTCCTCCCTGTTTTCCATGCCTTAAAATCCTGTGTCAGGAATATTCCTTGCTGCCGCAGCATATACAACGGAATCCAACCAGTGATCGAATACACAGTTTTTATCTGAATCGGTCTGATTTGCCAAGAGTGGAACGAAACCAACCGGGCCTGAACTGGAAACAAATTTGGAAAAACGCTTCAACAAAAAGATTGTCGTCGAGTCAGCGGAGCGACCTCTACCTATTGATCAACGAAAAGACGGAGCATCGGAGACTATGGAACATCATTGGAAGAGCTAACGACCAAAATTGTCAGCACTGCAGGACAACAATTGAAACTTTAAAACATAAATTTTCCGAGTGCCCTAGAGTAACTGCCGCGTGGGGATACACGCAACAAAAATTGACAACGACACTCGGCGGTTGGCAGCGGCTCAGTTTTGACCAACTAATACGACCAGTTCTGGGCAACATAGCAGCAGCAACAAAAAGTGAAATCTTGCGACTTTTCATTAAGTATACAAATTACATTAACAATAACAATGCAATTGATTTGGATGAACTAGAATTCATATTGAATTTGAATGAGTAATGAAATTTTAACTTTGTAAATACTTATTATAAATAAACGATATTTGAAAAAAAAAAATCAAGGCATTAGAAGCCCAATTCGCAGTAGGACCCACGACAACGAATAATTCCGAATTCAGTAACCTCCGTAATCTTATTCTCAATCTCAAACAAGAGTTGAAAAACAAAGATGAACGAATTCAAGCACTAGAGAACATGCCAAAAGGAGAATGCAGGATGGACCTTGTACGCAGAAAAGGGCCTCTTCGCAAGAGTGTCCTCCCTTGAAAAGGCAGTGTCTGAAGAGGACAAGAAAATAGAAGCACTGCGAACTGTTAATGAAGCTTATAGACGCGAAATGTACGGAGAATCCGCCCAAAAACTCTAGTGAGAAGGGAAATACCTAACTTGAAGCATCTCTCCGGAACTAACATCAACAATGAAAAATCAACAGCAAATCCTGCAAAAAAAAAAAGTGATCGAGAACATTTCTTTTTCAATGGAAACCAATTTTATCTCTGAACAAAACTCCCATTCCGACCCCACGGACTCTAAGAAAAAAGTAGAAGGGTCTGAGCCTAGGGGCACAGGCGTAAGTTTGACGTAGGAATGTGATTATTCGGAACAATTATTTTTTAAGTAATTCTTCTCATCGTTCAAAAATTCAAAAATTCTTCTCATTGTTCGGACAGAAGCCCTCCGAGCATTGCAAGCTGCCCGTTCGGTGACCCGCAAAATTATTTGCATTAGCATTAGCATTAGCATTGAGCAAGTCGCACAATATCGTAGGTGGTACAAATTCAGAACTGTTAAGTTAAAAACTAGCCTCCATCCGTTGCTGATGATTGGTAATACCTCTTAGATGAAAGCATGTTTTCTCCAACTGTTGAGAATTGTCCTGGCCACGTCCTTGCAACTACTAAGGAAGAGGAAGGAATGTTACTTCAACATTTACTTAAGAGAGAACTCTACGACCTCTCATAAATGTCTCGAGAGTTTAGAAATGTGTTAGTAGTGAAGGTATGCCATTGGATACACTCAGCCGGTGTTACTGGCGTAGCTTTTTATAACTAATACTATAGCGGTACTTGATAATTACTTTACTAATACTATTACTATTATTAGCACTATTACTATTAATATTACTATTACTAAATGCATGTGGTATCTGCTGGAACCATTAATGAAATTATATGAAAGTAAATTGTAGAATATTATAAAAGTATTTTGGCCATCTGTTCGTTGTCACATTAGCAGCTGTATGAAAATAATTATTTTAGGAAATTGTGGTGAATTTTAATTATTAATAAAGAAAAGAATCAGCTGATGTGAGAGTGCTTCAATTGTTAGATTCCCTTTTCCATAGATTCATCTACATCTATTAAAATAAAAATAAATAAAATAAAATTATGCCAAATTAAATAATAGAATGCGGTGACCCGCAAAATTATTTGCGAAGCAAAATTGAAAAGCTGGGAATTTTTCGTCCAGATCATAAACCCCCAAACTCCAAGCAGTCAAGTATGGACAAGAGTCAACCAACTGCGAGGGAAAAGAAAAAACAATACGATAACATTGAAGCTATCACATGGATTTACGAACGACGGATAGACAGTAGCTAACATGTTTGCGGACGAGTACCAAAATAAAACATCGAATAGTAACTACACAGAAA
Source organism: Toxorhynchites rutilus septentrionalis (assembly GCF_029784135.1). Classification (NCBI taxonomy): domain Eukaryota; kingdom Metazoa; phylum Arthropoda; class Insecta; order Diptera; family Culicidae; genus Toxorhynchites; species Toxorhynchites rutilus. The sequence goes on along the minus strand of NC_073744.1, from coordinate 10,207,846 downwards.
AGTTCTGGAGAACAAACCTGAAGGGAAAACATGCGATATCGTAAACGCTCCGCTCAAAGGATCACAAACGGTATAACGAAACTTTTTCGATGGATGAGCTGATATGGGCCCTGGATCGAAAAGGAGGTTCCTCTACAGGGAATGACGACATCGGTTATCCACTTTTAAGAAGATTGCCGTTCTCAGCAAAGCTGTCACTGCTCAAACTATACAACCAAGTGTGGATAAGCGGAACATTTCCGGACGAATGTTAGGAAGGGGTAGTTATTCTGATTCCAAAGTCAGATGGAGATCGGAGCAAGGCAGACGGCTATAGGCCAATTACCTTGCTCAGCTGTTTAGAAAAAATATTTGAACGCGTGGTGAACCGTCGGCTCGTTACTGAACTTAGCACCCATTGGTAAACTTGATCCTCGTCAGAATGCCTTCCGTGAGGGTAAAGATGCCAACACTTACCTGGCACAGCTGGAAGCCCTTCTAAACCATAGCGAGCGCCAACATGTAGAAGTAGTATCACTCGACATCTCCAAAGCTTATGACACAACGTGGAGACCGGCAATCCTCAAGACACTGACATCGTGGAAAATATCCGGACATTTGTTGCACATCATCATCAGTTTCTTCAGCAACAGAACATTTCGAGTTGCAACTAATGAAGTTATAACTAGTATTCGTGTCGCAGAAAACGGCGTGCCACAAGGTTCTATTCTGTCGGTAACTTTATTTCTGGTCGCAATGCAACCCATTCTTGAGAATGCCCCTCCAAATGTTCAAATCATAATTTATGCTGATGGTGAATTCTGATTGCCAAGGGATGTAAATTTACAAAGGTGCGGAAACTGTTACGAAATGCAGTTGTTAAAGTTGAAGAACTAGTGTTGGATTTTCCATTGTTGCAGCAAAATCAGAATTATTACTCAATTGTAATATGAAACATAGGAGGCGAGGTCGGACCATACGTGAGAAAGTTACGAATTCTCGGGATACTACTAGACGCAACAATCAATCTTCTTCAGCATTTCAAGGAGACCAAACACAATTGCGATCGTAGATTGAACATACTCCGAATACTGGGACGTCGTCTAGTCAGAAGCAGTCGCTCAACCCTTCTAAACATAGGGTCAGCTCTTGTAACATCCAAGCTATCCAAGCGGATTAGGCTTCACTAGTATTCACTGAGATGCAGTGGAAGCTATCAACAACATACAATGAAGTAATAAGACAAGCCTCAGGTGCGTTCAAAATCAGCCCCATCCACTCCATTATGACTGGAGCAGGTTGTCTACCATTTCGTGTTGTACTGGTACAGCGCCTATCACAACTCGTAGTGAAACTCGCGGAAAAAGGCAGATCAGCAACTGACCTACCGGTGGTGAAACGAGCAGCTGATCTTTTCTCAGCTCAAACAGGACAAACTTTGCCAAATGTTTGTAACATATTGAGATTGAAAGAACAGAGAGTGGTTTACCCCATCACCATCTATATGTAGCGACCTAAGGTAAAAGATCAGAGCCGGCACTGCAAATTAAAATAACGTGCCGATTTTTACTGAAATTTCTCATTTATGTTGAAGTGTTCACTGATGGATCGAAGGACAACGAAACAACTGGCGCGGGAATTTTAACAGCAACTAACCGAATTTCTGTCAGCAGAAGCATTCGTGTTTAAGGTTGCTTTGTCAGAAACCAGGAACCAATCATCATACTAACCGATTCGGCCAGCTGTTTGGATGCCCTTCAAAGTGGAAAAACAACTCATCCTGGATTCGAGCGATTGAACGTGAGCTGACAAGTTAGTGAACCAAGGACGGAACGAAACTCCACAAATCATTGCAATTCCTGCACAAGAGGCTGTACGTTTTATTGGACAACGCATCTGTTGTGTTTGGGAAAACGAGTGGAGACAAACATATGCGCACTTACGACAAATTAAGTCAATCATATGCAAATATATGGACCGTAAAAACTCATCGGAACAACGAGCTCTCACCAGGCTACGCATTGGGCACACCTGACTGACCTACTCTCATGTTTTAGGGAAGAACCCCACGATAGTGAGTAGTGTTGGTAGATTTTCGCCGATTATGTTATGATTCAAATGTAGTTCTCATATGAAATGATAGTGAAACCAAGGGATTACTCTACAGAAGCAATTGTGATATTAATTTTATAGTTATATCCTCAGTGCATTAAGCATTTCAAGATCTTAGAACAAAGTGTCCGAAATATGATTCAGAACGGTACTTGTGGATTGCAGAGGACTCGACGAAATGAGAAGAAAATATGAAATTGATGGCACGATAGCAACTATACTTGCAACACCAGCAGGCAAGAAGTAGCGGTAATCAAAATTTTAAGAGATGCAAATGTGTTCAAAGAAATTTAGTCTCTAAGTTTTGATTGTATTTTTATTCTTTTCTTTTCTCGTTCAGTAAATGACGCGAATGTCATGTGATAAAGTGTCTTAAATCAAATATTACAAAAAAACACGTGCGATCTCATTTGTATTCCATTAATTTCATCAAAAGAGCAGTCAGCTTGCGGGCTTCCAAGCCAATTGTCGGGGGTTGTTCACCGGTTTCCTCCAGCGGGCCCGTGAGCACTGACGGTATGGTTATTCCATACGCCTCGCAAGCTCGCAAAAAACTGACCGTCTCCTGAATCGCTATCGATGGCAGGACGACCGTCTGCTTGGCCAATCCGGTGAGCAATCCGAGCACACATCGTTTAACGTGAAGCCATGTGTCAGCACAGAGTCTCGCTCCGGAGCCTCCGTCCAAAGCATGAGCAATCCTGGACAGTCCAAATTCATAGTTCCCCTTGGCGCAGTACAAAGTCCCGATCACCAAATTAACTATGCACAAGTGCAAACACTGTCCATTTGCGTTTCCCTTGCGTTCCTCGGCTCGTTCGACTTTTCGCATCAGTTCTTCGGCCTCCTCGTTTTGTGATGTCATTATGTACGCCACGCAGAGGTTCGCCAGAACCGAGGCGGACACTGCCAGAATATCGTCATAATTTTGCCTTACGATCGGTTCGTAAAAAGCTGCGGATTCTTTGTACCGATCGCCACGCATAAAAAGCACATGAGCGGCATGCAAGCGCCAGCTTGGAGTTTCCGAGCAGAATTCGGCGCTTGCTCGAAACTCTCGCTCGGATCCCTGAAAATCATCTACACGCCATGGAATCCACGCTCGAGCCATTGCCACGGGGAGATAGCTCTCCAGAGCGGATTCATACTCACGCAGCGCCATTCGGAGCGCATTTTGGTCGGGTGCCGATCGACATTCCTGCACTTTGGCAGCCAGAGATCGCAGTCTGCCACCGATGTTGTTTGCCAAGACACCCAGCTTCTGTTCCGCTTCCTCCGGGGTTGACTGAGCGGTTATGAGAGCATCCAGGAGGTCATACAGATAGGGCGATAGATATTTGTAGGTGAGATGGGTATGTTCGGCGAGAATGTCAGCCGCGGTGTCATACATTTCGTGTTTGCAGCAAAGTAGAAGAAGATTAGCGAATGTTTCCGGTGGGCAAGCCGGTGGACCAAGCTCTAAAAGGAAGGCCAACCTCCGAAGACCGGCGCCTCCACCGATGGGATCGGTTAGGGCCATGTTGTGCAATGTTACCGGATCCAACTCTGGCTCCGATCGAGGTGGTAGATCGGTTAGAGCTTCACGGGCACCCTCAGCTGAAAAAATATTAAATTCGATCATACGAACCACCTTCCGTGCGATATGCCATGACTCACCATTGCCCTCCTGAAACTCGATCGCTGCCTTCAAGTTGAACGCTTGTGCCAAACCGGACGCTGCCAGCGCGGGAGGATTTCCTACGCTCCGTGCTCCACCCTCTGTTTCCGCCTGAGCCCCCACTCCCAGCTCGGGATGATTCCTGATACCACGTTCCACAATTTCTGCAATATAGTTGAGCGCTTGGGAGTTTTCCTTCTTGCGGTAATGACACAACGCTGAGTTGTAGGCAGTGTGTGGATGGAAGCCACCCGCTTGCAGAGCGGCTGCGTACCGCTGCAACGCATCCTCGTACATATTTGCCTGGTACAGCAAACACCCTTCGTCGTTTTTCAGAGCGACTTCCTGACCGCATCCCTGGCGCTGCAGCAACAGCGATTGAGCAGTTGAATAATCTTCATTCCCATAAGCAATACACGATTGAAGCTGCAGCACTTTTTCCTTCAAATGGGGAGCATCCAACGTGGAGATGATTTTCTGAGATTCCTCGAAAAGTCCTGCCTGGTAGAGCGACTGAGCGTAGTACAGCTTGTACTCGGGCACATCCGGGACCAAGCTGACCAGATGCTCGTAACTATTGGACGCCTCGATGAAGTCCTGCGTTTGATAGTAACAATGGCCCAGCAGGGACAGACCAGCGCGTGTTGTAGACACTTCCGGAATGCCATTGAGTACGTTGATAGCCTCGAGGAAGCGCTCCTCTTTGATCTATAGTAAAAATAATTCACTACAAATTGGCGGAATCTTAAGCCGCATTCTATACCGACCATGCTGTAAATAGTTTTTGTATACTCTCCATCACGAATTAACATGTTTTGAGAAAACATTTTTCGCCCAGAACGGATGAAAATGTACGTGGCACTATCGATTATACAGATTTGTGTTTGGTGCCAACATTGCCATAGCGATGGCGCCGGCAGAACGAGTTCTGCGCGTTACCCACGCGCACTCACAGTATGTAGGAAACAGAAACCCTTTCCAACGGATCCCTAACTAAGTGAAAACATTTGAAAGGACGTAATAACTTTTGTTCTTGATTCGGCCAATAGCAAAACAGTAACTTATGGTTGTCATTTTCTTGAGGAATAAAAGGTAATTAAAAAACGGGCGAAATTTCTCTCAAAAAATTAAGACGTCGTCAGCCACTTCCATATTCAATACTTAGTGTGGCCTCCTTTTGCCTGGATCAGGGCTTGTCATGAATTCTACCCGCTTTTGACATACATTGGAATTGATTTCGTCCCATTGATCAATGATGCCCAACTTCAACTCTCTTAGATTCATCGGATTGCACAGCGGTTAGAGAGCTTTAGTTTGATTGATAGAAACAATGAAGTTTTTAATGCATTTTCGGCGTGCAAAGTCAATTAAAATGCTCATTTACTTTTAGTTTTTTTTTCATCTAAAATGTTACTTAAGGGAGTATTCTAGTCTAGAAATTTGAAAAAAAAATTTGTTTTCTTTCATATTTCTGTACTTTAGGCACTCAAGAATATACTCTAGAAAGGACTTATCGAAAATCCTATTACTTACCAAGTAAGAGCCATTTTGGTGATGCGATATCTAACCTAAAGGGTGTGTCACATCAAATTGCATTACGGAAAAAACGCTGTAGAAATTTAATTTTTAGGAATTATATCTTCAGCTTTCGCTTATAATCAGAAAAGAGTGTATAGATCACGTTGGCCATGCTTCACTGTCAATTTTTCGTAAATTTGGAAAAATGTCGTCGAACGAAAAAGAGCGTCGTGAATTAATCCTGCGCACTCATTTCGAGAATCCGGAGTTGTCACATCGGGACATCGGTAAGATGCTGGGAATCGTCCAATCCACGGTCAACAGAGTACTAAAACGATACTTCGAGAACCTAACCATCGACCGGAAGGTGAAGAACGGCAAAAATGGATGCTCCGTCAGTGAAAAAGATCACAAGCGCGTAGTTAAGCAGTTTAGACGTGATCCGAGAAGTTCGGTCCGGGATGTCGCCAATAAGCTGAATTTGTCAAGTTCATTCGTCCAGCGGACCAAGCAGCGGGAGGGCCTGCGTACATACAAGGTTCAGAAGGCTCCTAACCGCGACGAAAGGCAAAACATGGTGGGGAAGCCGCGAGACCGGAAGCTGTACACCGAAATGCTGACGAAGCCGCATTGCCTGGTAATGGACGACGAAACCTACGTCAAAGCGGACTTTCGTCAGCTGCCGGGCCTGTTGTTCTTCTCCGCAGAGGACAAATTCAGCGTTTCGGAGGGGATTCGCAAGCAGAAACTATCCAAGTTTGCCAAAAAGTACATGGTGTGGCAAGCGATCTGCTCTTGCGGAAAGCGGAGCGCTCCCTTCGTGATGACCGGCACGGTAAACGGGCAGGTTTACCTTAAGGAGTGCCTACAGAAGCGCTTACTACCACTATTGAAGCAGCACGAGGGCCCGACCATTTTCTGGCCGGAGCTCGCTTCGTGCCACTATTCAAAGGACGTGTTGGAGTGGTACGAAGCCAACGGGGTCACCTTCGTGCCAAAGGAAATGAACCCGCCCAACGCGCCAGAACTTCGCCCAATAGAGAAATATTGGGCGATTATGAAGCAGGCCCTCCGGAAGAACCCAAAAGTTGTCAAATCGGAGGCGGACTTCAAGAGAAAATGGATTTCTGTTCAAAAAAAACTACAACCTGACGTTGTACAGAACCTTATGGACGGGGTAAAGAGGAAGGTGCGAGCATACGGGCTTGGGCTCGAAGTATGAATAAAAAGAAAATGCCAAAAGTTGTTTAATAGTTTTTATTTTACTGTCTAACATTTTCAAAAGGATCGGTCTACTGGGCGAATTTCTACAGCGTTTTTTCCGTGATGCAATTTGATGTGACACACCCTTTAGTACGGTTATAACAATGAACTTCAAACGCGTTTTTCTCGAAACTAGTTGGTTCAAATTAGCGTACACGATATATTAAGTTCTACTGAACCGATTCATGTCGAATTTATATGGATATAATCTGCAGGCATCTCTATCGCATAAGCCTCTAAAAATGATATTTTTGAAATTTTACTTACTTTTATTTTTTAAAAATCGGGTAACGTAAGAAAAAACGTTTTAAACCGCATTTTGTTTTTCAAACGGCCGCCATTTTGCCAAAAAAGATGTTTTTGACTTGTCCGAGGTTCATGCGATAGCGGCACCTTTACTGGTTCAGAATCTGTTCGATTTTCTTGTTTCAGATAACCAGGAGGGCTGGAATCGTGTACGCCATGGCACAACTTTTTTTTTGAACCCCCTCACTTCATCACCTCTTAACTATTCTAGTTATACACATTTTTTCTCCGTTCAATTTTTGTTTTATTGTAAAAAGATAGATGAACAAATAATGATGTAATGGATAGTAAAAATATTCTTCGTTTTAGTTTTGCGGAGCCCGAAATTCGTTTCTCTACACTAGAATACCACCTTAATTCCAACTAATTTAAAGAATTTGAATGTTTCACAACTGTATTCAGTGATACCACAGCAAGCCGCAAAAAAGGTGACGTATATTTTTTCATCATCAGGAATAAATACATATTTACTTCTATTTTTTCTCTGAGTCATTTTAGCATGATTCAAGTTAATTTTCCAAGAAATTCTTGAAGAAATAGGAACAGTCTGTAGAAAGAAAGGATTTATGAAGAAAATAATACATTTTGCAAATGCTTCTCGTGTTCTTGTGAAGTTTTTCGCTGTCATTGAATCTCCTGCTATAGGTCCACTAGCAACTCAAGGTACATTTCAGATATTTTTTTGTTTTTTTTTTTCATTTTCCCATTCTACATACAGGGGAATCCGTCTAAGACTGAATATATGCTAGCAGGGGGGACTGATCGTAACAAAATCCTCCAGGGTAGTAATGTTGTGATCGACGACGACGAGCTCGAGGTTGTCGATGAATTCATCTAACTTGGCTCGTTAATAACAACTGACTACATAGCCGTGAAATCCGAAGTTGTGCCTACTATGGACTCCACACGTATGGAGAAGGAGGATGAACCACGAAATAGCGCAACTCTATGGTGAACCCAGTATCCAGAAAGTCGCCAGGACTGGACGAGTGCGATAGGCGGGAATGTTCCAGAAGCCCCGCAAAGATGGTTGTTGGTTCTGCAAACTCCGCCAAGCACCATGATAAAAACTGTTTTTCTGCTCTAACTTTTATATTTCAAATTCTACATACAAACTGTCTTCGGAAGACTTTTAGAACTTACCAATACAAATATTTTGCGATGCAGAAATTGTCAATATCTCAACTTCATTCGAAGTTATTGATATTTCTTCTCAAAAAATACGTTCTCTTCAATTGTTTGTGATTTTTCTGGGGCAAACGTATACAGTTTATTAGCGGCATTTGAAAGAGCATATTTCATAGTTTTCAACACTATGTTATTTTTGTGTTTGAGTGAATTGAAATTGAAATCATCTGTTTTTGGGTAAAAAAACATTAATAACTTTGAGTAGGATTAAGATATTGACATGTTCTTCATCACAAAATGTTGGAATTGATAAGCTCTAGAAGTCGTAAGAACACAGTTATTAAAACTTAAGTAGAATTTAAAATAAAAAAGTTAAAGCAAAAAAAACTGTTTTTTCATGGTCACCCTAATCCAACATAGAAAAAAACGCTAATTCGATTGTATTAAAAGATAGAAAAAAACTTTGCTCTACGAGGTTGTTTAAAATAACTAGGACCACAACATTGTCGGACTATGTTTATCTATATCTAAAAAGATAAGAAAGTTAGATTTTTTATTTCATCGACAATTTTGGTCACCCTATTTTTGATAACATAAAAATGAGCGCTCTATCATATGTAACAACTTTGTTGAAAATAGTTTTTGTCTAAAGAACCAAAATCTCTCACAAAGTTGTTTTTGGTGCTTTCTATCTGAGTTTCATTAGGGTAATCTCCATGCCTCTCACGCATGAAAGTCACGAGTTCAATTCTCACTCCTTCCAAAAATGGAAGTAAAAGTGACGAACCAGCCAAATGAGTTGAAAATCACATAATAGACAAAAAAAAATTTGCGTAATCATGAAAAAACGATTTTTTTTAACTTTAGCTGTTATATTAAAAATTCTACATTAAAATTGTCTTCGTACGACTTTTAGAGCAGAACTTGTCAATATCTTAATCCTACTCAAAGTTATTGATGTTTTTTTTACCCAAAAACTCATGATATCAATTTTAATTTACTCAAACACAAAAATAACAAAGTTTTTAAAATCACATATTATATAGAGTAAAATTTGTTCGTTCAAATTCCGTCAACAAACATTTTTTTTATGTTTGCCCCAGAAAGAATGACAATCAAATGAAAAGATCGTGTTTCTTGGGAAGAAATATAAATAACTTCGAGTGAAGTTAAGACAAGTTCAAGTTCTGCATCGCAAAATGTTTGTAAAAAAAAGTTATAAAAGTTACAGCAAAAAACAGTTTTTTTCATGCTGACCCTAATGTAACTTAGAAAAGGGGCGCTATATCGGTAATTTCGAGAGATAGAAAAAAAAACATTGTTCTACAAAGATGTCTCAAATAACTGTGGCTACAACCACGGCAGTGGAACTTCATACAAATCACTCGTCGAAAAGTGTCTCCTTTTTCACCGCTTGTTTACATCGACGAATATATTTTTTTCCACTATGTTTCGTAGGAGAGTGTATGCATACTAACAGATTTCTACTACGAGGTGTTTAATGAAGGATGAAAGGTGGGAATGTTTATGTTTATATATGATTTATCGTACGATTTAATTGAATGCATAAAAGATGTCAACAAAACTGGAGTTAAGCACCTTTTTGAATTTGAACAAATATTGATAAGAGATTCCCAGCAATTCTTTATGTTTATTGCGTGATTTGGTTACTGTATAAGTTGTTTGAAACGAAGGTTTAGTGTAATGATTTTATTTTGAGGATTATATTCACAAACATACAAGTATAATTAATATAAATTGCATGTATATGATGCGCCTGCCAGCCCATACATGCAAACGTGGAAGCGATATACATATTTTTTTACGAACGGATTTAAACGATTTACATACCAATCAAATTGGAAATTTTCTAAGATTTTGTTTGTTTGATATGCTATACATTACAATCCCATAGTCTGTATATGGTTTAAATTGATGAAAATTAGAAGCATTCCCTTTTTTCCATACATTTGTTCTGTCCATTTGTGTACTTTCCCGAACAGAGCTGTCAATAACGGGTATCTTATGCAGCCGCTAGAACAGAAACAACGAAGGGGGATAGCGGGAAGAGAAAATTTGCGAAGTAAACTTCACCCTTGCATAGCAAGTAAACTGTCGCTAGCGTATAAGTATTGCATCTCCTCCGAGGAAAATTCTCAGAATCTTTCTGTGCCCGAAACAACAAAGGTCGCTTATTCTGCTCGTTTTGTGTTTAAAGTTTCCCCTCGAGCTGTGAACGCTAGCGAATATTTCACTTGAAGTGCATCTGGCATTGCAATTAACACAACCATCCGAGTCATAGCAAAGAAGGCGAAAAAAGAGAAGAGTGCAAATGATTATAGGTCGCTTCTAAACATGTTTGGTGTTTGGTTTTTTGTGTGTTGCTTGTTTTCGTTGCGCGAAACATAGAAACTAAGAAAAAACTTTGTTGACGGTTTTGAACGAGAATCGAGAAACTGTCATTCTCACGATATTTCATTTTTAGCACTGTAACTGTGTGCATCTGTTGGACGCGTGTTTGATGCTTGTTGAATGACGATGCACTTCTTTTTCTTTCGAATTATAGACACTTGAAACTAAGACAGTTCATTCGTCTTTGATGGCGATGCACGGAAAATGCCTCTCGTTAATATTCAGTGCAATGCGTGCATTGATATAAAGAAACAAATTGCGACTTATGACCAATTAGTGTATTGTTCTCGCAAAGGCAAAAAATGATCGTTGCTTCTCGAAATGATTCAACAAAACTACGCAAGCCATTAAATCTTCTCAGGGTCCCGGAACTTTTTACTAAAGAGTTATTTATTAAATTTCGACGTATTCGCAAATAATATTCGAAATGATAAACCATCAAATTTCAAAAGAAAAAAGATTGCGTAGTCCTACGTTCTAAGCGGTCGTGTCTCGGATACAACCCCTCGAATTTTTTACGATTTAATGCTTGCTGGGCAGGCCCGAAGGCAATTTTAAATTGTTAAAATATGAATGAAATTTTTTACTTCATGTTATTGATTACTTGAAACATGTAGTACTGAATATTAATTAACCATTTCTATATAAATTTTGCGATATTTCCACTAAAGCACAATAAACAATCAGAAATGACGTATCCGATTGTAACTCTTTCGTATCATATGTAAGAGCTTCAATTGCCCTAAAATCATATTTCAGATAGCTAAAAGTCAATTGATTAATTCCTATTTGTACAAACATAAATGTTTATAAAAGTTCTATATACATACAAAAATGGTGATTCCCCGGGCCGAACATTTTACTTTAATATTTTCCGCCATTTTTTTATAGCAGTGATGAACGTATATTCGTATGACAACAGACTTATTATGTTATTAGGTATTGCCTAATAATTGTACAGTAAGTAACCTCTAATTCGACATTAAGTTAATTGGACGGACCTGTAATGGGACACAAATAATTGGACATTTTCATCTCTAATTGGATATTTTGTAAACATCGAGTTTGGTACCCAAAGTATGGCCCCAGATTGAAAGTAGCCACCAGATGTAGACATTGTACCACTATCATCGTGAATGTCCAATTACAGACCAATCAACTCTAATGCGACACTGAGTAGTGACTCGGTATGGTGGTATGAGGATTAGAGGTAACTTACTGTATATGCTATTTGGGTGCATCATATACCACCCAAAATATCAGATATTCGATGCTCTATATACGATTTAATGTTTGGTGGGTTGGCATACTTGGCAGCTTGGTTTGTCAAGTTCATAATCTCATGTTTACAGTTTTGAGTTAAGTGCAATTGAATGACGAAGTTGAACTAATTTATTTTTGTCGCTATGTTTATCAGAACGCAAAAGATCGGCAAACAGATAATCTTCCGTTCTTAAAAGTTAAAAATAAAAATAAAGCAACGTGAAAGTTAAACACTTTTCTTGAAACCGGAAATATTCGGACTTAAAACTAATTTTTAACGTAATATTCCAAACATACATGTATTTACAAAAATCTATAATAATTATTATAATCATCAAGAACGTTTTCCGCCATTAGTTTTTTGGTTGTCTGTAGTAAATCGTATATACGCATGACAATAGTCGTACTAGATGCATGTATAAGTCGTATATTCATCCATCCAATCATCGTGAATACTGTTGCAAGTGGAAAATAAATGTGTGTTCATTGCTTATGATGCGAACATAAACAACAATATAATACAGTAATTTAAATTTGATACGACATGCCGAGGCACCACTCAGTGTCGCTTTGGAGGCGATTTTGGCTTGTAATTAAACATTGACGATGTGAGTTGTACAGTGTCTACGTCTGGTGGCAACTTCAATGTGGCGCCATAATTTGGGCCCCAAACTAGATGTTTACAAAAATGTCCAATTAAGCATTACAGGTCTGGCCAATAATCCAAACGTCGCATTAAATGCAACTTACTGTATATAAACAATATTTATTCCCAGCTGTTTTGAGGCATCTCGCACAAATTGACAATACCATTCAGTTGTCAGTGCAAGTCGGTGCAATTTTTAGAGTGTAAAAAAAGTTCACTGTTTACATAAAAGCAATCTCGAATCGGCCCCACTTTTTTGCTTGAAGTTACTACCCCCTGCTACAACATTGTTGAACTATGTTTACCCCTATCTATAAAGATAAGAAAGTTATATTTTTTATTTCATCGACAATTTTGGTCACCATATTTTTGGTAAAATTCAAACATGGAATGGGTATTTTATACCATGGCTAAATTTGGCCTTTGATATAAGGAAAATATGTTCAACTTTTGTAAGAAGTCTTAACAAATGCTGCACAATTTCTTTTTAATAGTCTTCTGTACTGTTTCGTCGTCTGTTCCATCATCATTCACTGACGAAAGTCTTTCAAACATTGCGAAGTTGTTCAATGTTTGCCGACGATCGTAAATTTTATCGTATTCAATAGTCTTTTGTGGCAACTTTTGCTAATCATTGTCATTTTCAAAGCGAACCAAATGTGCAATATTCCCTTGCACAATTCCCCATTTTAATGACTTAATTCCCCACTAGGGGGGAATTCCCCACCGGTTGAAAATCACTGGTCTAGAGAATAACTGTCGAGTTCTAAATGCTAATTTCTACTTAAATACACCCCCTGGGCCATTGTGCAATGTTGTTGGCATCGAATCATTTGGGGATCTAGAGGAGTCCAGCGAGTGAGGTGGCCAGATGCAGATGAAGCAAAACTTAGGGGAAAAAATGTGTGGCTCGAGATTGAAGAATTTTAATCAGATAACAAAGAAAATACCAGCAAAGTTAGTCCAATCTTTATTCAAACACACGCTTAATAAAACATAAAAAACTTAAACGACATCCCTGCAAAACACGTTCCTAACGCTGACAGCGGCAGTAGTATGGGTGGTCAATCTCATCAATTATTCTCCTTATGCTCCCCAAAGGTGAATTTAAGCGCCTCGCTTGGGTCCTTTTCTGCCAACCATGGTCGGCTCCAGGCGGTAATTTTATACACCTGCTTCGACTCATCGTCATTGTCGTCGTCCTCGAATGTGATGAGAAAGGTATGCAGCGAACCGGCCACGACCTGTCTGGTAGCGCTTACGATTTTGTACCCACGACCTGCGTGACCATCGGTGGCGATCAGAGCCGCTCGGATCAACTCGTGATGGGCGGGATCGTCCAGGTTCTGGACGGGCTGAACTCCTCCACATTTTGTGTTCATTGTGCTTAGTTTTTAAAGTGTGTCTCGTTCTAAATCGTGATTGCGCACGCCAATTAACTGATCACTGACAAGATTAGTTTCTAATATGTCACTGTGGAGCAAGAAATCAAACCAGTTTCAATATAAAAATATTCTTTGTTGGAACTGAGTACATAACAAATAAAAGTGAGTCATATCTCTCTCTGAAGCGAATGCGCCCAAAGTAAGACTTAAGATTTACTCAATTATTGTGTAATTAATTGTAGAATAGTACCGTTTAACTAAATATTTCCTTTATATCCTTGTTGAAACTAAGCGAAAAATCAGTGATACTGAATGAAAGAACCAGAGCAGCAATCAGTTATCAGTTAGGTATATTATTCTCACCTTATAGATCACCAAGTTACAAAGACGCACAATGTGAAACAATTTGAATTTATTCAATGTTGCTTATCATATGCACTGACATCATCTATGTTTGAAATGAGTTACCATGCTGGAACTCAATGTTAATTTATATTCATCTAAGGTATGTTACATAAAATCATCTACGTAGTAAAAATTACGTAGAGAATTCTATCATGGTTTGACTGGTGTTTATTCACAAAATTTAACCCACAGGAGAAACGAACTGAAAAGTGATAACTAGTATCCGGTTTGAATTCAATAAGTGTGTGGGTTTTTCGAAAAAAAAACGCTCTGATGGTGTCATTTTAAGCAAGATTTGCTTTAGAACATCCAAAAGAAAGTGGAAAAATGGTATGTATCAGAGTCAGATAAATATTGTTGTCGGATATGTAACTTTATTAGCAAAAAATCTTTTTCCATTCCTCACCAAATTTCCAAAATAGAAATTCCATACAACATTGCAGCTTATCTAGCAATACTAATGCAAGGATTTTCAGAGCGTACTCGGGTAACTGTTTATGAACGTTGAGCAGAACTCTCGAAAATAGTATTGCGAAGTATTTGATGTTGTGTAAAATCAAAACAAAGAGGAGTGCGTTCACTGGTGACCAAGAGAATGAGTGCCTTGGGTGCGTTTCTGGAAAAATGCAAAAAAGTTACAAGATAGTTGTGTCCGAGACACAATCGCACAGTTGACGTAGCATTATGTTAGGTTATTTGTTGCATATTGATTTTGGATATGTTTGAAAAACTCCATTCATAAATTCCTTGATAACAATTCTAGAGCAACATGTCAAAAGGGCCTATCTTATATGATCGATTCTCTTCATCTACTTCCTCTTTCGATAACCGTGGCCTTTCATACAGATTTTGCTCCAATTTTGTCACGTAGTTTGATAAACGAAATTCCATTCCACACTCTTCATCGTCGAATAGATAAGGAATTGCTTTTATTTCTGAGTTATTAATGAAAGAGAATGTAGATGAAGAGAATCGATCAAAGAAGATAGGCCCTTTTGACATGTTGCTCTAGAATTGGACCATGGAAAGTACCGTTCAGTATATATTGGGGCGCTTCAAACCAACGGAACACGAAGCCAAATGCGTCTACGCGAATTTTAATTTGGATTAATAACATAACAAAATAGGCAGCTTAAATCGGACGATCCGTTCTCGAATGATGTGCGAGCAAACATTTGTGGCGATTGATTTTTATATTTCAAGATTTAAATTTACGGGATATATTGCGTGCCCAAATATTGTGACATGTTTCTCTTTATTCTGCACCACGCCTGAAGATCCATCGCAATTGCGTGATATTTCAGAAGCAGCTAGAGCTGATTGATTCAAGTTTCATTCTTGCCCTAGCGTGAGGACTAATTTGCACAATATGTTTCGCAAGGGTTGCGTATGAAAAAAAAACAGCACACGAAGCCGATTCGATATCCGCGTTGACAGCATTGAGCTTCGTATTACGAAATGGGGGAGTAGGTATGACAATATGGGTTTCCAGAAGAAATGAACACACTTCCAAATAAAAATTGTGAATGAAAATTATTTTTCTCAAATCAAATTAGTACTCTATGCGAATGAAAATCATTTTTGCTTGCAAGTAGTTAAAAAATATCATACAAACATTATGTCTAAAGGTAATTTTATATTATAATGGTAAATTTTGGTGAGAATATCTGAAAGTTCATAGAAAATAGTTTAAATTAGAGTCAGAACATGCTGATGAAGCGAGGGGTTTTAGAAAAACTATGGGTTGGGTTATACCTAAGATATAACTGCACGGTTGACGTAGGACTACCGTTGGTTTAGCAATCATTTGAGTGTAATGATAAAATTATTGACTAAATCAGTGTCAATCACTTGCAAAGAGTGATGATTCTCACACGTTCTTCTTCTTGGATGGCATTAACGTTCCCAGTGGCATTTTGTAAAGCACTATAAAAATTCTTTTATTTGGCACTTCATTGAGATCGATGCAAACAATTTAGTTTTTTTTTTTCGTTTGAGTAACAAATTATCCTCGTGCAGAATTTATTAGAGTTTTCGAAACTAACTTTCGATTTGCGGTGCGATGGTTGTTTATTGAATCATTCATCATCAAAGACGAAGGGGTATTTTTTCATTCAAACTGAAATATCTCTGTGTGGGAAGGTCCTACAGGAACGTTCTTGGAACCAAATAAAAGCTGGTTGATAAGGCCACTACACCTCTACACACCAAGATAAAAATATGTACGTATAATATTCTAATACCTGAAAGTTGTAGCTTGAAAATGATGCGCATCCCATCGATATGCGTTGATTTTTCACGAAGTTACAGCATGTCAAAAATCACTTAAAATTTCCGACTTCGCACTCCGTCCCTCTATTTTTTTTGTCGAGTGTTTCATAAAAAAAAATCCGGAAACTGTAACTGTGAAAAATAACAGTTCTATAGTCCTTCCATTGTATTTAGCGAATAACTACTCGAAAGCCAAACATTTGTGTTTTTTGACGTGGGACTACGTCTAACCGGAGTATATGGGGGGTAAAATGAAAAACTAAACACAGAACATGCAGGAAAAAATGAAAGATTCCGAATGCTTATAACTCGAACATTTCTTACTGGATCGGAAAGATGTTTGCATCAATTGATAGGGAATATTTCTACGCATCTATTGTAATTAATAAAATGTTATTTTTCATTAGATATACAATTGAATAACTGTAATATGTTAAGCGTTATCTAAACGCCCTAACTGCCTCGTTTTGATTGGCCGGATTTACGGTTTCACCAACACAGCCATCATAACCAAGCAGCCTTGAGGAAATCGACATTGCAAATACATGAAAGTATGGGGGCTTTCGTTCTCACCAAAATGTGTTCCCTAACACAGACTTCAAAACCAAGCATTGTTAGAGAAATCGGCATTGTAAATACATGAAAGTCGAGAGTATTTTTATTCCGACTGAAATATGTTTCCTTAACACAGACTTCAAATCCATGAAGCATGGGGAAATTGGCATTGCCAATTCATGCAAGTCGGGGGTATTTTTTTCCGGCTGAAATGTGCTTTCCTAACACAGACTTTGAATCCAAGGTGTCTGGGGAAATCGACTTTGCAAATGAATGCAAACTGCGAGTACTTTTGCACTCGCTTGCCTTTGTGCAGACTAGAACACGGTCTTCCAAACTTAGGAACCTGGGAAAATCGTGCAGAAATCGTGAACTTTCAAGTTAAAAGCCTCTATAGAAGAAAAGTAGGAGTTGAAGTTGTTGATTCATGTAAGCCGGGAGTACTTCTGCACCCGCATATTTTTTTGCACTCCGAAAAGTGTTTACCTAACACGGATTACAAAAGCGGGTACGAATACAACGCTTTGGGTCGATTATTCAAGATTGCATTGAAAGATATGTCTTCATATCTTCTGCTCACTGAATTTCTAGGCATACCGTTTGATGATAACCATTTGCTGCAATAACGCCTATTGATTAAACAGTATGCGTTCGAAGTACATGTCAAAATCGAAACTGAGTGCATCAAATCAAGCAAATTCGCGGTTCGGAAAGTACGTACACTTGAGAGATGCTAAATTCAGAGGGAAATGTAAAATAAAATAATCGTTTGATAATTCTTCCGTTCACATATTTTGTCCTAGGCATCATATCAAACGTAAAAGGACTGTCATTGAATTTACTTGTAACGAAGAACATAATCTATCACAATGCATGAATTGACCTTGCATGACACATTTATTCAATCTCTTCACTCACAAAGCAAATATATTGAATTCAATTGAATTCGGAAATTGTTTCATTCAAACAAAAAATTTATCAATACAAACAAATGATTGCTAAGGTACGGTAGTTCCACGTTAACCTTGCGGTTATATCATAGATATAACCCACCCGTTTTTTTCTTTTACACGTTTTACACGTTTTACACGAATATAACAACGAATAAGATAAAGGGCGAACACGAAATTATTGCGACACCGAAAATGTCATGCCAATTTTCTTATAATGTTTAGAATCAAACCACAATATTAGGATAGTTTTATACATATATTTGCTTCAAAAATCAAAGGAAAAGTTAATCGATGGAGCCTTGAGTGTAAAATTGAACGCATTTTCGCTTGATGCCCTCCATCAAAGTCTTTACAGTGTCATCCGGTACCAGTTTCTCAGTTTTTTTCCATTTTCTTAACATGTCCTTCTCGTCTTTGACTGTCTTCTTGCTCTTCCAAAGTTCCCGCTTCATTATTGTCCAGTACTGCTCCACCGGGCGCAGCTCCGGACAGTTTGGCGGGTTCATGTCCTTTGGAACAAAATGGACAGAATTGGCCTCATAGCACTCCAGGACACTTTTAGAAT